>NC_141763.1:73204848-73519348 GCF_982258835.1 Parasteatoda tepidariorum | reverse complement strand
AACCATTTAAAATCCCAATTTAAAAACTTATTTACTTAAAAGTTGTGGTAAACGGAAAACATCGATCCTCTATTACTTTAACTATATTTTCCATTTCCTGCTACCACCATAAATAATAATTCCTAAACTAGTTAAAAAAAAATATCCAATAAACGAAAAAAAATACATAACTTCAGCATGCAATGTCAGACGTGTTCAAAATTCTAATGTTTGCCTACTTTTGTTCACGTTGAAATATTGACAATTCAACGTTTTTTTATGCTTTGCTTTTACTTATTTTAATATGCTTTTCTTTGAATCCTTACTCGGACAAGTTTGTGCCACTTTCGTCAGAGATTCAAAACATGTATTGTGCTAGTTTTATCTCTTCCAGTCCGTTTCCGTGCATGTTATCCAATAAAAGCACCCTGACTCAATTTATTTTTCCCAAATGTAATATGCCAGAGCAGAGATAGAAAACAAATAAGGGTGAAAAAAAAGAAATATCTCTTAACTTTATTAACTTTTTCTCGTATTCTTGCATCTAGAATAAGGAGATTTATGTTTTTGTTTCGAACTACCATGAATATTGCCTTTGCTTATTTTTATTTCTATTCTTCCCAACATATATTAATAATTCTTGAATGTTTCACAGCTTTTATACCAGATGTCCTTCGTATATATCTAAATATGAACATTCTGTGTTAGATTGTATTTTAAATGAGTTGAATTGTAGGCATAGTTTGTATATCAAATTAAAAATACACAAATTGTAATAATTCATGAATTTTAGCTTAAGAAAAAAACTTAGTTATGCCGATAACAAATTACTTGTAAATTGTCTGTATAATTTTTAGAGGCATGTTCATAAAAGGAAAGTTCGTTTTTATGTTTGCTTTCGAAAATGTTTTAGCTTATTTAAGAAGAATCCCTTGAATCATAGTACTTAAAAAATCTATAATTAGATCATAAGTCATTACGTTTATCCGATTTCTTTCGTTAACTAATACATATTTATCATATATATGTTAGTAAACGTTCATTAATTAAATTTAGATTAAAATCATCAAATTTAAAATTAGTTTTTATAATGATTTAAAGTATTTTAATACATATTTATCATATAGATGTTAGTCAGCATTTATTAATTTAATTTAGATTTAATTCATCAAATTTAAATTAATTTTTTAATAATTTAAAGTAATTTAACTAATACATATTATCATATATATTTTAGTAAGCGTTCATTAATTTAATTTAGATTAAAATCATCAAATTTAAAGTCAATTTTTTAAATATCATCCATTATTTAAAATATCATTCATTATTTAAATTATCATTCATTATCTAAATTATCATTTATTATTCGAATTATCATTCATTAATTATATTTCTTTTTTTTTTAATTAATAATGAATATTTAAAACTATTTTATAACTAGTTTAAAATCTTCATTTATTAATTTAAAATTATTTTATAATCATTAATTAAAATTATTATTTAAAATTATTTTATAATCGTTAATTAAAATTATTATTTAATAATTATTTTACAATCATAAACTAAATTATTATTTGAAATTAATTTAAAATAATCATTCATTCATTTAAAATTAATTATCCTTTTAATTTAAAATTAGTTATCATTTTAGTTTAAAATTAATCATCAATTCAATCATTCGAAATCCTCAAATTCATAGTAAAAATATCACCGATATTCAGACAGCGGCCCATTGAATAAATAAAAAAATACGCAAATATTTTATTAGAATATTATGTATCATTCAATTTTTATTAATTATTATTTTTAATTACTTATTTCTTACTATTTAATTCGTCTTACTTATTTTTTATATTAATTTTTATTTCCTATATTAATAACCTCAAAATTGAATAAGAAAGTTAGATTTTGATATGCCTTGAATGCATAATTTATTTTAATTCTTTAATTTTATTGAAAGAGGAAAGCTTATTTTTGCGAATGATAAATTATTTATTTAAATTTTTGAACCTTACAAAACGAGATTTGCGTTTCCGTTTTTAAACTATCAGAAATACGATCTAATAACTGTTTTTTTCTTCTTTTTTTGTAATCTTGTCAGCATATAATAATAATTCTAGAGTGTTGCATAATTTTAATACTGGATATCTTTTGACTAGATATGCTTAGTAATTTTTTAAATATGACAAGTCTATATAAGAATATATATCAAATTAATTAAAATGTAGATGTAAATTACAAATCAAACAAAAATTGTTTTAATTATGCTTTAATTATAAAATTTTAATTATAAAAGTTTTAATTATAAAAGTTTTAATAATAAAAGTTTTAATTTTAAAAGTTTTAATTATTGCATTTTAATTTGCAAAATTTAAATTATTATATGCTTTCTTCTTAAAAATATTATGCCAATTATTAATTATTTATAAGTTATTTATGACAATTTTTCAGATAAAGCAAAAGTAATGCTGTCATTTATAATCGTTCTCTTTATACTTCTATCGTATTGCCTTGATTGGCAAGAAAACAGTTTACTATCTAATAAAACAACAATGTTAACTAGTCACCTGTTGATTCTCAAAGCTTAAAAACTTAATAATAAGTTTCTTTTAATTTATTTTTAATATTCTTATACTGCCTTAATTAGATTGCAAAATGTATTTTTATTTTATTTTGCAGAATCTATCCAGTTTGATATAAATCAAAAATATTTTAATTTTCTCTGAAATATAAAAACGCATTACTGCGTTCATTATAAAGCAATTGTATAGCTTCAAAGTATATAGAAAGGAGTGTGTATGTATGTTCTTTGTATATATATTTTTTGGCTTAAGTGAATGGTTAAAATTGTACTATTATATAATATTTCCTGCGCACAGTATATTATTGATATTTAGACAGCTTTAACTAGTAGAATGTTATTAACATAAGATTATTAGTAAACACGTTCAAATTCTGTATTGTTATCAGCAAATCTGTTATAGTCAGTAAAATTTTCAGTTGATAATAATGACTATATCAAAATGACTGTATCAAAAACGTGATATTTGAATTTTTTGAGTGTAAATAACAGACAACTGGTTTAAACATGATATCAGTTGAAACCATGGTAGCAACCAACATTTTCAAAAAATCCCCCAAACCTGGCTAAGAAATTGATGATAACGTTACCTTAACCCCTTAACTATCTGTTAATTTTCAAGAAAACTGTCATAAAAGTGACTATTTTGCCAAATACTTGTATTTGATTAGTGCTAGTATCTAGTTTAAAATGAACTAACTATTTGAAATAATCTTAAAAATATCTTGGTACTGCTATATGGTGTGTAAAATGAGAAATAAAATGTTTTCCGGGTAAAAGAAATGAATTAGTTTTATTCTTATTGACGCAATACTACTGAACACTCCAGCCCGTCAATATCACGGGAGCGAGAAATAGCGAGCGAAAACTCATCCCCCCCCCCATTTTCCCGGGAGCGAGAAGGAAGGTGTTAAATGAAATTTCGAATTTTAAATTATGCTAGACAATTAATGATGCGATTGAATCGTTTATTCATGTTGTTGCAAAATTATTTTTTTTTAATTTTGACCTATATGTAGTGCTTATTTCTTTTTACCTATAGATAATGATTATTTTTATTTTTAATGATATAATTGGATTAGAATTGGTATATCTTTCGTAAGAAAAATTTCATCATAGAATGAGATATTTTTATACTTTCATGAGTTTAAATTCTTGATTTGTTTTGTCAAATAATCATATTTAATTCTTTAAGATATTTAATTTAAATAATGTATTTTTTCATTATTTATTTGCAATTTCTTGATTTTATAATTTATTTTTTAATTTGCACAATCATCATTTATTCTCTATAAATGAACGTTTTGCATTAATTTTTGAATCCATTACATCCAGTTTGATTTGCCACCAAAGTCACGTGAACTACGTGACTCTCCACTAATAATAATTACATTATGAATTCGATAATCTACCATTTTCCAAGCACAGTTAATTTAGATTTAACTTTTATGTATGGATGAAAATATTAAAGTAAGGCTTAACATTCAAACGAGTTCGTAATGTAAATTTTGTCCTAAGGCCATCATAGCGTACATCGCAGATAATAAACTGCGTTGATATCTAGTTCTCTTCTCGAATATTATTAACAAATTACGTTAATTTTGAATCATGATTGAAGTTAACAAATCAGTTGAAAATGTATTCCAAATAATTATCATTTAATGAAATATATATGTTACAAACCCTGATTAACATGGAATTCTTAGTTAATAGCTCCAAAGTTCTGAAATAACTTTTATCTGATTTACATTAATTCCTTTGAAATTATTTTAGGTAACATGCCACCATGTATAACTAATTTATGTTTTGACGCGTTTAAGATATTGTAAATAGCTAATTATATTAATATTAAAATTAAATAATGCAAATACAGATGAAATATCGTATTTCAAAACTTTGTTTCATATTTTTTTATCCCCTTTTGTGATGCCACTATAGGCATTTTGCGCTTCCAAGTTTTAAAAATCCTTCTTGTTTCATAAATTTAGTTTTTTTTAATCAATCTTATTCCTGTTATAAATAAACTAAATCATTTTTGTCACTTTTTATAAAAAGCGAATGTAAATTCTTTTGTTCTTTTATGAACAATCAATTTAGCAACTAACTTTTTAATTCAATACAAGTATACAACTCCTTTTTTCCTTATCACACAAGTATATAACTCATTATTATATGTTGCATTGGGGAGTTGTTTTACTTGTGTTTTAATACAATTTATTTCTGAGCTTAAATTGATAAACATTGCGCAATCTCCAAGCGATTAATAATTACTTCAAGCATGCGCAGAGTAGCGTCAAAGGAAAGAAAATATTAACCAAATGTAAAATAAAATAAAATCTCTCGAATAGAGATATTGCATATCCATTTAAGCTTTGAAATTTTATAACTGTTTAGGCTATGTCTTTTCGCATTATTAAATCAAAAATCTGAAATAAATTGTTCCTACTAAAAAATAACATTATTAAAACTATCAACTCTGAAGAAATTATTAAAAGTAGCGGAATGAAAATTAATACAAAATCTCTCTAATAAGAAAATTTCACACCAAACTTTATAACATTTGAAATTATTGCTTTTCGCATTCTAAAATCTTCAAAAAATCTTAAATAAATGGGATAATAATAAATAATGATGACTAAAAATTGCATTAGAAAAGCTGTAGCTTGGTGAAAAAAACCGATTGCAGATTTAATATCAGCGAAAGGAAAGTGTCTAAGATCTGTTAAAAAATATCATTCAAAAGAAGAAAAAAAATTTAAAAAATTCTCTTGCTTAATTATTGGTTTTAATAAAGAAGAAAAATGAATTATATTGTGAAATACAACATAATACTGAATAATACTACATCTTAACTCAGATAGACATTTTCTACAAATGTTAAGAATAATAATACATCTTAATTCAGATAGACATTTTCTGCAAATGTTAAAAATACTACATCTTAAATCAGATGGACATTTTCTACAGATATTAAAAATAAGTATAAAACTTTTACTTGTGAAATAAAATGTAAACTACCTTCTGCGAAGAAATTTACAATATTTTCCCGATTCTGAAATTCCCTTTCAAGCCTAATCCACTTCTAAATTGTGAAAAGATTAATTATCTAACCTTAAGACTCATTATCATAAAGTTAAATGGAAGAAAGATTTCTCGCCAGTTTCGCCTCACCGCAACTAAAACTTTCAAAACTTTTGAATGCACTATATAATGCTTCGAAACACTAAAGTTTCTTAATCCGTATCCACAACTTTATCTTCCTAAAATTAAACGGGAAAATTTTCATCCAACTCTCCGGCTTTCCATTTAAGGTCTCGGCAATCTGACAGAAGCATCATAATTCCAAGTCAACACTGCCTATACCATCAAGACTACCTAAGCAGTATCCAGTGTAGTCCGTAAATTATCTTAAGACGTTCCCTCATCCAAAAGTCAACCACTAACGAATATGGTGCCTCACTCCCTATTCTTCGCATGGTTGGAAGCAGGGAAAAATACTTATCTGGCCTGATGATGGAGTTTTGGGATATATTGCACATTTATATGCGCTCGTGGTTAATGACTTTTGAAGGACATGTCTACGCATGTGTCAAACGAGATGGTGTATTCATAGCAGTACTTTGATGAATATGTATTGAGGTGGCTGGCAAATAATATGTTCAAAGTTGTTCAGATATTAATCAGGCGTGAGAATGAGTAATATTCATAGGATTAAGATTTTTGTTATAGAAACAGTTTTAATATCTCAATATTTCTAGTTCTTCATAAATAATAAATCTGATTGACTGTTAAAAAATTAGCTTAGAATTAAAAAAAAATATTATTTTTAATACTACAGTGATCTCTCACTTATGCACCACCTCTTTTATGCACCTTTTTCATTTATACGACGATTTTTATAGGTCCCAGTACATTAGATAGGAAAGTAATGATAAACATCCTTCGTTTATGCGTCGCTCTAAAAATAAATTTTTCACTTTTGCGCCGAAATTTTAGGCTAGTATTTTAATTTTTTAATCCTTTAAATACTTTTTCTTTAAAAAAAAGTTTTTAAATTAAAAATGAAGCAAATGAGCAATCCTTGTTACAGATAAAAAGAAATAATATGTTGTTAGATCCTATTGAATTTGCTTCCCCCTGTGACCTTTTCATTTTTGCTGTTTCTGGAAAGGCATTCTTTGTAAAATTTTGAATAGGGTGTCTTATCTGTTACACCAACAACAATGAAAGCTCATTCATCTTTTAGAAAATGACCATTCCTCTTGTCCAGAGGTTAGTCTTACTCCCATGCTGTTTTCGAGAAAAAGAAGACACCTGGAATACGAAAGATGAAAGAGACCGCGATCACTTGTTTGCAGTCAGAGGGATATTATGAGTACGTAAAAGGAGGTTATCTGTTTAGTGAGGGAAATACTTGAACAACTTATTGTGCAGCATATTATGACGTCAAGTACTTTTCTTAGAAATTTATCATGTGATGTTTCAACCCTCCCATAAAACTCAAATTTTTTGTGAAGAACTGTTCATTTATATCTAATTAAAACTTGTGAATGATGAGAACGTGGTGGATGATACTGACGATATGATAAAGTTCCTCCAAATCACACAGCAGTATTGAAAGCTTTAGACACTATTCCTGACTATTTACAATTTAATTTTGCTTCTGAAACTCCCCCTTATCCCATTTATATGAACTGGAAAAAACTGTTTTTTAATAACGTCGGCAAAAACAAATACAAACATGTATTAAGATTATTTTGTAAGAAAATAAATTGTCTTAAAGTATGTTAAATTTTTTCTTTGTATAATTATAGTAAATACCAAAACAGTATAAATATTAACATTAAATCTTTAGAAACATATTTATTCATATTGTCACTGCAATTTACGTTGCTTTTTAGAATTTTGAAGATTTTCATTTATGCGCCTTTTTCTCTTGGCCCCTTACACCGGTGCATAAGTGAGAGTTCACTGTATGTTTAAGTTTGATAAATATTTTTGAAACTAATTTGTTTTGCTAAAAACTCAACAATTATGAAAATTAGGAGGCTCTGTCTCTTGGAGCCTCTGTCATATGTTCTCTTTGCTCATCAAGACACGGTGGAACAATTCTGGGAAAACTACCACTTCTGTATGGTAAAGATATTTCTGGTAAAAGGAAAACATTAATTCTGTTAATAAAATCAAACTACACGGTAATTAAACCCTTCATTTGGTAATTTCTATAATTCATATTGTAGCCATTTACTGTAAATTCTGGTTTTCAAAATTAGAGTAGTTATTACTGCATATATACCACAGGAGAATCTGTTAAATGTTTTTATTTTATTTTATTTTATTTTATTTTATTTTATTTTATTTTATTTTATTTTATTTTATTTTATTTTATTTTATTTTATTTTATTTTATTTTATTTTATTTTATTTTATTTTATTTTATTTTATTTTATTTTATTTTATTTTATTTTATTTTATTTTATTTTATTTTATCGTAGTCCATAATGTAGCGGCGTTGTCTCTCGTAATTGTGGAGCCAACTCATATTAAAATTGCTTTTAATTTAAATTCGCTTAGAATTTACATTGTTTTAAATTTAAAACTAACTTTTTTAATAATTGCATCATTAGATTTAAATTGTGAAAAAATTTTAAAGCACATTTTATACACATATATTATTAATTATTTAAACTGCGGTTATACTCCCCAACATCCAGCAATTTTGAAGTTTTCTGCTTCTGATTATAAAGCCGAAATTTCTTTAAAAATAATTTTTTTTTAATATTATCTTACATACATCAACGTTCATCTCCTTTTTTCGTAAATTCAAATCCAACTGAGATACTTTTAAGCCAAGTAATATACTGTGTGAGTTAAATTATCCATTTGCGTTGCACGCTAAGTGAAATCCCAAACACACATAGTCTTAGTAATTTAACGGATCACTAAATATTCCCTACTGTCGAGTCGAAGTTTATGAGAAAACTGATTTTTTATTTCAAAAATACTATATTTCTTAATTTGATTTTTTTACTATTCAGATTGAAAAACATTCTAAAAACAAGATTTCTTATTAGATATACTCAGAAAATTCAGTACAAAGTTTAACCATAATACTAGTCACATTTTCAGTACTTTAAAAATCGTGGTAACAATTTTTCATTTCGAGTTGAACTATTAAGAAAGTTAAACGTTTTTGGCTAAAGGTAAGATAGTTAAGTTACGAAAATTAAATTAAGAAAGTTAAATACATATTTTATTTGATCCCTATTGCAGTGTTCTACATGCGCACCAAATTTATTCATCATTATAGTTTAAGCTAAACTGTTTTTCATTTTATTAAGAAAATTTTATAATTTTGATTTCTATATACTCAGATCTATACTTGTAATATATTAGGTTATATACTTGTAAATATAAACTAATATTATATTTCGAAGCAAAATTGATCAAAGTCTATATAAATAGGTGTATACATTCCTATAAAATATATTGGATTGTTTGGAAATTAACTTCGTTCTCTTTTTTATTTCTTCATGAAAATAAAAATCGATTTTCTTATACCAAAAGCATTTATTGAATTATATACTATCAATTCTAGTCCAATCCATTTTTTAATAGTTGCATGATTCCACGCTCATAAAATATTAGATTTTTGCTCTGGTAAAAACCTGATTACTAGTTGATTGTTGACCTCTTTCACCGTGGGAAATGAATACTCACATTTTACAAAACCTTCTTCATACTTGACGAAACCGTTTTCTTGTAAATGATCGAGAAAACATTACATAAAAGTGAAGAAATAAATTCTTGGAAGAAATGAATTTCGTCAATAATAAAGAAACATTTCTTCATTCCATTCTTTACCAAAAAAAAAAAAAACTCGTTCTGCCTAATGTATCTAACTTTTCTGATACCATATAGCTATATCAATGTCACCTCAACAACACAAGGAAAAAAAATAAAACAGAGAATTAAATTGTATCCATACCCGAAGTTGGATTCAAACCTTGGATCTTCCTGATACGGGGCCAACTCCTTGGCCACCATACATTTCAGCCGACTTATTTCGTTATTTTTTTTCTATCACCTAGTTTTAAACCTAGTTTCGTCATTCTAGCTAACAAGCTCCCATAATGCTCTACGATGAAGTTTCGAGTTGAGGGAACATTTTCGTCATAAATTTGAGAGTTTTCTTTCGTCCCAAAACAGAAGATTTAATGATTAAATGATTCTCAAAATTTACGAAATGTTGTTCAAGGATATCTGAATCGCCAAAAATGAGAGTTTTCTTTTCTAAGGGTGTTCGCTTTGTGCAAGAGCATATTTTTAAATTCATGTTCTCCTGCTTTTAACATTGTTATAGACTACCTAATCTTCACCCTCAGAGATGATTAGCATCTAACAAGGATATATGGACGTTTCAGTAGCGAAGCACGTGATGGCATAAATTTGCTTCTGTAAGAGAAAATGAGGAATCCATACGTCGAGATTTGAGATTAATATAGGTATTTCAAGTTACCCTGAACGGTTGAATTCAATAAAACTAAACTTTCAATTATCTTAGGAATTTTTATTCGCAATTGTGCTTCAATTAATGCCATTATTATATTTCATCTTCCACCTTCCATGACGTGTGGAATGTTCATAATCAAAATTTTGTATATCAACTATGACACTAGAATATTGTCCACGCATCTTCCTCACTTAAACTTGATAATTTTTTCCTGATTTAACAAGATTTTTAATATTTCTATAGTACAAAAAGTAAAATATGCCTAAAATTCTCCTTTTCACTTTCCATATTTGAAAGGACACCAATTAAAAACTACTGCTTAGAATCATTCGAACTTATTTACAAGTAAACCTTGATACATCAAAATATATAATGATTATGGGACTTAAGTGTGAAGTTGACTTGGGAAAAATAAAATTACTCTCTGAAAAACCCAATAACTCTGACATATAAATCTAAATAAAGAAAAGGCGTACTTTTATAAATTCGACGTTTTCTTAAGAAATTTATAAAATCATCGATAAAAACAGCAAAGTAACATTTAATCTCGTCACTTTAACTTTTTAAAAATTTATCGTTAAAAGCTTTTCTAAATTTATTATGAAAAGTTTCAATAGTTCTTTGTGTATCCTTCACAAAATTTACTAATAAATTAAATGTATTTTTTGTGCATCGACAGGAGCTTTATATCCAAAATGCCTCGAAGCAAGTAATGAAGTTTACCTTTTTTTAACCTAAAATGTTTTCTTTTGAAGAAAAGAAACATACTTCAAAACGTCATGTTCTATCCGATCTATCATTAGATAGGAAATCCCTCTTTGAAAAATGTATCATTTATAACAATTTAACAAAGAAACCTTTTCCAGATACATAGAAAGAGTTTTAAAGTCAAAGTGCTCTTTTGCCAGAGTCTGAAAGAAGTACTTCTGGAGCTCAAGAACTTATAATATCATTATTATTGCTACTTTTTAGTTGCTTATTTTTATTGAGCTTTTTTAAAAAAATCAAATATCTAAAAAAATATTGTGACACAATGCGATTCACTAAATAGTTAATTATATGAAAATGATAATAATATATAATAATAATATCTGCATATAATAGCATATTGTTGTTTAAGAGATTTTTGAAACAGTTTTTTTAAAAAAATTCATTAGCTTAAGGCAGTGATTCTCAACCTTTTTTTTGTTGCGGTACACTTTTAACGATTTCGAAATTTGACGGCACACAATGAAAAAAATTAGATTAAAAGTTGTTTACTTACCTATAATACACTGTGTTAAATAGTTCATGATAATAATTCTGAATGTGAAATAAAATAATATGTACTACAAAAGCACGTTTATTAAGGGATTAATTATTTCTTTGGACTAATTTCTTATTAGTTAGTAACAGTTATTTTTTTATTTTTGCTAGTTATTAATTGTTAGCTTGTTTTCTGTAGATCTTAACTGTTAGTTTTTTTACATTAACTGTTATTGTCTGGTGATTTCTTGTTAACTAGTCTTTTTGCTAATTATTAATTGTTAGCTTATTTTTTGTTAGTTATCCTTTGTCAATTTGTTTTTTATATATTTGTTTTTTAGTTATCCATTGTTAATTTGTTTACTAATTGCATAGCTTACTTTAATGATTTGCTTTTATTTTCGTTTGAAAGTTAATATTTAGCTTGCTTTCCTTTGTTATTTAATAATTTTAATAGGCGTTAAATTTCTTACTTATGTCAACATTTTTTAAAATTGTGTTTCAAAGACAATTTAAACACTTCCATCTTATTTTAACTCATTTTTTGATTGTCAGACACAAGACAATCGCTGACAAAGATGTTCACGCGGTTAAAGCATGGAAAAATTATAAAATAAATAAATAAATAAATAAATATATATATATATCTATATATATATATATATCTATATATATCTATATATATATATATATATATATATATATATATATATATATATATATATATCTATATATATATATCTATATATATATATATATATATATGTATATATATATATATATATATATATATATATATATATATATATATATATATATATATATATATATATATATATATACTTTTCCTTAATTTAAACTTTACTCATAATACAAAGAGCAATATAATTTTTATTGTATTATTTCTAATATTTGGTGGCACATTTTAAGAATTTGGCGACACACAAAAGTGCCGCGGCACAGTGATTGAGAATCACTGGCTTAAGGAAATAAACTTATTTATGCATATTTATTTTATTGTTTTACTAATTGTTAAAGATTGGTAACTGTATTTTTATAAATGATTAATTATAATAATGATTGCCATTCAATCTTTTTTGAAACTGTCATTTACTGAAACTGTCATTTAAAATCATTTAAATACTAAAAATAAACTTATTGTCATCTGCACTAATTAATTAGCATATTTGAGGTCACCTCCTCGCATCATTCAGATTGAGTCCTAAGACGCGAATATCTGATCACTAGATCTAAAGTTATTCAGGCTCATGATAAAGAAGTCGAGTAAACATTAGAGTGTTCTTAAATAAGTCTAAATATTGTATATTGGAATAAGAATGACACGTGTTTTTTATTCCTTTATTAATTTATTTTAAAAATTCAAAGTATGAAGCAGGAAGGGAAAATTATTTTCCTTTAAAAATTTACTTTTCCCCTTGAAATTTAAGAAAGACACTTACTCTTGAAAAAATCTTGGTTAATTTAATTTCAGTATTAAAAAGAAAAATTAAATTAAATAAATAAATATTATATATATATACGATTTCTCTTTTGTTAATATACCGATATTGAAAAGAAGCTCCCTCAGTAATTTCACTTCATGAATTACAAAACATTGAATACTATTAAATTGATGGAAAAAACTTGAGAATTCCTCGTGTTTTCTCGTATAAGCATCGGCAGCATTATAAAAGTATACACTTGTCCTAAGTTCCTGCTTTACACTGTCAAAAATTTCGTTCAAAAGGACAGGCACTCTTTCTGAAAATCCATTTTACTGTAAAATTTTACTCCTTAATTATTTCCATATTATTTATTCAATTTCAATGATAAAATGATTTAGTAATGAATATTATTGTAAAAATGATAGTATATCAAATATTTTGTTCAACAAAATCTTATGATAAAAATGGATTTCACGGTGAAAAGTAACGGCATTAACATAACTTGATCCTGGGTTTTTTTTACCGTGTCAAACCGAATTACCGGCAGAAATTTTAATCTTCATGAGCAGGGATTCCAAACGCCAATTTCTATGAATCATGAATCTCCTTTAAGAGGTTGTTTTAAGGATCTGCGTCTGCTTATCAATCAGAACCAACTCAAAAGAAGTCGAAGTGGTTATTAGCCCACATGTGTTCTAATTAAAAAATAGAAGAACAAGGAAATATTTTATAATTGATCACTTCAAGAATAAAACTTTGCTCTCGAATGTTAATCAGGAGTTTAATTTTTACCTTTGTTATTATTATTTTATAGGTTTTGATAAATTTAAAATTAATTCTCGTCAAACAAAAAATACACTGCATGATATCCCTTATAAATATTTTTTTATATATCATATAGTAATAATTTTTAAACTATTACTGCTTATTATGTTTAAAAAGGAATAAACACTTAAATCATTTTTATAAATCCTTTTATATGTAGTTTTTTAAACTGCAGAACAGCTGCATTGGATTCTTAATGAAATTATTTGAATATTAAATTGGTTACTATGTTAAATTGGTAAGGAAACTATGTTTATAGGAACTATAATTTAAGAAAAAAAATTCTTTATAATCTTTTATTTTATTGAACAATCGACCCGATTTTGACTTTGCAACTAACAATGTACGACTCAGTTGCTTTGTAATTTTGAACCCAACCCAGAATACAAGAAAACTCCTGAGTCAAACATTGGTACAAACTAGCCTGTGTCTAAGACTTATTGATTGAACTCACTCGTATTTGCGTTACATGGAGAGGGAAACCACGAAGTCTCTAAGAGTTAGCCCGGTGGCAAAAAGATTCTAAACCATCGTCTGTCTACCATAGACGATATTTTAAGTCAGCACTTTGGCCAGTGAGAGCCGGGAACAGAACTCAGCCAGTTTACAACCAGCCACCACCAGGATTCGAACCTTGATCATTTCATTGTGATCCACCACGCACCTCTTAATAAAGTTTGAAGCAAATTTAATACCTTACTACTTATTCAAGCGATTAATATTTAGGTTTGGTCATTATTTGCTACAATTGAGCATGACTGCGGCATGCTAGAATTACTAGTTAATTATGGGTAATGAATATATTTAATTTAAAATTAAAAACTTTTAAAAAGTATTTAAAGCTATTCCTACATTTAAATAATTATTTAAAAATATTTTTAATAACCAAAACTGTTTATATTTTAAGACAAACAAATTAGAATCATAACGAAGAAAACTTTTAGGTGAAGTCACATAGCATGGAATAAAAATATTAAGGCATAAAACAAGGATAAATGGTCTTAAAGTAGCTATTCAGAATTTTCTAAATGTTTTCAAGAAGATTACAATGATCTATTTTTCCCAGGAGGGAGAAAAAAATTTCTCCTTTTTTTGAAATTCCTTAAAAAAAATCCAGCTGCCCAAAGGGGACATATAAGATTACTTTTTTTTATAGTTCTTCTCTGTCAATAAGGTCAAGATTCTTTTGATTTATTTCGTTCTTGTCCGAGTTTGAAAATAAAATGTCACGCTTGAATTCATTACTTTTAGTACTAGTTTTGTGTTATATCTTTTGAACTAGAATGGCATGCTTTAATTTTTTTAGTTTTATGCTATGTTGAATTTATTGAAGTTTCAGGATAAGAAATTTATTAATAAAAATTAGGTCCATATGTTTTTTTTTCACTTTATGCAATTGTGTATTCTTGATGTACTTTAAACTGTGTTATTAGAGGAAAAAATTAAATGTATTTCGGTAATTTTAAATTGTAGGCCAATAAATAATGGTTAAGTTTGTTGACTAGTTAATATCTTCGAGTATATTAATTTAAACTAGACTATACAAATTATTGCTTCTGAAGTACTTAAAGGTTTTCAAAACTACAATTTCTTAATTATCTGAAGCTCAAAACATGAAAAAGGGTATTAAAAATAAACAAAAAATGTCATTTTTTCTAAGAATTTCTCTATAGAAAGCTACTAAAAATCAATTATGGTGGATTTAGCACTTCATTTATGCAATACCATTTAGCACTAGTAGCAAAAATTGCACTGTAAAGAATTCTAGATAAAATTGCTGTAATAAGCACAGTCACCCGGGGTGCAGCTTCCATAAAATCCAATTTTACTGTAAATTTTCGCACCGTAATTTTACAGTAATATTTATTTCATAACAGTCATTCAGTCATTTCACAGTAAGTATTACTGTAAAAATTACGCATCAGAATATTTGTTCCGTTAACTTTTATGATAAAAAAGGATTTTAAGCATGTGATCCGGAATTTTTTATAGTTTAAAAGTGTAGGACCATCGCTTAAAATCGCCATAAAATTAATACATCATCATCATTTATTAACTTAATCTCTCAGCTCTGTTGAGAAACTTCAAAAAGCGATTATTTTAAGTTGTAAAACCAGACACAAATACATGTTTTTTTTCTGAATAAATATACCTCTTTTCCACAAACTTGGATATACTATCTTAAAATCAACTATTAATACAATTCAACTACAAATCTAATATCTTAGACATATGGTCACAATAATTTAGAAAGGAGAGCAGTCGAATGTTTGTTCACGAATGTTAAATTCATTTTTGCCTTCTTCACTATACTTCCAGAAATTAAGTGACTTAAAAAATATTTCCACAAAATTCTTAATTTTTTTTATCCACGTTAAATAATTTTGCCAAATATTTTTTGCATTTTATTATTAAAAATTACATATATATATATATATATATATATATATATATATATATATATATATATATATATATATATATATATATAGATATATATATATATCTATATATATATATATATATATATATATATATATATATATATATATAAATAAATACAAGAAAACACTAAGAAAGTAAAGAAAAACAATAAGTAACATTTATTGCGCTTAAGCTGCAAGTAAACAGCACTCATTAGATAAGTTCAAAATGAAGAATAAAACAAAGAAAAATTATAGACATATGAAAAAAAGGGGGTGGGAAATAATAAGTAAAAAAAAAAAAAAAAAAACAACAAACAATATTTTATTTAAAAAAAAAAAAAAAAAAAAAAAAAAAATTTAAATAAAATATTGTTTGTTGTTTTTTTTTTTTTTTTTTTTTTTACTTATTATTTCCCACCCCCTTTTTTTCATATGTCTATAATTTTTCTTTGATTTATTCTTCATTTTGAACTTATATATATATATATATATATATATATATATATATATATATATATATATATATATATATATATATCATCATCGTTGGCCAGACAGGTCAATACGAGCCAATGCCTTCCTCTGAAGATTTCTCCATGACGATATCGCATTAATTTATACCAATAGATGTGTCTTGATAACGACTATTGGTCTTCCCATTTTTAGTTTATATTAATTTTTAGTTTATTATTTGTGTTTAGATATATATATATATATTCGGCGTACTTAGATGAAACTTTCTGAAGTGTAGTAATAATTCTTAAAGTTTTCTTAATTTCTAATATATGATTTTTTTTCTAATATAAAAGCAATATTTATATTTTTCTTGAATTTATACGGAATGTTTATGTTAAATAAAAGTACATTGTTTAATCGACGGGAATCGAGGGTTTAGTGATTTACGAGTATGACCTAAGATCGTATAGAATTTATATTTTTCGATTGAAGTAACACTTCGATGGTTATGTCATCGAACAAAATGCAACATATCACACACGTTTTCACTTTACGAAAAAAAAATGTGGGATTTTTTTTTTAAATTGACATTTTGAGATATTTTTAATAATTATAATAGATAGCATCTGACTAGCGATAGACTTAAGTTTACAAAAAATACCTAAAAAAGTTTAACAAACTCATAGCAAATTAAAAAATACAGATTTCGGATTAAATAGCATTATTTTGTATGACGAAAGAATCTCTTAAGAACTTCCTTATTCGCGAACAATAAATTCTATATAATCTTAATTCTGAGCCGCACACCCTGAAATTCAAAAGAAACTGTACAAACTCACAACAAACATAAAAATACTGAAATTTTTACTTCAATAGCGTTATTTTGTGTGACGAAAGAACCTTCGAAGACTTGTCTTAATCGCAAATAATACACTCTATATGATCTTCGGTCTTGCTCGTATACCACTAAACTGCTGATAAACTATTACAAACTCACAGCAGTTATAAAAATACTGATGTTTTGCTTATATAGCGTTGATTTGTATGACGAAAAAATCTTCAAAGCATTGCTTAGTTACAAAGAATAAATTCTACGTAATCTTAGGTCTTACTCGTATATACCACTTAACTCATTATAAACACCTACAAACTCACAACAAATATAAAAAATGCATTTTTTTGCTTAAATAGAGTTCTTTGTATGACGAAAGAAACTTCGAAGAACCACCTTTTTTTGTACAATCGTCGTTGAACAGCCGACCCAATTCTATGTTTACGACTACCAATGATCAACTCCGTATCGTTGTAATTTCGATCTGTTACACCTGAAGGGTGACATGAATTTCGATCAGTGAGAACTGCCTTTAACTTGAATCTCAATCAGTGAGAACTACCTTGTGAGAGAAGCAGAGCAGTGGAAAAGAGCCCTAAGACAAGTAGAAAGACTTTTTCTAGAACTGTTTTTCAGGTGTAGCAACTGCGACTGGGAGAGATTCTTTGTTCAACAATCAATCTCTCCCAGTCGCAGTTGCCACACCTGAAAAACAGTTCTAGAAAAAGTCTTTCTACTTGTCTTAGGGCTCTTTTCCACTGCTCTGCTTCTCTCACAAGGTAGTTCTCACTGATTGAGATTCAAGTTAAAGGCAGTTCTCACTGATCGAAATTCATGTCACCCTTCAGGTGTAACACGATCCCAATCCAGAAGAAAAGGGAGATCCTGGTTCAGTACCCCCAGAGAAATAGATTTCTCATGGGAACTTGGAGGACTATGTCATCCCGAAAGATTTAACATGCATCAGTTACTATTTACTACACTGGGAGTATTCGGCTGGCAGGGATCGAACCCATGACCTCTTGGACTTGGGACCATCGCCCTGACAATCTCAGTGGACTGATCATTAAGACACGTTTTCTAGTAGAACACAGAAGTCAAACATCACTGATTGCGGGTGGATGACACTTGAATCAGTCTGCAAAGTGACCGAGAGTGTTCGGTATTGGTCCTAGTTAAACTGTTCTACCTTCACGTGCTCGACTTCGCGCAGGTCGTTGGGTTGCTTATGCGGGGGTGACAACCGTCTGCAGAGGATCAAAATTGTGATGCCATGTCTTTGGATCATTCTCACTGATGTTTCCCAGACCGTCGCCAATAACCCGTAGTTCTAGTGCGACGTAATTAAACTACACGTCTAGTGCGACGTAATTAAACTACACGTCTAGTGCGACGTAATAATCTTACATCTTACTTGTATACCACTAAACTCATGATAAACTCTTACCAATACTCAACAGTTACAAAAATATAGATTTTTTTTTTGCTTGCATGGTGATATTTTGTGCTATGAAAGAACCTTTAAAAAACTCCCTTGATCTCAAATAATAAATTCTATGGGATATACGATCTTACACGTATACCCTTAAACTCCTGATAAACTGTTTACAAACTCACAGCAATTATTAAAATTCAGATAGTTTGATGAAATAGGGTTATTTTCTGAGACGAAAGAACCTTCAAATAATTGCCTTAGCATCAAATAGTAAAATCTATATGGTCTTAAGTCTAAATTGTACACCACTAAACTCCTGATGAACTGTTACAAACTAAAAGGTAATATGAAACTTTTTAGACTATTTTTGCTAAAATAATGTTATTTTGTATCACGAAATACCCTTCGAAGAACTGCATTTCTGAAATAATAATTAAGTCTGAAATCCTAATTACGAATTAGTCTGAAATATGATATTACGCCTTACCCGTACACCCCTAAACTCCAGATTTCCATCGATTAAATAAAGTACTTTAATTTAACATAAACACATTTATTCGCATTTCGTATAAATGAGTAACTTATCAAGCAAGGAAACATTATTGAAACGACGGGAAAAAAACGGTCTTAGAATCGATGGAACACTTTTCTTCCATTACAATTGTGGCAAAAGAAAACTTTTCCACTTTGTCGGTCGATATATGGGAAGAAAATGTCAATTGAATGGTTTTTGATAGAAAAGTTTGAACAAAAATGCATTTTGAAAATTGATTCAAGACTAATGGTTAATGTGACAGAAAATAATTAATGATTAATATCACAATAAAACAATCAGTGATTAATATCAAAGGAAAATAATGGATCTTTAATATTATAAAAGACGTATTTAATAATTAATCTCCCGTTAAAAATATTTAATTATACTCAAGTTGTTTGAAGGAATTAGAAATCATTTCACTGGAAATATAATATTTAATTATTTTTTGCAGTACTTTTGCATTGTTTACTATAAAATAGATTTAAATATTTTATTGTTAATACATATATTAGATAATAATAAATATTTTGCATAAAATTATGCATTTTACTTAGAATATAAATGATATTTTTGTACTTTATCTTTAAAGTAATATGTAATGGAAGATATGTAAAAGGGAGAACAACCGAGATATAAAAAATTTCTAATAAAGGAAAAATTGATTATCGAACAAAAGCTTAGAGCAAAAATTATATTAAGGGAAGTAACAACAAATAGGACTCTAAGAAGTAAGGAAAATAATAAATAAAGAAACAATGTGATCGAAATTCATGAACGTTTTTTTTTAAAAAAATCTGGAAATAGAGTGCTTTATAATATATTTTAATACAGATTTGAACGCTTTTTCTGTTATTTAGGTTAAACTATGTGATTTTGTATTTACAACGTTGCTAATTCATATTTCAAATCCAAGGTAGTCCATCGCGTACAGTTGTTTTCAGAGAAGTTGTCAAACTTCTAGTTAATTCTTAAATATATCACATCCTAATTCATCTGGAGCATCGAAAACTCGGGAAGGTAAATAAGGCTTTTATCCCCAATAAGGCTCCCATACTATCAGAGCTGACCTATCAAGTAATATTGGAGCAAAATAGTTCACAAGTTAACGTTATGTTAGTATTGTGCTTATGTTAGCTCTTTGGAGCAAAAATAGATAATGAGTCGGCCTGATGGCTCTAGGCTGCTGTTGTGTGCTCTTAAGATATGTAAAGTAGCAATGCTGAAATGTTGATTAATGGAAAAATGGTTCGTGATGTTTAAAAAATGATTGCAGATTCTTAATTTGAAATAAAAATATATATATACGAAAAAAGTTTTTTTTTATCCAAAGGATATTTTTTAAGTGCACGGAACGTATTCGAAGTTATTATGAATACATCCAAATGCGCTCAGCAAAAAAAATATGTATTTATCTTTTATATTATGGGTTGTTGTTGCCGTTGTCGTCGGTCAATAAGGCAGAGGAATTGCGATTGTTCCTGTTTTCCAGGGGCGCCATCTACGGCAAGAATTCGACATCTGACACACATACGTCACACCCGTTTATTAGACGGACTCATTCATTCAGCCATTCATTCATCCACAGATAGTAACTAGAAAACCAGAACTAGAGAACAATCAATCTCTACTTCCCCCAGAGGTATTGATTTGTTATGGGAACATGGAGGACTTTGTGATTCGATAGATCTAACGTGCAACTGTCACCATTTACTACACGGATCGTCCACCTAGATTCAAACTCCCGTTCTCACAAACGTGAGTCTAGCACCCTGCCAATCAGGCTAAATCGTTGGTAGGGGGGGATAGTTCAAGATTCTATAAAGGTTACACTAAGATAAATAGGGTGTAAATCGAAAACAGCACAATATTAGTTTCAGAGATTTAAGCAAACATTAAAAAAAGAATCATATAGTTATATAATGTGAAAAAACAAAAACTATTGATTGAAATGTACTGTTTCAGAAAAAAATATTCAATTGAATCAGAACAGTAAAATATAATTCGTACACTTTTCAATGCGCTGATACTAAAGCTTTAAAAGCTTTCATTTTTATTCATTATTTTCCACATTCCTTATTCAAGACACTAACAACATCAGATCAAATTAAAAAAGATTCCTTTCATGAAAAACCATACACTTGACACTAAACCATCCATTTAATCTTCAAATTCAGTAGAGAGCTAAAAAAAACAGAACAAATCAAGACCTAATAGATATCCCAACATGTGAAAAGATTCCGAAAATCCATCATCAGTTCCCTTGAGAATCGAAATAAACACACGCCTTTTCTCAGCCGTATCAATATTTGTTCTCAGAGGGACCTGCAAAAAAAGGAAGAAAAACTTTTTAGTCCAACATCAGAGACATAAAAGTCGCCTGCTTAGGGCTCATCACCATAGTACAACCATACCCTCTTACACCGACTCAAATACATCACATTTCTCCATTCTGGACTTTTTCTTCCAACATCAAAAAAGAAAAGTCAGCCAAG
Organism: Parasteatoda tepidariorum; assembly: GCF_982258835.1. Taxonomy (NCBI): domain Eukaryota; kingdom Metazoa; phylum Arthropoda; class Arachnida; order Araneae; family Theridiidae; genus Parasteatoda; species Parasteatoda tepidariorum. Next base: position 73,497,582 of record NC_141763.1, on the reverse strand, counting down.
AAGTAAAAAAAAAGAAGGAAAAGAAAAACAACGTGAGCGCATGGTTTTCGTAAAACGAAAAACTGACAGATAGCAGACAGGCAATGAATGTTTTCTGGATAAGGTTAATTTTTCTTTTCCTGGAATATCCTGGAATGTATAAATAGGTTACAGGGTATTGCGCTTAAGCATATCTGTTTCAGATAAGTAAAATTAGAGGGAAAGGGTGAGCTTCCAGATGAAAAATAAATCTCCCGGCATGAGTTTGGGGTAATCTTGTTTTTGTTCAAGTGGTTGATGCTCCCTAATTATTTGGGCGTCTGGCGTGATTTTGAAGAAACTTTTGTTTTGTCTTGTAAAAAAGTTGCGTGAAGTGATAAATACGTTTGGAGTTTGCTTAGTTTCATTTGAGCAAGTGCTATATATATATATATATATATATATTCAAAATGAAGATAAAACGAAGATAAATTACAGACATATGAAAAAAGGGGGGAAAAGAAAAATAACAATAAAAATAACAAACAATTGGGGGAAGAAAGAAAAAAAAAAGGATAAAAATTTTTTTTTAAAAATTCGGAAAATAAATGATATAGTCTTTTCATCATCCCACACGATTATATCTGCAAAAAAGAGTGCTTTCTAATATTGTATCAATATAGCCAAAGCAAAATATATCAATACAATAGTGTGAGGAGCACTCAAAAAATCTTTGCAAAAATTACAACAAATAAATTAGAGCACAATAAGTAAAAATAACACGTAAAAACAGAAAATAAAATATAAAAAAGGAGCAGAATAAAACATGAAGCATAATCTATAAAGCGAGTAGCAAATTCAAATGAGCTTACTAGTATGGAAAAATTTTCAAGAATGATTTAAAATATTTTCGTAACAAGATTGCCAGATTCCATAATATGAAAACAAAAGCGCAAATTGAGTGTGACTAGAGGAGTTTTGTTCTAAAGTGCGTTCTTACTGTATTACTGAAGTGCGTTTAATTTGCCAGTTACCAAGGATGGGCCCGAAAATGGATGTGCGAAAGGTAATATTATACCGGATAATTTAAAGAAGTTGACTATAAATAATTTTGGAAAATAAATATTTTTTAAGAAAAAAATACAAAATACAAAAGAGAAAGAAACATAAATTGTCTGTTTTGCACATATATGCACATGCTCTGCATATGCATATATATATATATATATATATATATATATATATATATATATATATATATATATATATATATATATATATATATATATATATATATATATATATATATATATATATATATATATATATATATATATATATATATATATATATATCAAATCCATTTCGGGCAAATGAAAAATTTGATTAGTATTTCGAATCCCTTAAAAATAAGCTAATTCAACAATGACAAAGTATAATTATTGGTTAAACATTCTCAGCTTATATTTTGTTTCTTTTTTATTATCAATCTTCTTATTCATATAATCTTCTTAAATATTAAATAAAATTTAACTTGAAAAACAAATTGTCCTTTTGTACTAAGTCTTCCTTTAAAAAATTACTTAAAAATCATTATTTTTTTTTCTTGTTAATCCAGCAGTCTATTTGCTGAAAAGATATTAAAGTTTTCGTGTGTGTGTTGTGTGTGTATGTGTAATGTGTGAATGTGGCCCACCCTATAAAACGGGTTTGTGGCAGTGTGGCGTGGACAATGTCGCTCTTTCTCCAGTGTAGTTTATAGCAAAATGAAACTTTTTATGAAGATTTTTTTAACAAACATCATTTAAGTACATATATCGAAGATTTCAGCTCATTGTTAATATATTTTATGGCGTCAATACTTTATATACGAACTTCTCCACCAAAAATTAAAATACCCATATAAAGCATTTAAATTTTCAATTCATTAGTCAAATTGCTTAAATTGGTTTTATTAGAACCGTGTTAGCTCAGGGGATAGAGCGTTCGCCTTTCAATAAGGTGGTTCATCTGGAGGGTCTGGGTTAGAATCCCAGAGATGGCTCGTCGATAAAAATTCCGCACCTGGCTAGCACCACCCACAGTGCTGACATAAAATAGCCTCAGTGGGCCGCCTTGCGGCCAGGTTGAAAGTAGGAGGTTTTCGTGATTTTCCTCTTCATGTAACTCAAATGCGGGTTATTTCCCTTAAAAAGTCCTCCACGAAGGCAAAAGTTTTTCGATGCGTGTTCCAGGAGCTCCCATGACTTCTGGATCGCGTTCAAAATTACAAAGCTACGGAGGTGAACATTAGTAGCCGTAAACCCATAATTGGTTGAACTGTTCAACGACGGTTATTAAAAAAATGGTTTTACTAGTTGGTTCGGCTGTTTAACGATGGTTATAAAATAAATTTAAATAAAAATGGGTTTTATAAACAAAAAGGTTTATGAAAGAAGCAATTTTAATAAAACTAGTATTCTTTGTGAATTGCTTTAAATATATATATATATATATATATATATATATATATATATATATATATATATATATATATATAGGGGAGTGTCGGGTACCCCCGCCCACTGTCAATTTCATATGTATAGAAAAAAATTTCAAGTCAATGGGTCATCGGACATTAATTGTTATATTAAAAAAAGACTTTTTTCAAAGTTTCAAATATTTATGCAACTGTAACATGGTAAAGAATAGTTTTGAAAAAATGTTGAATACACTAGTCATGAAATTAAGAAATATTGGTTGAATGTTTCGATTAAACTTCATTTTAATACTAAAAAAATAATTTTTTCTATACTTGCAGCATTAAAGTAGTCTTAAGTTTAATTTGCACAAAGAAAGAAGTTTATATGTGAAAAATTGTTCGAGTAATTACAAATTTACAAAAACAATTGGATTTCGGGTAGCCCCGTTCACATGAATGTCGGGTATCACCGCCCAATTTTATTTCGTCGATAAATGTACGGTTGCAAAGATTATTATTTTATTGCTTCAAATTTGAATGTTATACGCATTTTTAACAACAAATATATGTATGACATTAAGTATGACATTTGTTGCTATTGAATGATAGAATTCACTAAAAGTATATAAATATGTAATAAATAAAATTATTTTGCGATAAAAATGATAAATGAGGTTTATCTATTGTCAATGCATTGGTCATTTTCATTTACACCTGAAAAAAACAGTCAAAAAACGTAATTTTTGTAACTTGGCGGGGCTCCCCGGCACATTTTGAAAAGAGCTGAAAAACATATTTTTTTAAATTCTGTTTTTTTTTAAAGTTAAACTATTCTTTCTTGGTCTATTTTTTTTGCATTATTTAATTAGATGATAAAACAATAGAAACATGCAAAAATATTAATTATTACTCAATATTATATAGAAATATAAGCAATACTCCTTAAGTGGGCGGGGCTACCCGACTCTCCCCTATATATATATATATATATATATATATATATATATATATATATATATATATATATATATATATATATATATATATATATATATATATATATATATATATATATATAATGTTAATGCACTTTATGGTGTTTATTTTTTATGAACGACATTCTTCAATAAAATAAATGTCCATATAAAGCATTTAAACTCTCAATACATTGATCTTCTATTTTAAATTGGTTTTATAAACGGAATGGTTTATGGAAGGAAATTTTCAATATCATCAGCATTCTTTCAGGCAAATTCAAAAGAAAAGTTTGTCGAAATGCATAAATTTTTCTTTGTTTCAAACTCAAACATTGTTTTATTTCGTGAATAGAAAACACAGTTTTGGACCACGCTGAATTTTTCGCCCCATAAGTGCTGATATTATGCGCATATATAAAAACAAGAACAAAATATGGGAGCGGGGGAGAAAAAAAAGTAAATCAGAATGGACAGGAACATTTTTATTTACTTTTATCCCACATGATCCGCGTAAACTTTTACGATACTAGATTTTGCCATTTGAATTTTATCCGCTTTGACACATGAAACAACTTTTATATGTAAATAGACCCTCACTGCTGATACTGTTTTGCCTATGCGAAGAAATCCCTGAAATATATAGGCTTTCTATAGGCGGACAGAAGTTTGCAGTTCAATGAAAAGATACACATTTATATAATATATTCTAACTGTCCGTTGTAATGATAAAACCTTGAAACTAAAAGAAAAAATTTTTGTCATTAAATTTTGCAAGTAAATACGTATGCGTAAATTTAAATAACATTTGTAAAATTCTAATTTCCCATGTTATTTTTTCACATGAAAGCCAAGAGTGTTTTGGTGATATCAATTTAAATTTTGAAGGGAATTAACGTGTTTATTAAAATAAAATAATTAAAACTAATTTGTAAGTATATTATGATCCTTTCAGAATATACAGAAGACCATAATAATTTATTTCTAAATATGAATATAAGGATGTTTCGTCAATACATCACTCAACCCTATGACTTAGAATTTTCATATATTTATAATTATTTTGAAATAAATTAAGCTAAACTAAGTGAAAAATCTTTCATTTTACCTTTGAATAGTTTATACGTATACAGGACGCAGGTGTAGTGTTCTGCGTTAAAGATTAAATCTTACATGCACTGGTCACTTACAAACAATAACTATTCAAATTTTAAACTTTTTTAAGTGTAAGAAAAATAGTAATTCATCATTGAAATTTCTTTTATTTATAAAATCAATTATAGATGAATTTGTGAATATGAATGAAAAAACATTTTTTCAAACTACTATTTGATTTTTATATTTTAATGCAAATGTAATTCCAACAATTTACGGTTCTTTTATAATTAAAAAAATGCCAACATTTATTTTTTTACTTGTAATTAGAACGTCAGAAAAAATATAAAAAGGAAATTAATGTCTCATCTGTACAAACAGCTTAACATATATCTTATAAGTCTAACAAATATCTTATAATATATATCTTATAACGACTTAACATATATCTTTTAAGTCCAACAAATATCTTATAATATATATCTTACAACGGCTTAACATATATCTTTTAAGTCTAACAAATATCTTATAATATGTATCTTATAAAGACTTAACATATATTTTATAAGTCTAACAAATATCTTATAATATATATCTTGTAACGGCTTAACATATATCTTATAAGTCTAACAAATATCGTATAATATATATCTTATAAGGGCTTAACATATATCTTTTAAGTCTAACAAATATCTTATAATATGTATCTTATAAAGGCTTAACATATATTTTATAAGTCTAACAAATATCTTATAATATATATCTTGTAATGGCTTAACATATATCTTATAAGTCTAACAAATATCTTATAATATATATCTTACAACGGCTTAACATATATCTTTTAAGTCTAACAAATATCTTATAATATGTATCTTATAAAGGCTTAACATATATTTTATAAGTCTAACAAATATCTTATAATATATATCTTGTAACGGCTTAACATATATCTTATAAGTCTAACAAATATCGTATGATATATATCTTATATGGGCTTAACATATATCTTATAAGTCTAACAAATATCTTATAATATATATCTTGTAACGGCTTAGCATATATCTTATAAGTCTAACAAATATCGTATAATATGTATCTTATAAGGGCTTAACATATATCTTATAAGTCTAACAAATATCTTATATATCTTATAACGGCTTAACATATATCTTATAAGTCTAACAAATATCTTATAATATATATCTTGCAACGGCTTAACATATATCTTATAAGTCTAACAAGTATCTTATAACATATATCTTATAACGGCTTAACATATATCTTATTATTCTAACAAATATCTTATAATATATATCTTATGACGGCTTAACGTATATCTAATGAGTATACATGTAAAGAGTAGCAAATTAATATTTAAAAATGGATAAAATATAGTTAGCAAAACTATGAGTAGAAGTTGAAATTTTAATTAAAACTAAAGAGTTTTTGTTTGAAAAACTTATCTACCTTTACGATAGGTAAAAAATATAGAGATTAACGTAAACAATGCACTTCTCAGTGAGTATAAAAGAATATTTTGTAATTGCAGCCCTTAATATATATTTTCAGAATTGTTTTCAACAAAATATACACTTAAGGGGTCGCATATTAATACTTTGAGTTAGGGAAAAGAACTAAAACTCTTCAGTAATCTAACGATTCACGACAGCGGCAGGAGGAATTGTAAATATCGTAACTGTATGAGAAAGTATAGAAGCGCTTCAAATATTCGCATTTCAACTCTTTTCTTAATTCTCCAGCAATCAAACAGGTTTTGATTTCTTTCATTCTGCTTTCTTTGAATGGATTTTTTCATCCACTTTATCCATAGGGCAGTTCTTTTTTTATTCATTTAAATACTAATTTGCAAACCTTAATACAGATATGTTTTTACATTATTTTCGATAGGAAATTTTAAAACATATATTAGGGGTGGTCATTATAAAACACTGTATATTTCTCTGTATATTACGTAAACATTTATACATTGTCTCATAAAATAGGTCATATAAAAGTATAGTACTAAAATTGTTATAGTGTTCAAAATTGAACTTCGAAACAGTTCGAAAATTAATATTTTTGTAAGTTTTCCGAAATTAAAAGAAGAAAAAAACTTTAAACAGCCAATGTTTTAAAAAAAATGCATTTTACAAAAAAAAATTTTTAAAGCGTACAAATGTATAATATTAAAGGGATTATTAATAAACTGATTAATTTTTTTGCTTTTAATTTTTCACACTTCACACTGTGTCATAAATTTACTCATATAAAAGTATTAGCTTAGATTTATTTTTATTCTATTGTTTTAGTATACAACAAAAGAGCAGCTGCTTAACTGTGAGCCATTACTTTAACGGTAATGCTCTATAAGACTACTTTAGTGAGAAATTCCAGTGCTATTCTGAAAAGCTATTACTTGCAACCCATTTAAAATTATGCAAATTGCACGAAACTCTGATGTTGAATTTCATCTCCCTTTGAGTTCCAAAACGATGAAAAATTGGAGCAGAACACGACATTCTTAAAATTGGGATGAAAAAAAATAAACACAAGCTACCATAATTTTAATATTTTGTCACGTGACTCTTTATTAATAGCTTTCGATCTCTATTAAAATTGTTTTAATGCGCTTCAAATAAATCCTTAAAGGATAATTATTTATGCAAAAACTTTCCTACCCTTCTCTAGCTTCTATTAAAAAAATGTTTACTACAGCAAGACGGGGTATTTTGTTTTAATTTTTTCCACTAAAAATTTTAAATGAAAAAGCTTAATGCCTTCATTAAAAACATTTAAGAGAAGTAGTTTTCCTTAATTATCTCGAGTGTATAAAAAGAAAACTTTTCATTAGTTTTCTCAGTTTTCTCCGTTTTTATGCATCTAAGCGTCTGTTAATAAAACTAAAATTTCTTCGCTTAAAATCAGCTTACTACGAATTCTTAAAGAATATTAAATTGCGCTTTAATAGAATAATTTGACAAACCAGTTTTTGCCACTGAGGCAACCAATTTTTCTAATTATAAAATTTCTCGAAACTACTGGAAAATACATTTTAACAGAAAAAATAATTAATTTGATGATATATACAGCATGAATCGTTTACTGAAAGTTTAAATATAGGGGATTTAACTTAAGAACAAGTTTTAAGAACAAAAATAATATTTTAAGTCATTCCTCAGATACTTGCAACTCAAGAAAAATATGTGATTAAGCTCAACCACGAGATTTAAATTGGATTTGATAAGATACCTATAAGTGACGTCGCGCATGCGTGTAGAACCTGATTGGCTTTCGTACAGACCAAAGTCACGATTTATTCACAATGACGTCGATCGTAGATTTGAAATCTATGATGAATCATAGATGAATACATATGATGAATCATGAGCATTTTGATGCATGCGTATAAAGTTACTGTAACCTAATATAGTAATAAGTTGAACCAGGATTATATCGATTTTCAATGAAGATCTACGATAATATCGATACATTTATATTCTTCTTAATTATGAATATATAACTCCATGGTTCAACTTGATGAAATATAAACACTTTTTATTAAGATTGAAATAAATTTCAACTTCATTAAAATTCAATATACTGATTTTAGTTTATAATACCTTCGCTTTTTATTACATAGCTTATTGTTTTTAATTTAATAAATACAAGTTTCTAACATTAATTAATCGATGGCATAAATAATAATCTGGCAAATCTTTGCTTCTGAAACCGAAAAATTATCTTTTCTCCAGTAATTTTGCTTTATAGTAGATATTTTTATCTATACTTTTTAGTAGATATTTTTATCAATTAAAAATTTTACCAATATTAATAAAGCATCTGCGGCATAAATAATAGTAAGGAGCTTTTTTATCATACTTCTAAGCGATTAAGTAAGTACCTTTATTCCATAAATTTTGCTTTTTCGGATTTAACTTGTTTCTTTTATTTAAATATCCATCTATTACTTAAATTATTGAAACACCATTGGTATCAATAATATCAAGGAAATTTCTCTTAAATGAATTAATATCACTTTCCCATTTGTTTAGCATTTGAATACATAACTATTTTGTTAAATTCATCTAACGTTTCTTTTAAATTAATTATTATTATTGAACACGCTTTAAAATAATTTATATAAACGAAATATACACGTGGTTTTAAAAAACTTTTGAAAAAATAATTTGGTGACGTACTTCCTCCCAATTCTAAGTCGTTAACGTTGTTGATTGAATTTATTTGACTTAGAAGATAAAAAAAATAATTAAGTAAAGTACGTGCAATGCACTCTTTTTTTATCAAATAAAGCTATAAGGTAGTTAATATCACTGAAATTATCTCTAAAATGGTATTTGAAAAATAGAATTATCAATTTAAAACAATGGCTAACGTTAAACCTATCACAAAATTTTATTTCATTTTTTGTTCATCCCGCTCAAACCATTCGTAACAGAATGATCTAATTTCGACAGAGACCTTTTCCGTACTTCGAACTATCAGTATGCCAAATTTTATTAATCTCAGTCAGATTGGTTAAAAGTTTGTAAGAGAAAGACATATAGACATCCATTTTTATGTATAGAGATTACAAACTAACCCATGTTTTTCTTTCAGGAAAACTTGTATTCCGCAATCCTCTTCATGAGCCCAGAGTATATGAAGGAGCACCCCCTGGAATAAAAGTGACCACTGTCCAAGCATATGATCCTGGTCGAAAAACTGTAACTTACAACTTGTTAGATGTCCGAGAACATACTTACTTTAGCATGGACTCTGCATCGGGAAATATCTCAACGTCTAAGACAATCGATAAAAAAGTCGGTGATATTTATGAAGTAAGTTACACTTCATATATAATCTAGCTTGTACCATAAATGCATTTTGAGGAATTGCATCGATTCTATACCATTTATAAGTTAAAAAAAATAAATTAGTTCGCTTTTTTATGTCCTATGATGTTTTGATCACTTTTGCATAGAGTTACTAATTTAAAGAATATTACAAAAAGCAAATTACTAGTTTCCCAAATTTGGGTTTCAAAAAAGAAATGATAGAGGAGTTTGTATTTCAATGTAAAAATGATTTGGTGTCCTGCAACTAACAATTCAAAAACATTTTGAGCATCATAAAAAAAATTTAAAAATAAAATTATTTGTTTTAATAAATATTATATTATAATAAAAAATAATAATGGAAAAGAAATTTTAAAATTGGAAATTAAAAAATTAAATTGAAAACTTAAATAATTAAAATTATGTTTAAAAAAGTTAAACATGTGTAATAATAATTAATACACTCTATAGTAAATATACATTATTTCTTAATTTAAAGATACTTTTTAATCTACGACATAAGGGAAATGTAAAAAACACGAAACATCAACGGGTGGAAATTTTGCATACAAATTGTTAATAAACCGGAAAATTTGATAATGCCTGACAGCGCTAAAGTTTAATGGAACCTATTAATTTTAAATAGGAATTTTATCTAACAAGGTTACATATTTTCTACATACTTAAAATTAACATTTATTTAGAATTACCGTTTTACTGTTTTTGAATACTAATTCAGAAACAAAATTTAAATTATTCATAAAACAATACATTTTCCAGCAATTAAACAAATATGACCTCAACTTACTTGATTTTCATTTAAAAAAGAAGGTAATAGAAGAAAAAATACATTTAACAACGTGGATTTGACAAATAAATTATCTTCATTAGAAGCAATTTCTGAGTTAAATTTTAATGAATCAAGGTGAATCCAACAAAAAGAAAAGGGGGAACACATTTTATTTGGCATACTTGATTCGTTTCGTAAAATACGAAAAATTATTCTTAATTAACGAACTAAAATTTCTCTTATAATAATAGCTTAGGGGTAATTTTCAAGCTTCATCTTGAATTTAAAAAAAATAAATAAATATTTGATGTACGGATGAATTGTGTTAATGTACTCTAACAAAAAAATTTATTTAATTCAATTCTTTGATAAAATCTAAACTATTCTTATTTACTTTAAGTAAGCCGATTTTGTTATCGGTATTTACATGTTGAAAGTTCTCAAGCAAAATTATTTTTGTTCATTCAGAAAATAGAATTTTATTTATTTTTTCTAATTTTATCTTAATAACGAACATATACTAATTTGGGCGCTTAATTTAATTTGTTGAGAATTCGTAGTTTAATATCCCTCACAAAAAATAATTAATTATCATTCACGCGTAATTTATTTTAAAAAACTTAAAATTTAGTTTTTTTAAAAAAGAGAAGATATTATTGCCTTTTTTTGACTGATTTGTCAATTTGTTTTACTTAGCACTATTTCTCTTATTTTGGTATCGAAAAAATGTTTTTGTGTGCTATTTGAAAAAAAGACTACTAATAATAAATATTCAGAAATTTCAACGCCAAATAATTATTGTTGATTTGTTAAAACAATATCGTAAAATTATAATTATATTGTTAATAAAATAATATTTTGTTATAAATAAAAAAATGCAATTTTAATTAAATCATTCTTTTACTAAATCAAAGTACGTTTGGCACTTAATCAATTATACGATAGTACACTTAATTATATTTTAAGTTCATTAATTTATGTTATGTTTTTAAATAATAAGAATTGTTTTATAGTGATAATGATAAACAATTATGAAAAATAACGTATACCACTCTTTAGAAAACATGCTCTTCATTGTTTATTTTTTTACTTTTATTTACATTTTTTAACTTACATTTTCCTTGCATTTACATTAAATTATTTATTTATTATAATTAATTTATAATTAATTTACATTAAATCATTAATATTTTTAATACCATGTAACATTTTTAATTAAAATTTTTAATACCATATGACATTATTTTATTAACATTTTAAACAAAATAATTTTAATTAATTTCATTATGGTCATCTTGTTGCTTGCAATGGTTCATAACTTATTGTGATTAAAAAAATCTATATTTATAGGTTTGTTTTGATATATCTTTAATAACTTGAGTTCTAATGAATACGCAAAAAGAGATTTTTCTTATCAGAAAAAAAGCTCGCTATAGTTATTCTTTACAATGGTGATAACATGGTTATGAAGCTCAACTCTATCATTGAAAGAACAACATTAAAACATTGCTAAACATTGAAAAAACAGCTCTTGATTTAAATTCAAAGAAGTGAGCAGAAAATATTTCTTCTCAGAAAAAAATTCACGTCTCAATCTTTTATTAGAATGGTAGTAGAGTGGTTTCTAAGTTCAAACACTACAACTATAAATGTACAGACAAAACAAATCCTGATCTAAGTATAAAAAAGTGAGATGAAAAAGCTATTTCTTATAAGAAAAAAAAGTTATTCTCTACAATGGTGATAGCATGGTTACTAAGTTCACTTACTACAATGGTAAACATCGATGAAAAAACAAGCCCTGATCCAAGTTTTAAGAAGTGAGTAGAAAAAGCTATTTCTTCTAAGAAAAAATTATGTCACATTCATTTGCTAGAATAGTCACATGGTTGTTAAGTTTCAACAAAACAATGGTAAACATTGTTGAAAAAACAAATTCGAATCTGAGTTCAACGAAGTGACCAAAAAAAGCTATTTCTCTTCAGAAAAAAATATGCCACAGATATTGACTAGAATGGTAATAGCATGGTTACTAATTTAAAACACTACAATGGTAAACATTGATGAAAAAATAGGCATTATCTAAATTCAAAGAAATGAGCAGAAAAATCTTATTTTTTATCAGGAAAAAAACGCAACACTGTTACTCTCTACAGTGGTGATAGTATAGTTGATAAGTTCAAACACTACAACGATAAATATTGGTGAAAAAACGGGTCCCAATCAAAGTTCAAAGAGATGAGAGAAGAAGCTATTTTTCCTACGAAAAAAAGCATGCCTCAGTTATTCACTGGAATGGTAAAACAGTTGTAACATGATTAAAATACTATGTAAACAATGGTAAAATACTACTGCAAACAATGGTAAAAAACAGATCTTGGTCTAGGACGTGGTTTAGTGGAAGAGTGTAAACTACTTGGGATTAAATGGTAAAAAAATTAATTAAAATGTCGCTTAAGACTACTTTTAATGATAAATACAATAATGATGCAAACATCGAAAAGAAAATTTGATAGGTCAATAAACTGATCGTGCAACAGTGAACTAATGATTTCTCACGTTTTAAAATTGACAATGCGAAGCATCATTTATTCACTTAAACATAATTAGCTTATACTCCTATCTTCTTTTCTTTCATTCATAACTTAACAACCAATGTAAATTTCCATATTCGATAAATCACTCTAGTTTGAATGTTAAATGCAAGCTCCATTAATTAAAAACAGATGTTCTTGATTGCTTGAACCATTTGAGAGGGTTTAATACTCCACAGATGAAATGCTATTTACTGATTATTAGACCTTAAAATGTTACCACCTCACTTTCAAACAATCAATAACGTAGTTCTACAAAGTCAGCAGCAGAATTCTCTTTCAGAACATTTACCTAGTTTAACTGTAACTGTGACTTTTCTAGTGAAACATTAAACTTAACACCCACTCGGACATGACACAGTACCAGGAAGTCATCCGTTTTCCACCATTGAACACAAGTGTCAGTTCTGTCTACTGCCGCTTCCTTCATACCTTCCGATTGTCAGATTCATTGTCTGCATTTAAGGGTGAACAAGATGGCGGACAAGGCACGCAGTCACGTGTCAAGTGCACATGGCGCGTTTTGTGTAAGTGTGGCGGCCAGAAAAGCCCATTATCTCCAACTTCGATGCAGTTAGAAGGCGAGGGTTTTGTTTAATGATGTGGCAGCTTTAATAAATCTACGCAGAAATAAACGGGTTTGAAGTGAAGAGGTATTGCTTAACTTTTGCTGGGACTCGCGTTACTGCTTGGTGGTGAAGTTCAATTATACAATATGGCTCTATAATTTACATTTATTTCTAAAATAAATAAAGCCTGTACTTGTGCTAATATGAAAGTCAAATGTAAGAGAATTCTTTATAACACAGATTGGTTACTAAATTAAATATCATTACATAAAATACACATGCTTCAAAAAGAACATCCTCCAAAATACACATCTTCCGAAAAAGAGCTTCTATAAAATTTTGTAAACCTATCTTTTTTAACTTTGAAAAAAAGTTATCAAAAAGCCTCATAATGTGAAAATACGTATGCTTCTAAGAAATAAAAGAAAAGAAGTTTTCATTCATATTTAAAAAAAACTGATCTATCCCAAATTTTTGAAAATGCATCGAAAAGCATCATAATGGGAAAACAATTAAACTTCTTATTTCCAATTATATTTATGTTTCTAAAACAGCATGGAAAGTTGACATAAAATTTGTTCCTTACATAAATTATTACAGCGAATATTAAGCATCATTACGCAATTGGTTTTAATAATGTAGTGTTGAAACCCTGAAAAAGAAGAGAAGACATTTTATCCAAAACAAAAATAATTATTTTCTTAGACCAAAAACTTTTTCCGTAATAACGTGATTTATAGGAATAATTTTATAGCAGTTTTGTAATTAAAATGGCCAATTTTATATATAGTAATTATAGAAGGGAGTCGTTTAAGCAAAAGATATACAATTAGAAAATGTGTGTCATGAATATGTTGCAGAGTTTTGTACGGTCCTCATCTAAATACCACAGAGAATGATGTATCTTAATACTGTATTGCTAAAATAAAAATGAATTAAAGTTCTTTATTACAGACATTAAACTTTGACATATAAACTCATGTTTGTGAAAATTGCAACACCATGAAGGACTTATGCGAGTGAGCTGAAATTTTCTGGAAATGCAAAGTAGAGCATGATATGCAAATGATTAGAATTTCAGACACGTAGCGCATGCGTATGCTGAGCAGCGCCCTCTGAACGGCGGATGGATCCGAATAAATAGACGGCTGTAGCCAAGCGAGTATGGTTATCGGTGGTTATCTGCTAGTGGTAAACGTTAGCTTACTCATTACTTCTGCCTATTCGACGAAAGAGAGCGAGATTTCAACAACTTACGGAGTTTAAACGGGGGAGAATCATCGGCCTTCGTGAAGCTGGATTATCTTATCGTGCAGTAGCCGCTCGTGTGCAGCGTAACAGCAGCACAGTGATGCGTGTTTGAAATCAGTGGATGGACGAGTGTCGGACAACTTGGAAATCCAGGAGTGGACCCTGAAATGTCACGTCAGCTCGTGATGATAGACACCTGTTCGGCGTTGCGCTAACGGACCGTACGGCTCCCTCTAGACAACTGGCAGCACGGTGGTCAATAGCTACAGGTGTTTCATTGTGTGCTTTATCAATTCGTAGACGTCTGCTGCAGCGTGGACTGCGCACAAGGACTCATTTATATAGGATCCCCCTCACGCAAAACCGTCGCCGCCTGCGGCTGCAATGGGCCAATCAGCATGGGAACTGGCTTGCTGATTGGCAGCATGTCGTGTTTTCTGACCAATATCGCTTCAATTTGTGGTACCATGATGGCTGCATTCGTGTCAGACGCTATGCCGATGAACGCCATCTTCTGGAGTGCGTTATCGAACGCCACAGTGGACGAACACCCGGGGTTAGGGTCTGCAGTGACATAGCATATCATGGACGATCTCAATTGCTACGAATTGTAGGTAATCTGAACAGCAACCGGCACATCAGTGAAGTTCTACAGCCCCAAGCTGTTCCCTTCCTTCAAGCCTTGTCAGGTCCTGTATTTCAACAGTACAATGCCCGCCCTCATATTGCTAGGACTGTTCAATCCTTCTTTGCATCGCGACCGGTACAACTTCTTCTTTGGCCGGCGTATTCTCCGGATATGTCGCCGATTGAACATGTGTGGGATTTCGTTGGTCGGCGTCTCGCTCGTAATCCTCGTCCTGTTGCTCCTACAGACGAACTTTGGGTACGCATACAAACAGTATTGAATTCTCTTCCTCAGACAGACAATCAAAGTTTGCTTGACTCCATGCCATGTCGTGTAGCAGCACTTATTGCGGACCGTGGTGGTTACACAAAATACTGATTTCGATCTCTTATTATTGTTTGTTTGCTTTGAAAGTTTAATCATTTATTTGTACCACTACCACTCAACTGTGTATTAAATTTAATTCAATTATGACGATTCCTTCATGGTGTTGCAATTTTCACAAACAGGAGTTTACTTTAAAAAATTCTTGATCAAATTAAGCTACCATATTAAAATTTTTATTCTAAAATAATTTTAAAATAACCGGCAATAGTTTGTCCATCCGATTAACCGTAAAGTTTAGGATAAATAATATTTTTCTCCTTTATGGTTTGGAAACCGTTTACAACTAGTATGATTACAAAATCATGAATACAAAATTAATGGTTATTTAACCATTTACAGCTACCATGGTTTCAAAACTGCAAAAAAAAGAAATTTAACTGGACAATATGAGCTGGCTTCTCATTAGATATTTGTCATTGGAGAGCGCAGGACACTGGAGATTCTTCATGTGTGTTAAAGAAAATAGGGGTGTGAATGTTGGGACTCTGATCCCCATTCTGCCGGTCATGAGATTGACAGATTAACTCTCTCGGCTATAATATGTACGCCGTTGCAAAGAACTAAGTTGCCTCATTAGGTGGGCTTAGTTAGTGCAATGAAATTCTTGTTATTTAACCGTTTTAGGTGAAAATAGTTAATAAACGATTTTTCACACTATTAATAATTCCATCTTATTTATCGTTATATAACTGTTTTGTTTAAATATGGTAAAATAACAATTAATAAGATTATTACTTAGCCATTTTTTCCGAGATATTTCTAACAGTGTATGAAATACCGACACTTCAGGGGCATCATTCGTAAAATCCATTTTTCCATAAAATCGATATTGACCCTAAAATGTTATAACGCAATTTTTAAAAAATTATTTATTCAACTAAAGTGTTTCAGTGATTTTAATATAATAATTACTGTTAAAATTACTGTATATCAGTTTCTTTTTGTGTGTGTTTCGCAACACGTTCCGGTAAAAATAAATTTTAAGGTAAAAAGTACTGACACCTATAGTGCGGATAATTTATACCAAAATTTGATACTGAATTTTTTTACAGTGTAGGTTTGCTCATGTCTAGGTATGTTCATGTGTAGGTTTGTTCATGTGTAAGTTTGTTTGTAGGTATTATTCCATAGTTATACATTCAATCTCAAAAATCACATAATTACGTTTATTACTATTTATTGCATGCTTGATAAATTATTTTTCCTTTTTACATTTTTAATTATTTACTATTAAATTTCCTTTATTCTCAATCGTTATTTTATTACTTTTCATGCGCATTAATTAAAAGTAAAGAATTACTTACGCCTAAAAAATATTTGCAGCAATTTTTAATTTATATTTTTCTACGTGTTAATTAAGTATATTTTGTTATTATCTTCATTTAAAATTGAATAATGCGAGAATAATTACTTTTTTTAAAACTCACACGCTTATGTTTTTGGGTTTCAAATTAATGTAAAAAAAAAACTTTATTTTTCATTGCTTAAAATTTTTACAATTTAATTTTTAAAAAAAGTTTAGAGATTAGAAATATTTTTTTTTCTAAAATCAAAATGGTCTCAGAAATAGTCTTGTTTGATTATTTCGCCATCAAAATCAATTAGAAAGTTTTTATTTGCGAATTCTCAGTAAATGTTTAATGTAACATAATTGTAAAACTACTAGTAATTACCGATATTTTTTTTTATTATGCTGGCATTTTTTAATCAAAAAACCCGATAGAAAATAAATTAAAATACATAAAAATAATTACGTTTGATACTTTCCACCACGATGAATTAAAATTCTTTCAAACTCACATATAATTAAATAAAACTAATTAAAATCCGTTTTGGTGATTTATTTTTTTAATGTTTGCTTTGTTGTATTTTTTACAAAAACTTAGACAAAAAGCTTTTTTTTATAAAAACAAAGTTAATTAGCTTTTTTTTACCTTAAAATTTTATTCCAAAATGCAAGTATATATTTTGTAACGCAACTGTTTTTGACTTTACTTAATA
This sequence comes from Parasteatoda tepidariorum, assembly GCF_982258835.1. NCBI lineage: Eukaryota > Metazoa > Arthropoda > Arachnida > Araneae > Theridiidae > Parasteatoda > Parasteatoda tepidariorum. The sequence continues at coordinate 73,480,036 of NC_141763.1, read as the reverse complement.
AGTAGCGTGAATATGTAAAATTCAGATGGTTCTGCGGTTCAAATGGCTTTAGTTTTAATTAATATCAACGCTTCTTTTTTGGTATTCACAAATAATTCATTTGGAAAATAAAAATATTTTTAAGAACCCCTTTAATTAACTTTTTTTTATGTTCAATTGCACAAACTTCGTTTATCTCTTTTGAAGTTTTTCCCCCGTATTTAAAGAAAACATCAACTTTCTTCAATTTCCTTTTACTACACGTGTTTCTGATATTATATTGATCAAATATTTATCAAAATAACGCGAACAAGAACTGAATTACAAGACTGTAATGAATTTGAAATTAAGTTTTAGTAATTCAGTATATTTATCACTGTGTTTGGTACAGTTACGAAAGCCTTAAAAAATAAAGTAAATTGTAAAAATTTTCTTGTGTAGGATAAAGCATTTACATGGGGTATACATAATAAAGTTTATTAATTATTTTATTACTTTCAGATTAATTAGCTTTTTAAAATAAAATTATAATATATATTTAAAGAAAACAAATATTTCTTTTTAACCCAGACATTTTTTTTTGTTTTGTTAATATTTTGTTTTTAAATTTTAGATTAATCAGTTTTTTTAAAGTAAAGTTGGATAACAAAAAAATTTATTTAAAGAAGAAAATGTATCTTTTTTGCTCAATAAATTAATAACGCAAGAAAATGAAGTACTCAAAATTAAAAAGTCTGGTTAATTAGACATGTTAACACATAAAGAAAACTGTTAAAATTTAATTTCCTTCAATTTCATTATTTTGATAATAAAATGAACTGTCAAACCCTGATTGAATGATTGACAATGCCAAACATTTAGTGGGATACCTTTAAAAGTGCGTAAGGTCAAGCTTAAATTTAATCTATTGCAAGAACAAAACGTTTCCTTTTTCCCTTGAATACCTAGTGTTGCTTTAAACTATTCAGAAAAAGCAGTGAAAACTATTTAAACAAAACTGTAAATTTTTACAATAGATAAAAATCTAATGATGATGTCACAGTTTTCCATTGCTCTCGGTGCATTTTTATTGGCCGGAAAATCACATGGTAGGATCCACTTTTCCCACATAAATTTTAAAGTTGGTTTGGTTGTCAGCAGCAGAAACTTGATATAAGTCGTAAAGGTATTGTTTTCCTATAAATATTTTTGCATTCCGTTCCTTTTGCATTGCCTGTACTGTTATAATCACGCTTTTTTGCTTATCCTTTCCTTGTTTCCTACTCGTCAACGGATTTATGAGTGTGATCTGACGCCGTCAGACCTTTGGAGATAAGTAACAGAAGCAACAACGTTTTTTATTTTATTTGTTTTCTAAATTAAGAGTTTAAGAGGATTGTTTTACATTATTATTATTGTTAGAATAACGTAATTCTACGTTACATTTTAAGATAAAGTTCATTAAATCCGTGTCTAATCTTATTAACCGTTTTACAGTTATTATACTTCGGTGCAAATTACATTAATATACTATCATGAATTATGGTTAAAAAGACTCTCGTTACATGATTTATATCGTAACTTTCAGATTCATGCACAAAGGAATAAATGCAAACATTATATTTAAATTATACACCCGTTCGTTAGGTAAGCAAAAATATTACATTACAGTTTTGAATTCATCAAATTTGTTATAACAATATACTTTTAATTCTAAATGTTATTTCAAAAAATGATTGCTTAGAACAATGATTTATGCTTACTAATAAATCGTAATAGTATCATAACAGAGGGAAATATTTAGACATTGGAAGTGGCGGGACAGGTGTTCTTTTTTAGTATATATATTTTTAGTTGAATAATTTCAACTATTCCATGCCAAGAAACAGCAATTATTGTCGAACAATCATCGAGGTTGGTGAGCGTCAGCGAACAGGACACTTAGGTCCCTAGTTACTGAATAAGAACCTAAGAATAGTAAGTAGTAATTAATTGAAAACAATTAATTGAAAACAATCTAGGTATTGTTATTATTAATAAAAATCATATCCCTCTTAGCTAACTTTGAAGAGAAAGAGTTCAAATTGAATAACTCTGCTAAATGAAACCTTTGGGGTTTATACCAGTCAAAAGTAAGAAAGTTAAAAAAAAATAATAAGAGAAAAGGAAAAGAGCTAGAGTTTGTCAAAAAGATTTAGGTTTTGAAGGACAATTATAGATTCTGTGAAGTGAATTTCAGAAGAAACTTAAAACTATTAAATCTTACTAAATCAGGTTGTATTAATCTTTCAAAATAATGTTACCCCTGAGAAAAACTTTCGGTAAAATTATTGCACTGCGAACTGTACGAACTACGGTATGAATTACTGTACGAACATTTCTGGTAAAAAGTATAACATTTAAAAAAATATGTTTTTAGCTAATGAAATTATATTATGTGGTAATTAAACCATTTATTTTCTCATTTTCACTTTCATATGATTATGATTTACATGAAATTTTGGTTTTCAAAAGAATTATATTTCTTATTACCACCCATTTTTTATTAAATGCAAAACTGAAAAGTACGAGTAAAATGGCTTTTATGCCATACTCTATGGTACCATGGTAAAATAACTAAATTTAATCACATGTTATAAAACCTTATTTTCTTCTTAATTTGACCTAAATCTGTATAAAGCGATTTGATAAAAAATATTACCTAGCCATTTGTTCTCTCTTAGAGCCAGAAACGCTGCAAATTGTGCCATATTCTGGTAGTTTTGATCATACTTTTTTCAGTGTTCTAATAGCCAGAAAACTTTAAAGGTTTCAGTGGAGACCATCCATACTGAGTATTAGAGAACTGTTGGTTAGATGCTTCTACTGACGACCATTTTCTGGCTTACGTATGAGATGCTTACGTACGACCATTTTCTGGCTTACTTAAAACCTGGAATTATTCGATATTTGTTTTCGTTCTATGAGCTTGCTTGAAAACACAGTGAAGTTTATGATGGATAGATTTATGTCTTATGCATTGATGAAAGCAATTGTTGTCCCCACAATACAAGTTTGAGAAAGATTTTTTGTTAAATAATTATCAGGCTCTTTATGAAATGCATTTTCAAATTAAATCTTCCTGATTCGACAGCTAATCAGACTTTTGGAGCAGAAAAATAGAAGTTCTTTACGGACACCTAGCCATTGTGGTATCTAAGTCAGCGAGGGATCTGATGCTCTTGCTCGGAAGGGCACCCCATTGTTAAAATGTTCTGGAATACTCCATTACTCTACATAAAATGTATAGCGAATATGAGGGCTTTATCACAGCTACGGATAAGAGTAAGTGAAAGCATTGGAGGCAGAACTATCTGTAATATTAGATAAGCCAAGCCGAAATGCAGTGATCCTTTCCTGGCTAACAACGGGACAAGACTGTCGAAGGACCTTGGAGTGTCATCAGCGTTGCAAGACACTCAGTGGAACTGAATCCAAGATTGCCAGATATTGACATGGCAGAAAACAATTTCGGTCTCCCTTCTTTTCTTTCATTGTATTCTAATGTTTGATCTCTCTCTGTTCTTTGTCGCTATTTTTTTTACGTATACCTAAGATGACCAGATTTATAAATCATGATGTGAGAAGAAATCAAGTTTTAAGATTTGAGGGCACCATATATTTATGGAAAATATCATACTTCATCTGCAATAATACTTCATCTGCAATAACAATTTTGGTTTTAATCGTTAACAAATACCAGATGCAGAGCCACTTTCAACACAAACTTGATTTCAATACTAAGCAGTTTTGAAATATCATGTAATATTCAATTAAATTAAAATTTGTTTACTTTTTGCTGAAATTATTTTAACACGAAAATTGCGTTTTCATCTGTTAGTTTTAGTGTTAACATGGTGCTTTTTTACATTTTGATTGTATGCGCTGTATTGAAGAACGAAACTGTCTTGCTTAAAAAAACATGCATGATTCTTTTTTATTTTGATATTTCATTGCATATAATGTATCGAGGACATTTGGAAATGCATGTTAAAATTTGGGAACATTTTTTAGTCCTCAAAGAGTTGGAAGTTTTAGAAAACAACCAATGAAATTCAAATATTGTCCTCAAATAAGAAGACGTCTAGTCCCTTACGTATACCCCTACCCCTTGATTAAACTTTTAACATAAATCAAACAAAGAATATAAATAGGCGACTCTGAAGCTTTGAAAATTATTATCTTTTATGGAGAATTTTAGAAAAATATAGTAATTTCTATTCATAAGTTTTACAATTTTTTTTAAGTTCATGTCTTAAATACTAAAAAAATTTTCTCAAGCTTCTATTTAAGAAAGTTCTAGCGTCCAAGTTTTACTGAATAAATACTAATAGTTATTTTTACATATTAGTTTTTTTTCGTATAGGCTATATTTAAATTTGTTTATTTGTTTTACAATATGCTAAGTTTCATCACTATTCAAGAGATGACAGCACAGCTTTTTATAGTAAATCTTAGGAATCAATTTTACAATATTTATGAAAAAAATTTAAACTAGTAAATGGCTGCAAAAATGTACATCTCTGCGCTTTATATGTTAAGAAAAAAAATTTGAAACATTATAGTATATTTTTTTTATTGAAAATGTTTCAAATACAATGCAGTTTTTACGTTTGTTTATGCAGTGTGGTACATAATAAAGTGAATGATATAAAGCTATAAAAAATAAAACGATTTCGATAAACAGGAAAATATGAACAGAAAAAGATTAAATTCGATTTTACCAACAAAATTAATTCAACAACATTTCTTTGAAATTCTAAATCAAAATCTTTGTTATTGGTTTATGATATATATTTAAAAACTTATTGTTATAAAAAAATTCAATCAACACTAATTCCAATCTTTAAAATTTTACATTCGGTTCATTACATGCTTATGAATTTTCGAGAATTCCAAGAGTTTTCTAAATTTACATTTCATTACAAGCTGTAAATGCTTCAGATATTTTTACGCTTAAAATCGTTTAACTTGGCTTTTTGAAATATTACTGATAAAATATACGCAAACCTAAATAAAATTCTTTATCAATTTAATTAAAAACTCTTACCCTTTCATAGAAAATGTCAAAGCATATCACAAATTTTTTTTTGTCTTGATCAAGAAGTCAAGAAGTTAATCTTCTAATTACAAGATGGAAAAATCAAGAAAAAATAATTTTTAATAATTTCGCCGCATATAAAATGAATTTCGACAAATTTTAGCTGTTACCGCAGAATAATTAATGTCAGCTCAATTACCCTTTTTGAACTAATTTAGTTTTTCAAGCAACAGGAAAAAATTATTTTATTACTTTTCTCATATAAATTTAATTACTTTCATAAATTCATTCCTAACAAAAAGAATCATGATTGTCATTTTATTAATCAGTTTTAAGAAACAAAATTAATTTTTGATTTACTTAGATTTTTGGGTATATACATCGAAACGTGATGCAATTTCTCAGTAATTTAGTTTGCTAAAATTGCATTTTAAGGGCGATGTCAATGATTATTTCAACATTTTTATAAAGTAATTTATTCATGAGAATTTTCTTTTATATATAATATAGAAAAATAAAAACTCGCTAAATTAGTTTTTTGAATAGGTTTCCTTAAATTTCTACTGCTAAAATATTTAATAAAATGTAGCTAAAAAAATTATTTTATGCGGAAGAAATTAGATAAAATTATGATAAAAAAATATTATAGTAAGTAAAATTTTGAATTAAACTAATTAAACCAATGCAGTTATTAATCACCCAATTTATTTAATTTGACATTTCTTTATATGCATGCTATTTTTTTTTCTCGAAAAACCTGCTCTTTTAAGAAAAATAATTATGATAGAAAATCACTTCTACACTGAGAAAAAAAGTATGTTTAAAGATACCAGAATATTGTAAAATGTTCGTGTTTCTGGCTCTAAGAAAACGCCAGAAGGATCGGTAATTTTTACAGAAGCGCTTTGGTAATAAAATATAGTTTTGTAATATTTGATAATTTTTGGTAAATGGGATAAAATTTGGTAAATTCATTATAATACCATAGAGCATGGCATAAAAACCATTTAATAGATTTCATTTTCTTTCCTGTTTGGTATTTTTTATTACATGTGTATCACATTTACAACAACTATAACTTTGAAAACCAGAATTTCCTGTAATTCGTTACCAAATGAACAGAAAAAATTCCAAATGAATGGTTTAAACAAACAGTGTTTTATTAACCACAAATATGTTTTTTTTACCATAAATGTCATTACCGGTAACAGTACGGTAATTTTATAAGAATATTTTTCCTTCTGGAAACGCGTTAAAATTATAGTTTTGTAAAATAGTAGTTTATGCAATCTTAAATATACGTATCATTCTTAAATAAATGCATTATGCAATATATTCACCGGATAAAATTTATAGAAAAATATATTTAGATATTAATATTATTTATTCGACTCACTATCCAGTACGGTATTTTAGTAGAATATTTTTTTCTGTACTATTGGATTTATTCGACTCACTATCCAGTGCGGAAATTTTACTATAATATTTTTTTCTGTACTATTGGATAGTGAGTCGAATAAATAATATTAATATCTGATTATATTTTTTATAAATTTTATCCTTTGAATATATTACACAATGCATTAGTTTAAGAATGATACGAATATTTTAGATTGCATAAACTACTATTTTATGAAAGTATAATTTTAATGCGTTTCCACACGGAAAAATATTCTTGTAAAATTACCATACTGTATGGTAATGTCATTTCTGGTTTTAAAAAAAAACGCATAATTGGTTGATAAAATTTATAATATTATTTGCTTAAACCATTCGTTTCGTAATATTTCCGTTCCTATCTATAGCAACGGTTTACAAAAAATTCTGGTTTTCAAAATTATAGTTCGTATTACCATACAATGTAGTAAGAAATACAAAACTGAAAATTAAATTTAATCTAATAAATTGCTTTTATGCCATGTTCTAAAGTATCATTACAAAATTTCTGAATTCTTCCACATTTACCAAATTTTATCACATAATATAAAACCACATTTTATTATTATTTTTTCCAAAATCACTACCAAAGCTCTTCTGTAAAAATTACCGAGCTTTTTGTTGTTCCCATAAGCCAAAAAACACGGTAAATTTTGACATATTTTGGCAATTTTGATCATTATTTCTTCTCCGTGTGGTTTTCTAAGATTTTTTTTAAATAAACGTCATTTTTTCCTTAAAATTCCTACCAGCTTAAAAAAAATAATGAATTTAAATCAATTTCGAGCTAATTAACTTTATAATCGATCTGATCGATGTAATCAAATAATCCTTTGTAATCGATGTAATCCAAAATCAGCGGGAACTTTACTATCATTGTAAAACATATACATCATGACGTATGCCTGTTTAGGCAGAGGGGGTGCGATTGTTCTTGTTTTCCAGTGGAGCCATCTATGGTCAAAAATTCGACTTCTGCCACATCATACGTCACACCCGTTTATAGGGCAAACCCATTCATGCAGCCATCCATTCGTCCACAGATCGTAATTTTGACCTGAATCAGAGAACGTTCGATCTCCAATCCAGTAAACCCAGAGGTTTTGATTTGTTATGGGAACATGGAGGACTTTCGCGTCGCAACAGATTTAACGTACATCAGTCACTTTATTACACGAGGAGTCTTCGACTGGTGGGGTTCGAACTCACGAACTCTCGGACATGGGCCCAGCACCCTACCGACCAGGCTATCCCGGCCGGCCTACATACATCGTGTAATGCAATCAAATGATAATGTTTTCTAAAATATATTTCAGATATAGTTAAGTGTATTCCGCAGCAAATTGGCAAATTAAATACGATTTTTTAACTAAAGTGAACTAAACTCACTTGCACTTACAAAATGTGAGTATAAACCAAATAAGAACCATTACAATTTTTTTCTGTATTTTTAAGTTCAAGCAGCCTGAATTAAACCTGGTGACTTGTTAAACATGCAAACTTAAAGACCTCTATTTGCCATACCATTTCATATTACATATTTTGAATATTTTTAGTTTATATTTTAATTCTATTATTATATTTAGTTCTTAATATATCTCTCAATAGATATACTGGCTAATTTTTTATTCAGCATAGAAGCCTAAGAACAATAAGAAACACAGTAAGAAATTCCGGATCTAATTATCGTATAAAAACTACCGTCACTTGGGGTTCATCATCCGTAAAATCCATTTTACCGTAATCTAAGCAGTAATATTTTTTAATGAGATAAATTCAGTGATTTAGTAACTATTACGGTAAAAATTACAGTGAATCATATTTTTTGCTCTGTAATATGTTTTGGAAAACATAGATTGAATTGTATAATTTACTAGTACTCTGAGTGTCGGTACGTTTTACCGTATTTTTTAACACTGTATTTTAACTGATTACATACATATTGCTTAAAAATATTTGTTTTCATGTTTAGTATATTTTTCTAACATCAATCTGAGTATTTTATTTCGCTAAATTATTCAAGACTAACGATTAGTGAGGTTTGATTGGTGTGACTTGATTGGTTAGCTTAATTCAGTATAAATATACTGTCGATAATGCTCCCTGCATTCCGAAATACTTCCGGTTAATACTTACTTTCAATTTAAATCCAGCAGCAAAAAGTTTTTTAAGGTTGGCTTAGGTTTCCACCTTTTTTCCCTTAGCTTGGTCGTTGGAAGAAATTTTTAAAAAATTTAAATACGGGTATGTACTTAGTTATGTGTTGCTGAAAAGAATATTACACTGCAAAAAATTCCGGATCAAACTGTAATAAAACGTACTGGCACTAAGCGAGCTGGAACTCTTTACCGTAAGATTCTATTTTTAACGGAACATTTTAAAGGACGGAAATCTGATTCACAGATATAATTACCATAATATCACTAAATAAATTATACTGTAGAAATTACGGTATTATATTTTACGGTACAAATGTGAAAATGGATTTCACAGATGATGCCAGATGCGTCTAAATGATTTCATCCAGAATTCTTTAATATATAGTAATTCTGCATTTACTATATATACTCACTTTTTACTTATATATACTTACTTTTTAGAATTACTATATATAGTAAGTGTAATATAAAGTAATTCTGATTAAATGCCTGGATCTGACGAAGACTTTCATGCTGTGTCTTAACTGTTTAAACTTTTATCTTTTGTTCCTTCATATTGTTTGGATAGTTCCTCATTATTTGATGAATTTATCTATCGAAAATCATTGAAAAGAATGATAAATCTGCTTGAAATAAAAACGATTTATCTGCATGAAATTATTATTAATTAAAATTATTATGAAATTCGATATTATAACTGCGATATTTATGTTGGAAGTTTCCTTATAAATAATCAGGACTTAGCTTGTATATCCATTTATTCTAACCCTGCAATATAAATTTACTTAATCATAAATATCTTCCTGAACTTGAGATTAAAGTTGCGATCTAAAAATTGATATCGTATTTCAAATTAAAATCTTAATTATTTCTAATAAAAAATATAACTTATTAACTAATATGCGACTTATATTTATTAATGTGAAATTAATTATTAATCAAAGCGCTAGTATTCCTCTATTTATGCGTTGTTAAAAATCAATTTTAATTCTCTCTTAGTAATCAATACAGGTTTATTAATTCCCTAAAGTGACTTTTTAAAGACGGTAATTATTTTCATAAAATATTAGTAAGCAATATAAAGCAAACTCATTAAATGCAACTTAATTTTATATAATTAATTTAATATATCTTTAAGAATGTTAATTTAAACAAGCACTGCGTAGGATTCTAATAAATTCATCTTAAACGTTGGAAGAATACTGAACTGCTTTTTTATTAAAATAATTGGTTTCTTTTATTAAATTATTTTTTATTAAACTAATTAGTTTGTATTCTATTTAGTATACGATTAAATTTTCTTTTTCAAATTTATATTTCATTAATCAGCAAAAATTTCCTACGATCGAAAGACATAACTTTTAATTATGTTTTGTGATTTAATTATCATAGTTTATTATTTTAAAACTGTTGTAAATTATATTTTAATGTAACTTCGATACAAGGTAATATTAACTAAAATAAAGAAATTAAATACAATTATGTTACTTATTTAACGCTTATTTTTCACATTTATATAATTGTATTAGTCCGCAAAGAAATGCTTGATATATACAGGAAATATTTATTCTTTAATAACATTAAAACTTTATTTAGAACAAAATCATTCTATATTTCACACCTGTATTATTAAATTACGAAGCGGCAGTTAATTAAATATAGATAACTTAGTTGGTATCGTGGGTTTTTGTATCGCATTTTACTGCATGTTTGTTTAAAAGAAAGAAAATGGTATTTTTCATAAACTACTTTTTAAGTTTCTGAATCTGACATTAATAGTATTATTTTAATTATGCGTGAAGAAACAACAAGTAGCTTTTTTTCCATAGAGCAAGATAATCAATTAATTAAGGAGTATAAGCTGATTTAAAAAATTAATTCATTAATCATGACCCTAAACTTTTATTCCAAAAAAATATTTATTTCGAATTTTTTTACTGTAGTACCGTGTAAGAAGAATTCAAAAATCTGTCATTTTAAAACATTTTAAATTTTAAAAATTTAAAAAAATTAAATTTTTAAAACTTTATTATAATTAAAAATATTCTATTTAAAAATTAAATAGAATATTTGTAATTATAGTACATTAAATTAATTATAATTATAATTAATTTATTTATTTTATAATTATAATTAATTAATTAATTTTATAATTATGATTAATTAATTTATTTTACAATTATAATTAATTCAATTAACTCATTTATTCTGTAATTATAATAAAATAATAAATTACTTTAAATAAATTAATTTCTTAATTTAATAATAATTAATTACAAATATTCTATTTAAATATTAAATGGAATATTTTTAAGTATAAGAAATTAAATTAATTATAATTAATTAATTAATGTATTTTATAATTATAATGAATTAATTAATGTATTTTATAATTATAATGAATTAATTAATGTACTTTATAATTATAATTAAATAATTTATTTATTTTATAATTATAATTAAATAGTTAATTAATTATAATTTATTAATTTATTACTTTAATTATAATTAATTTAAAAATTCTATTTAATATTCAATAAAAGTTTATATTTTAGTTTATCTTCAGTATTTCTTCCAATTAGCATTTCATATTAGTATTTTTTACTGCAAGTTAAACAATTAATGATTCTCGATCTAATTATTGAATTATAATTGCTTAATTCAATCTTCCTTAACATTTCTCTACTCACTTTCGCAATTTCAAGATTCTAAATTTAATAGTTTTCGCTCAACAAAATAAAATGTAAAGTAAATATTTACAACAGTGGTGCAACTTTGATTTTTTACATGGAAAAAAATTATGAAATAACATCACAAAAATGTTATACTAATTTATTTAAAAGACAAACTAAAGTAAATTGTAAAGTAAAATCTATAAAGAAACAATGTAAAAATTTTGGTGTACAGTTTCCACCATTTTGGTGTTATGGAAAAAAAATTTTTATATATATAATTGCATGTATTTACATTTTTCATTTGCTTTTTCACTGTTAGATTTTTTTTTTAATTTATTCATTCATATTTTGATTGTTTGCTTACTGACAACACATATTTTCATGCGCATTTGAATCAATCTAATTCTTTCATTTCAAAAACATCTCGCTTAAAAACAAGCACATTTTTAGTAATATCTATATTCGCACTACTTCTTTGAAACAATTGTTATTTTTTTCAATTTAATGAACTTTTTCTTACGATAACTACGCGGAAAAAAATGTGGTAAATATATCGCACCATATAACAATAAAATTTCCGGTAAAAAAAACATATTACTGGTCAATAAAGCCAAAATATACAGTATTTAAACCATGCATTTAGTAATTTTTCATATAGTAACTGTTTATCGGAATTATAGTACTGTTTATCTGGCTTTCAAAATTATAATTCTTATTACCACTTATTTAATAAAAAGATTTACTAAGCCGAAATAATGGTTTTTAAGCCATGCTCTAAGTTATATTGATAAAATTACCAAATTTTACCACATTTCCCAAATTTTATCAAAATTTTATGGAATTATATATTTTTAAAATATATAATTCCCTAATATTTTGTAAATTCCATAGATTTCAATTTTCAAGCACCATCTTTAACAAATTTGGTTAAAGATGGACATGAGTTGAAAGTGCATGAAATATAATCAAGGAAGCCCGAACATAAAAATTTTTATCACCACTTAAAAATCAATAGTCAGAAAAAAAGCGTAACCAGCTCCTATTTAGCGTTTTAATTAATATAAAAAAAAAACTTTTTTTCACCATTTCTAAAATGATAATTGCATTACTTTTAAAGTGATAAAAATGTTTTTTATTTCATATGTATTTTTTTCTTGCACCCATTTAAACATTTAATTTAAAAGAAAACTGAGACAAAGTAGTTTGTTATGGAATCAAATTGATATATAATTTATGTGGAAAAAGTATTTCCCGTGTGTCACTGATGATTCAAATCATTTATGAAAAAGGTTTTTTAAGCTATTAAAAAAAAAGGTTTTAAAAAAGCATTCTTTTGTCTTATTTAAGCTATTTTTTTAATATTTAATTCTTAACAACTTTTATTATCTTTACTTCAATAATTATTATTTTTCAAAAGCATTTTCGTTTATGTTTGGTTGCTCGCCAAAAAACTTTTTCCACCCTTCAATATATTAAGATTCATTTCGGCGCCAGATTAAAAATGTCTCGCCAAAACTACCACGCCATTAAATTTCTTATAATATAAATACGTTGCTTTTTATGCAACGTAAGTGGGGTATAAAATAGTTTCCTTCCAAAAATAAACTATTGGTAGTTCGTCGCCAATTTTTGCAAGAAAAAAAAGGAGATAATGGAACAAATGAGAGATTCATGGCAAAAGAAACCATGAATAAATGATGAATAATAAAAATTGTCCGAAAGGGAGTTACAAGATTATAAATATTTAAGGATGTACACTTTTAAGGTACATGATTCCATATTTCCGCGCAGTATCATTATATTGTTAAGAAGAATTGTATGAATATTTTAGCGGCGAAAACTTGAAGCTCGATAAATAAAGTTGTTTTGGAGATAATTGGCAGCATTTATGTGAAGATTTTGGCACATATTTGCCTTATATTTCTTTCCCCAAAACGCACTATTTTTTTTTTAGTAAATTAGTGGGTAAGTTTCATTAAAGATATAAATATGTTCACGATGCAATCTAGAAAATTACATGTTTTTGTTGTACTCTACACAGTGTTTCCATGTTTGAGATTGAAGTTTAAGTAGAAAAAAATGTAATTAACATTTTTCTTTCAAATATTCATTTTTTTTAAAAAAGGAATACAACTACCATTACTATGATACTCTTTTAGCAAACGTTATTTGCATAAAAATAACAGCAATGTTTATGTATTCGACTAGAAAAAAGATTTGATGGTTTTACCAATCCATAAATTAACAAAAATCCAGTAATTCTCTTTTAGTTTTAAATGACAGAACTAAATATCAACAGTACTGCTTTAATCTAATAATAGTTTCCATTTATTTGTTAAATTAATTTAATATTATTAATCGTTTCCGTTATTATTAATAATGATATCATTTACGCTGGTCGACAAAATTAAGAGATGGAAGACATTTTCCCAAATATCTGAAAAAATACTGAATATAAATAAAGGAAATTTGGTATGGATATAGCTTATTCCATGATAATAAAGTATGCAGAACAAAAATGAAAGTGCCATTCACTGGCAAGACCTATTGCCAATAAATTCAATGTACTCTGAACTTAAGAATAAAAGATGACAATAAAATTGAGGCTTGTACAGTGTGTGTTGCCTCCAGTATGGTGTATGGTCACCCCTGACAGACAGAGAGCATGCACGACGAGTATGCATGTTGTTAATAAGGGAGTTAAGGAGGATTTGTGGAAGACCCTCCCATTCTTCCACCAGAGCAATTTTTAACTCCAGAATGGTTCAGGGGGGAGGTTGGCGCATCGCAATAGCTGCCCCAAGAGCATCCCAAGCATGTTCAATAGGATTCAGGTCAGGGGATTTGGCTGGCCAATCCATTCGTTGAATATCCTCGCTTTCCAGACACTCATCAATCATGAGAGCCCTATGTGGTCGCGCATTGTGGTCCATAAAAATGAACTCAGAACCAACAGCGCTCCCGAAAAGAAGCACATAGGGCTCCAGGACCTCCTGCCTGTACCTCTGGGCATTCACGGAACCATTGTCAAACACATGGAGTGGTGTGCGGGTATCTTGCATGATCCCTGCCCAGACCATGAGTCCTCCACCAGCATAATGGTACCTTTCGATAATGTTGCTGGCATGGTATCGGGTTCCAGGTTCCCTCCATATCAATAACCGTCCAGAAATAGCGTCATAGCGTCATAGAAATGTGCGTCATAGATTAATATAGCGTCATAGAAATGTGCGAAAATGCTTTCCGTCTCTTAATTTTGTCCACCAGTGTATATTAAAATATTAACTACTCTACATAATATTACTTATATTGAGTTTTCGCACCAAAATTTTCAAACTCTTAAAAGTATTTTAAATGATCAAACGCACCATTTATTTCTCCACATTTTAGAAAATTTTTAAACATCGTAAAATCAAACAATTATTAACTGCTGTCCATGGATCCGAAACTAATGGAAAAGTTTAACGTTTAGGACAAGCTTTTGTAACGCGTTTAAAATATAAAATTAATGTTCCACACAAAAATATTCCTTGGCCTAAATTATTTAAAGAAGTAACTGAAGAATATGATTTGACTCCACATTAAGTAACTAAGTTTCCACCAAATTATTTAATGTTTGGCAATGTTCCATTTACTCACCTTTTGTCAGAAGAAATTTATCCCACAATAGAAGAAGCTAGACAAAATGATGTTGAAAGGACAATACAGTATCAAGAGAAAATAAAATTTATTATGATGCAAGATTCACTCATATCAAATTTTCTCATAAAGATACTATAATGTATACGAATTTGAATTCCCTAATACTAGAAAACTTACTCCAACTTTTTCTGGACTGTAAATAATTTTTGAAAAAATTTCTGATGTTAAATAGAAAATAAAAAAGAATATATAGAAAATACAGAAATAGTTCATGCATCAAATCGCTTCCACCTGTAAAACTAAAATTGTCTCATGAGTAATAAATAAATGTATTAATTTAAATAGAAATATGGCTTGTTGTTGTTGACGTATGCCTGTTTAGGCATCAGAGGGGGTGAGATTGCTCTTGTTTTCCAGTGGCGCCATCTATGGCCAAGAATTCGACTTCTGCCACACCAAATCGCTTCCACCTGTAAAACTAAAATTGTCTCATGAGTAAAAAGTAAATTTATTAATTTAAATACTAATATGGCTTGTTGTTGTTGACGTATGCCTGTTTATCCCACAATAGAAGTCTGTTTAGGCAGAGGGGGTGCGATTGTTCTTGTTTTCCAGTGGCGCTATCTATGGCCAAGAATTCGACTTCTGCCACACCATACGTCACACCCGTTTATAGGGCGGACCCATTCATACATCCCTTCATTCATTCACAGATCGTAATTTTAACCTGAATCAGAGAACGATCGATCTCCAATCCCGTACCCCCAGAGGTATTTATTTGTTATGGGAACATGGAGGATTTATATTATTACTAATATGACTTAATAATATAAATGGAATTAATTTAAATTTTAATGCATATTTTATATTAAATTTAATGCTCTAATGGTTTTTTATAGCTGAATTTAAAATAAATTTATAAAAAAGTACTGAATGTGACCTGCTGAAATATGGTTCTAGCGAAGATGTCCCCTCCTTCTGAAAAATCCGACCCTTCAAATTTTCTTCGAATTTAGCATCTATCCATGTCTAACAGAAGGATATGCGATGGTTGTTTTTTTTTTCAAAACAACCATCACATATTGTCGTTTTTTTCCAAGTTTGTAGTCAACACCACAAATAGATAAATTTTTTATAATATAGCCTATATTTGAAACTAGTATCTTCCAGCACAACACTGCTGAGATTTTTGAACTGTTTTCCTCCTTTTGAGGAATACAGCCCCGTATCCAGCAAAAATGTCCCTAAAAATACAGAAGTTTTAAACTTCAGAATAGCAACCAATGTGTCATTAAAAAAATTAAAAAAAGTTAGCAATACTTAAATCTTTAACTTAAGATTGATTTTCTTCTTTAACAAAGTATGACAACTGTTTTTTACATTTCAAGTTTTTGAATTTTTATAATTATGAAATTTTAATTTTTTTTCTTTCATTTTATTGAAATATTTATTTAAATTGTGATATAACGAGGAAAATATTTCTTTGTGAAAAACTTTGATGTGATCTTTAAGCAAATGATTTTGAAATGAAAGAATGGTCCTATTATTGTAAGAGCATAACGCCTCTCTATTACAGGACAGATAAAAAATAAAGTTGCATAGACGCGTAAAAATATTTTAGAAAAAGATAAGCATAAAATAAATATAAAATAATAACTAAATTAAAACAATTATTTCGCATTAACTCCTTCATTTAAAGCAATTATATGACCTGCTATAATTAGCTTCACAATAATTGAAAATCAATTGATGTATAAAAAGTTCAGAATAATGAACTCTTTTAAAATAGTAACTAATTTATTTCTGTCGCATCAGCTGAGTATTTACTCTCACATCGAATAAATTCCGTGGCAATTTGTAAACGAATTTAGCATTCGAATGTTACCATTTATATAGTTACAATGGGTTCTTAAACAATGCATTCTCACTTTATTTCAATAATTCCTCCAATTGGTAAAATAGTCCGCCACACTTTTATAAAACACCTGAACTTTTCAAACTTCATTGATAAACTATGGGGCATTAGAGCTTGCTTCAATTCCAGATACATCTATTATAATAAGCCTTGTCATACAGCATTTTCTCGACGAAAACTGTTGAAATTAGAAACCTAATTAAACACGAAGTTGCGCGAACTCTGTCGACCGGCAATTAGTAAAACTCCTCCAAATTCAATTGAGCAGTGAAAGTTGTAGTGAAAGTTGTTCCTCAATTAATTTTCTCTCGCCGTATAGTTTTACGGCTACTTAACGGATCCGTTCTTTCAAGAACAATTTAAATATAGAAGCAGGGACACGTCTCAAATCCTACTCCGTATAATGCCTAATTGCTCTAGTCCAACTTATTCGTAAACAAACTCGAAATGGCATCAACTCTGCTGACTCGTTAGTCGGCCGATTATTTTAAATAATCCTTAAATTTGGATCATAAATGCTATCGGAGAATTCGTTAGGCTTAAGCCTCTCAACCAACAGTGATTGCCGCGGCTTAGGATTGTTGGTCATCACCACTTATCTTCAACCAATGATCTAGCCTACTTATGCTTCGGATTTTAGCGACCCCGTCATCAAAGTTGGATTCAATAGGTGATCAATATTTCGAATGTTATCTCGCATTGAGCAGGATATTTATGCGGCAGTAGAATGATATAGAGGGTGGTTAAGTAGTTGAGCAAAAGAATTATGAAACGGATTCGAATTTAGAACATGAAGGAGGAACTGAAATAAGTGTGTAATGAAATGAATGGGCTTAATGACTCAAACTGAAGTGGATAATGCTTCTACTTGATTTAATGGAACTTATATTTTCGCATTCCGCTGCTCAAAGTGTATAAAACTTAAGAGGAGAGAAAGCATTATGCAAATATTTTTGTTTTTAATCAGCTACTTCTCTGAATTTACGCCTCGTGTAATCTTTGAAGATATAGAAATAAATATCCTTAAAAATATAGCTTTTATTCACAGGACACAAAGATAAAACTTAAAACCAATTTATCCTTTGATACAGAATTTTTATTAAACATATTTTTCATGCGTTTTTTCTTACTTTGTATTAATTTAGGATAAAATAAGAGAAATATGCAAACTGGAGGAAGTAGGCAATTTTAAATATCTTGGGAATATAATTAACGAAAAAGGAGGAACTGATTAAATTATACTAAATAGATTAAACAAAGCCAAAAGCAGTTGCGTTATTCTTAGTAAATTCTAGAAAAACTAAAACATGACAAATTGAAAATAAATTATAATACGGATGTTAAGTCTGTCCCACTATATGGATTTGATACATGTCAATTATTGATAAATTTATTAATATGAAAACAAATATTCAAACTACTATTTTTTAGACTTTATATTTTAGTACAAATATAATTCCGAAAATATAATAGATTTTTTGCTGTAAATATTATACTGTTTTTTTGTAATTAAAAATATATCTTTATATATACTACCAAAATATATTTTTTTCTTGTAATTAGAGATTCAGAAAAATATATATACATCTATTTGCGTCATAATGAAATATCTATTTGCGTCAAAGGGTAAACTTTATAATAAGCCCACATTTTTTCTTACTGCTACCCACACTGCTGTCTTAAAACAAATATGCCTTCAATTTCAATCGTGTTTTTAATTTATATTGCATAGTTTATAAAAAGCAGATAGCTTAACATATAATTGATTGAAACAATAGCTTTATTAATACTAATTCGACACACTGTGAAAAATTCTGTATCAAATTACGGTAAAGAATACCAGCACATAGGGTGCAAGTACTTTTTACAGTAAAATACACTTTTACTGGAACATGTTACGGAACAAAAAATCAATTATACTGTAATTTTTACAGTATTAATAAACTATAAAATCTCTTATTCTAATTAAATATATATTATTGTAAAAATTATGGTACAATATTTTATGGCAAAAATTGATTTGACAGTACGGATGACGCACTTAATGTAACAGTACTTTATACCTTAATTTGATCCAGAATTTTTACAGTGCAATAGAAAAGTTTTTTTTTTTCAAAATATGTTCACAGTTTTGCTAAATAATCAAAATACTATGCATAACATCTAAATACATTAAAAATAAGATTAACATCAATTAAGAAAATGAACCTGGCTGTACTCTAACCAAAGAAGCTTTCAAATGAAAACTTTTCAAAAAGCATTCACTTTTTAATTTTTTTATTGTTAGTTTTTGATGAAATAAAAATAAGTCATGATCTTGCTTGAGCAGTTATTTAAGATCTGTTTAGTTAATAAATAGTTCTTAAAACAGGTAGAAAGTTATAGGAGGAACAGAAAAAACATTAATCAATCTAATATTATCGCAGTTTTTTGTATTGTTTTGCTTTCGTATTCCAAACTTGACATTCGTTTCTTTTTCAACAGATTATTGCCGTTGCAATCAGCCAAGGAGAAACCAAACTACGCCAACTTCAAATTACTGTTACAGAATTCAACATCCATCCGCCAGTGTTCGAGCATGATGTCTATCGAGGTGAACTGCATGTTCGATCAAAAGTAGGTTCATCTGTCCTCAAAGTTAAAGCCAAAGATGAGGACACAATTCCATATAATACAGAAGTGTTCTACAAATTGGATCATCCAGAGGACCCAAGAGGTCGCTTCATAATTGATCCGCAATCTGGTGTCCTGACTTTAGCAAAGTCACTTGAATCTGGAACTTCAGAGCCTGTGGTCGAGTTGGGAGTAACAGCTGTCGATGGTGGATCACCTCAGCGAACGGATTATGCGAGAATTGAAATATTGGTCAAGACAATATCAGGTATGTAATTGATTCTTAAACTATGCGTTAAAAGCATTCCTGTCTTGAATTTTGAAACTTGAATAGATGTTTCTGCTTAATCATAATAAGCGTCCCTTTGCTCCACGTTTTATGGTTCGATGATTTTCCTTTCATGTTTTCTGGTGTACTGGTTTATCGTTTTATTTAAATCAACTGAATACGCGTTTTTTCTACGGGGAAAGCGAGCGAATATAAAGTGAATCAATTAATCAGTACTGAACAGCACTAGGAAATCATGCACAGATATGACAAATATGCCGACATAATTGAAGAGTTCAGTGGAAGAACCCGGTAAGTGACAATTTAGAGGTATTTATGAATAACATGAAGTGGTTGCATCAATAAAGACATATTTAATGAAACAAAATTGTGTTTGCTTTCACCTTAATCTAACGTGACTAATCCACATAAGTTTTTAGTGCGTATGCGTAATTTTTATTTTCAAATTAAGCTGTGGTAAATAAAATAAGGAGAAGGATTATTAGTTCCGCCTTCTAATAAATAGGTAATAAAATAGTTCTGAGACAACTTTTTTCCCTCTTACTCTGATTATAGTCTCTCTGAAAATGTCACTTACCTGGTTTATCCACTTAAATCTTATAACGAATTTTATCGTTTTTGGTTGGATGGTTTAGGAGTCAATAAAGGACACACACACAAACATTCATCTATATAAAACGAAACATACCTTTTATATAAGCATTATATTTTTCTTCGATTGAGTCAGTAAGGTGCTGTTATTTATGTCGCTCTAGAACTGCACAATGGGCTATTGACGATAGTCTGAAAAACATCCATAAGGATGATAAGGAGACAATATACATTAGTCCCATTCCGTTTTACAAGAAGGACACATTTACACACCATCAGAAGATTGTAAATTAACCTGAACCAGAGAACGATCAATCTACAATTATGTAACCCCTGAAGTAAGATTTCTTATGGGAACATAGAGAACTTTGCGATCCAACAGATTTAACGTGCACCAGTCACCATTTAATGCACGGTAATTTCCACGGTAAATACTTAAGCAAAGCCGTGATCAAAGAAACAACATATTGCTAGCTTTTGCACTATTTTCATTAAATAGTGAGTAATTGGTGATAAAGGGATATATTTAAAAAATTGTCTTTAATAGTCGCAAATGAAACGATAAAAACACAAAATCGATAATGAAATCTAACACATCACTATTGGTTAAGGCGGGTGTAAACAAGATCAAAACTTGTTTGATCGACAGTTGAAACTTGGAATTATTTCTAATAATCCCTCTATGACTCATACCATTCTTTAAACAATCAAACTGCTTGTGATGCTTTTAACCCCGTCTTCCACGAAATTAATTCATTACATTTCTACTGCGTTTTGTGCTGTCCTATCTTAAATACTAATTTGAAGATTTCTTGAATTTTTACGAGATTTCAAAGAATATAGATTAAGGGTAGTAATTATAGAGTACTCTGTATAAGTCGTGTGTCTATATTGAAAAGTCAGCATTTGTTGTTTAAAACCAATTGCATTGCCAGAAATATTTCTTCGCAAAACACTTTCTTTTAACTAATAACTTAAAGTTAAAAGAATTGCGAAATAATATATCTACTAGACCTTTCAAAATATAAATTTTACAATCTGAAGACCTTGTTTCACTTAAAGCCATAATTTTCTTTCCAAGAGCAACTTAAAAATTTATACCTTTACTTTGAATAAACGTGCAACATCCTCCAACAAATATACACTTAACCAAAGCCGTGAAGACTAGATCAAAGAAAACTACATATTACCAGCCCTAACACTGCTTTCATAAAATGGTGATATTTTCGTAATTAAGAACTAGAGCACTGGGGCGCTGGGCGCTAAAGAGCTGAGCTCTTTTGACTTGAAGAACATGTTCCGGTGCTTTACGCTTTAGTCAAACGAGTAGCAATTACTCCGCTGTTTCCTCAAATAGAACATGAGAGTCAATTTTTATCGTCACTACTTTAAAATACGTGTTTATAAGCTAAAGTTTTCGCTTATTTTAGTTTAAAGGAAAGTTGTTGAGCACAAAAGAAATATGTTTAATGAGTGACTAATGTGTAATTAAAGCGCTGTAATTTTGAAGGAATGATAAAATAACACAGTCTGATATTTATTTTGAAAAATTATTACGGTAATTGAAAAGAATGTTATTTTTACATATTTCATACTTTCGTGAGTAATTATAAAATTAACTCAAAAATTTGTATGTAATTAACGTTAATGATTGCGAGCAGTTTCCAATTAGTATGTAATTTAAGACTTGTTTAAAATATTATTTCTTAACGCGAGGGGAAATTGTTATTCTTTACCTTTATTATCATTTTTGAAAAATGTTATTTTTTCTATCTTACCCATTTTGTTTCTACTAACAAGACTTGGAGGAAGTAGAGCTCCATCTATTGATGCAAGTGAAAACTATTATTTTTCGCAACTAGATTGAACTTTTTTTTCTACCTTAAAATAATTGAATTTATTAACGTCATTGTTAATAAATTCAATATATTTATATTTTAAGGAAATCGTACATTTCGTATATCAAGAAGAAAACTAAATTAACGAAATAACGGCAATTTTTAAGATTCTGTCAATCGTATTTTTAATTAATAATTTTGATTCACAAACTAAGTATTTTTTATTATTTTATTTTAATTAGAAATATACAGTACAGATTAAATCTAATAGCAATTGTGTATAAAATGAAAAAAAATGTAATTTCATCATAAAAACATTTTATATGATATTTTAAAAACAGTAAGAGACATATTAAAAATATCAAGGTCTACAGCATGTTTGCTAAAAATATCATAAGATCGTTATAAAGAAGAAGAAAAGAATTATGTAATTATATTTACAAAATGAGATTAAAAATATTTTTCCAGTGTGTATAGTGTGACTATTTAGGAAAAACTTAATCATATTTAAAATTTCAGAACAGCAAAATTTTTATTATTTAAAAAAATAATTTTATCAGAATTCTTTCTTTATCATGAGGACGTATTTAATATTTTTAATTTTGATTTAATGTAAAATTAAACTACACGGGAACCAAATACCCTACAGATGTAGTACAATGTAATACTTTCAAGTATTAATTCATTACACAAAAAAGGAAAGAGTAGCGTATATAAGCTACAATTTTTAATAATTAAAATATTCATTGGTATTGTCTTGTAATTTAAAATATTATTTGCTAATTAAAATATAAATGTTACTCAGTTCACGAATTACTATTTTATAATACACTAGGGGGCAAGTTCCTGAAATTACGGTAAGAAATACTGGCACCCAGACCATCCGTAAAATTCATTTAACCATAAAATCTATTTTATCGTAAAATTTAATACCCTAGTTTTTACGGTACTGTTTATTTATTACTGCGATTTAATAATTTTAAAGTAAAACTTACTGTAAAATCATTGAAGTGTGAAAAAATTGTTCTTGTTTGCTCTTCTCACGTCCAAACAGTTCCTTTAAAATTATATTAAGATCTATTTATAATTATGATAGTTTAAAATAACATTTAAAATCAAAGGTATACTGTTAAAACAGAATTTACTAAGTTTTACAACTGTAATCAAATATTTTCGCTTAGTAAACAATCTGACAAATTAAACACAATTTGTACATGCATAACCTGATCTTTTATTAACCATTATAATTTAGCGGATCTTCTTAACTGTAATTCACAGTAGTTTATTATAGTAATTTGCACCAAAAATAATAATTACAAAACGGTTAAAAAATTTAGACACCATTTTGGATAAGTTTATCCTAAACTGTAGCATAATAAGGAAATTTCATAGAATTACTCCATAATAAAGAAACAACTCTTTTAAATTTAAATACTTAATTGTGAAAACAATCAAAATCAAAATCATAATAATAACAATAGATAATAGCAATCGTAAATAATAATAGTAGAGTAGAATAAAAAAAATATTAAAGGTAAAAGCCTTTAAATTACGGATACAAAAATATTTTATACGAAAGCAATAGTTCAATGACTTTTTTTTAATTTCATTTTGATGAAAACCAAAAAAATAAGGCTAACTGGATAATATCGTGTGATTTTCCTGCCAATAAAAATGTATCGAAAACAAAATAGAAACTGTAACAGAGTATTTAATTAAATTAATTGATCACGTTACGTCACGGTTTTGTTAGAATATGAGACTATACTGTATTTTTATTATATATAGGGAAATTTTCTACAAAAATACCAATGCATGAAGAAAATTAGCTCTACCCTAAGCTTTCTTTAAAAGAAGTAATGAGTGTAAAATTGCAACTAAACCTGTAAATTACTACCCGTACTAAAACTATTTTCAAGCATTTATTAGTGTTGGAGCTATTAATACAGATATCTGTTAGAGGAAACACATTTAGTGGCCCGATTCCACCCGAACCCGAGTCTTATTATCAGAACGTGAGATCTATAGGATTTATTTAATCATTTATTGTGTTATTCTATTTTATTTCGAATTATTTCATTTATTTATTGAGATCAAACTCTCTATTTAATATGTCTAGATAAAAGCCAAAATTCGAGAAGTTAAAAATTTTAAAAAAAATGTGTTATTGATATTACTTATTTATGAACTAAGGTATATTATGAAGGAAATTTTGGAGCGTGTTGATGTAGAATATCTTCATCAATTAGTTAAACCAAATTTCCGTGTTTGTTTATATTATTTACACAATACCATTGTTTAGATTGAAAGAAAATAAGTCTAGATAAAATAATGATTTACGAACAATGAGCGATTTAATATGTCTAGATATCAATTTTATGAACGATTTAATATGTCTAGATATCAATTTTATGAACGATTTAATATGTCTAGATAAAAGATAAAATTCGCGAAGATAAAAATTTAAAAAAAATATGTTATTGATATAACTTATTTATGGACTAAGGAATATTATGAAGGAAATTTTGGAGCGTGTTGATGTTGGATAACTTTATCAATTAGTTAAACCAAATTTCCGTGTTTGTTTATATTATTTTCACAATACTATTGTTTAAGTTAAAATAAAATTATATTCAACTTAACACCTCATTACGGTTTCAGCAAAGTTGTGCTAAATTATGGTTTGACATAGAACCGATTTTTATTTAAACAATATTATACCTCCCTAATTTTTTACGATTAATAATTTCTTTATTTCATTATTCATTTTGATATTTCTTGTATTATTTATTTTGTTGTTTATTTACACTTAAGAACTGGACCATAAACCAAACAGTTGTAGTAGCTTTCCAATCAATTGCAAAAGTACACAATGGGGATTCTGGAAATAGAGCAAAAATGGGTCAAAATAGCTGCGTAACAACCAATAGTCAAATTTGAAAACCTAGTGTTTTCGAAACCGAAACAGTAGTTCATTTCTCATTCGTGAGTAAAATGCGAAGTCCCGAAATTGAAGTGGAGAGCGAAATGAGAAAGAGAGACGTTCATTGGCTGCCTGCAATATTCAAACCAAACACCGCCGGGATCGTAGTAGGATGCTCAAACTACCATAGTTGTACACACTAGTCCAGGAAGTTTTATATAGTATAGCCACCACAATGACACATCACTATAAACAGCTTCTAACACTTAATTTACTGTAGTGTTTAACCATAGTGGTTAGATCACCCTAGTACAAACACTGAAGTCCTAGGTTTGAATCCTGCCGACAACCAACGTGCATCTCTCTCACACATTTCTTCTTCCACATAAATTTTGAGACTGTTTTTTGGGATTTTCAAATTTTTTAGTTTAATTTTTTTAGTTCAGAAGCTATTTTAACACATTTTTCAGAAACCTTTTTGTTTACAATATAACTGCACAAAATGATTCTTTATCTTCTTCACCAGAAGTTAAAAATCTTTTCAACTTAATCACGTGCTCTTTACGTCATCCAAACTAGTTCAATTTCTTATAACCGTTGTTGAACAGCCGACCCAATTTTTAGGTTTACGACAACTAATGTTCAACTCCAAACGACTTCATTGAAAAATTTGGAGGAGGTAATAATGTTTTAACTAATCTGCGTATAAAGAACAATATGCAGCGGCCTCCCTGGCGATATGCAAAGCGTGGAGGTAGCGGGTTCGAATCCCGCTTTTACCCCAGATGTATCTTCGTGCTGTCCTCTTCCTGTATTGAGCTATCTGTCCTTCTATTTGAAAAAGGTTTATGAGCCTAAATGGAGCACACAAGCCTACAAATGAATGTAATTTCAATAAACCAATAAATAAACAATGCATAAAAATTAAAAATAAATTGAATGAAAATAACGAATGCAGTTTTGCTACTTTTTTGTTTGTTTGTAAAAAAATGTTTTTCTCATTGAAAAATTTGTACAAGATAAAGAGTTGATATTTAATCTATAAAAAAGAAAAAGAAAGCACTACATTTTTTATATTAAGTAGCTTTTAACAAGTATTTAATGTTAAGTAACTTTTGCACCATTGAAATTATCGTTAACCTCGTAAATGTCAAATATAAGTGAAATTGAAATCATTTTCAAATATTAGCGACTTCCAATCCCATGTTTTACATCATTTACAGCAAGTTCTTTTTTATATCTGCTAAATGAAACTTGCGTATTCGGTATAGAGAAGAAAAATCGATTTTTTAATAAGAATAAAAAAAATGCACGGATATCAATATGATTAGGAAATCTCATTAGTGTAGAGCATAAATTTAACTAAAACCTTGATATTATAAGATTAATTTGACTAAAATCTTTAAAGTAGGATTAAATTTTTTGTTTACATATTTTAAACGTTTTACATTAAACTCAGAAATTGTATTTTAAAGTTATTAATGAATAAAAAATCTCAGGCGGCAAAATTTTAATAAGATGTATCAAATAAAATGGAAATAACAAGCATGAATTTAAAATTTCTAGAAATTAAGCATTTATTTTTTATTTCGTTTCATTTTTCCTTATTTTGCTGTAAAAGGCTTTGAGAAAGAAAAAATGCAATTTTGAATTTTTCGCTAATAAAATTTTCATTTTAAATTTACATAAATATCTATGAATAATAAATCATACGTATGAATAATAAAACAATAAAATTACGAGCACTTAAATTAAAGGATTCAATTTTTTCTCCGTTTCTTGGTCTTAAACGCTTTGAAAATCTAAGAAATACAACTTTAAATTTTCTGTAAATAAATGAAACTTGTATATTCTGTTAAAAGAAAATTTTCTTAATAAAAAATTTTAAAAAATGCGGAGATTTTTGTAAGATTTATTTTAAAGGATAAATGTGACTAAAATCTTGTTAAAATAATAAAATCTCGATTTTATTATATTGTTAACGCAATGTCAGGGTTTTGCATTGAACTGGGAAATTGCTGTTTTAAGTTATTTATAAATAGAAAACTGCAGATTGCAAATTTTAATGAAGTGCATTAAATAAAACGAAAATAGCAAGAATGGGTTAAAAATTGCCTGAAATTATTTAAATTCAACTAAAAATAAGCATTTAATTTTTTTTTCGGATTCAATGTTCTCTATTTTGCTATAAAGTGCTTTAAGAAGGAAAAAATGCAATTTTGAATTTTTCGTAAATAAAATTTATTTCTTAAATTTTCACATGTTACCTATGAATAATAAATACTAAAAAGTAAGAACAGTAAATTTACGAGCACTGAAATTAAAGTTTTAAATTTTTCCTCCGTTTCTTTGAATTAAGCACTTTGGAAATCTAAAAATGCAAGTTTTCGGTAAATAAATGTGCATAATATTTTTTTAAAAGGCATACTATTAAAAATAATGAAGAAACAATCAAAACAGTTAAAATAAGAACGTTTTAACTAAGCATTCAATTTTAATTGGATGACTTGTTTAATTTTAATTGGATGATATGTTTAATTTTAATTAATTCTCAAGCGTTCCTTAAGCGTTTATTTTTTATTGATTTATTTATTTAATTTTGATTAATTCCTATTGTTCTCTATTTTGTTGTAAGCGTTTTATTGCTTTATTGAAATTTCATACATTTACAGGCTTTTGTGCTCAATTTAGGCTTCTAAACCTTTGTCAATTAGAAAGACAATAGAACAACTCTGAACAACTCAGAGATGGACATCCCACAGAATATATCCAGGGATACGAGGGGATTCGAACCCAGCTCTACTTTTCAAAAGAGCTTTGAAAACTTAAAATACTTTTCTGAATTTTCAATAACTGAAAAGTGCTTCTTATATTACAATTCCATAAATTGCGTATCAATAATAGTGAATTAAAAAAAGAAAAAACAGCAACAGAATTTTATGGTAATACCAAAATGCATACATCCAACGAGGAACTTTCTCTTCGCATTCCAATTTTCAAAACTATCATTAAAAGAAAACTTATTATTATTTGACTAATACTAATTAAAAATTTAATTTAATTACTTTATCTGATTGTAACTGCACTTTAACTATTACTGACATCAAGTCGTAACATTGTAGAAATAGTAAGAAATAATTAATTCTTAAATTACATCCGCATCTATCAGTGTTTACCATATCTTCGAACTTATTATTGATCATATTCAACATGAGTTTGAAAATTCCTTGATTAAATTCTGAATAATAGAACCATACTTATCGTTCAATTACTCTAACATTTAGGCATTCCATAAATTTCCTATGAATGCTATTTATTCAAGGTATTAGAAACCTGTCTCATCATTTCCATTCCGTTAACCCCCGAACTATGATGTTATCAGAATTTGAGTACAACGTGACTTATAATTCCCCCTGATTCGTGATGCTGCTTGAACAAAATGTATTATTGTCTGTGCTATTGCATTAACTACTAAAGTGTAGCATGTTCCAAAATGTCACCAATTGTAAACGACATGACGTCAAGAAGTATCTAGCCAATGAAACAGTAGCAGCTATTTAAGGAACTATTACAAATCACTTTCTAATTTCGGAAATAAATTCACGTGAATATTTAGCAAATTTTTATTATACCCACTTTTTTCTTTGTATTTTCCTACTACGATTATAAAAAAAAACTCTACAATGTAATGCAATATATATATATATATATATATATATATATATATATATATATATATATATATATATATATATATATATATATATATATATATATATATATATATATATATGTTACCGGCAAAGTATGAAATCCGGCATTGTATAGAATGCCTAAAATTAGCCGGCAAAGTATGAAATGATTTATGTTTCACACATTGCCTAGGCATTCTAAGGAATGCCAAATGAGAGACCGGTAAAATATTAAATATATCTACGATTCGTCAAAATGTCATTCAAAAATGACAAATTCAAAACGTCATCCGATTTGATATTAATTTATTCCTGGATATAATTACATTTATTCGATATTTTAATTCTTACTGACGATAGATTACATTTATTCGATATTTTAATACTTACTGACGATAGATTACATTTATTCGATATTTTAATACTTACTGACGATAGATTACATTTATAAGATATTTTAATACTTACTGACGATAGATTACATTTATTCGATATTTTAATACTTACTGACGATAGATTACATTTATTCGATATTTTAATACTTATTGACGATAGATTACATTTATTCGATATTTTAATACTTACTGACGCTAGATTACATTTATTCGATATTTTAATACTTACTGACGATAGATTTCATTTATTCGATACTTTTATACTTACTGACGATAGATTACATTTATAAGATATTTTAATACTTACTGACGATAGATTACTTTATTCAATATTTTAATACTTACTGACGATAAATTACTTTATTCGATATTTTAATACTTACCGACGATAAATTACTTTATTCGATATTTTAATACTTACTGACGATAGATTAGAAGAAACATCAGTGTTTGGAGTATTGGGCAAATATATACCGGGCAATGGCACTTGACATTAAAAAAATGTCAGTGTAGGGTATACCGGGCAGTGGCACTGAATTTTAAAAAAACTTCAGTGTAGGATATACCGGGCAGTGGCACTTGACCTTAAAAAAACATCATTGTACGGTATACCGGGCAAATGTATACCGGGCAGTTGCACTGAACCTTAAAAAAAACATCAGTTTAGGGTATACCGGGCAAATGTATAACGAGCAATGGCACTTAACCTTACCGGGTACTTGACCTTGAAAAAAAACATCAGTGTAGGATAGTGCCAGCGACAACAAAGAAAACTTTCATTTCTTTTTTGGTTTAGTAAATAAAAAAAAATATGAAGCATGTGGGCTGTCATAATCATGGAAGCGTAAACGCACATGATTATTAACAAAATCTTTAAAAAAAAAAAAAGCTGAAACTAACTAGACTATAAGTTGGGAAGAATTGAAAGATTAAAAGCGAATTGTTCGTATCAGCAAAGTGTTTTATATTATGTTCTAATTATACTTGTGCAGGGTCAATAATAATAACTTTATTCGTTGTTATTTTTTTATAACCGTCGTTGAACAGCCGAACCAATTTTATGAGTTTACGACTACTAATGTTCAACTCCATAGCCTTGTAATTTTGAACCCAATTCAGAAGACAAGGGAACTTCTGGATCGAGTATTGGGAGAAATTTGCCTTCGTGGAGGACTTTTTGATAGAGCTAACCAGCATTTGCGTTACATGGAGAGGAAGACCACGAGAACCTCCCACAGTTAGCCTGACGGCAAGAGGTATTCGTTGTTATGGTCATTTATTGAAAAATAATCATTAGTCGTGTTGTTATGCTTTTCAAGTATAATCAGAAAAGCGTATTCGAAGAGCAGAAGAACGCGTTGATGACAGTATTGAAGGAAATAACATTGAAAGAATGTGTAGAAAGCGTGATGTCATATATGTATTTTTTTAAGTTATTCTATTACAAGTCGTTCTTTATTTCAATTTAATTCAATTTTTGGTAATTTATTATTAGGAGAAAATTTTGAATTTTTAAATAGGAATTAGTTTTAAAGATTTTAATAATTGACTCAAATTCTTAAGATATAACGCCATAGCACATTTCAAATAGGTTTAACTTGGTATCGAGCACGGTGAGTGAGCATTGCAATCTTTGGTGTTTGGGAAGCGTCAGCATACCATCAGATTACACTATAGTTATTTTAATTTCTTAAACATACATTGTTTTGAACTTTTATGCTGTTTTACAATATAAAAAGTAAACCAAAATGACCTAAGTGCTTTTTAACGCTTTTTTTTAAATTAATTACGATATTAGACACAAACTACTTTTTTAACGCAATAAAGAAATACCGATTTCAAAAATTTTTACACATGTGATTTAGCACTCACCGTTTCTCGACGGATCCTAGAAAATATATCCCAATATATTAACGAAAAGACGTTTTAAAATTTTGTTCCCGAATTTAGGTATTTTTTTTTCTAAAGGAGAATTAAACGATTATTTTTTTACAGTTCTCCCATACATTAAAAAAAAAATTTGTAAATTATTTTCAATTACTTAATTTAATAGTAATCAAAAATTTCGAATTTTGTATAATTTTTATAAAAACAAAAAATTTTATATCATATTTATCAACATAATTTTATGAAACAACAGTGAACATTTGAACGAAATCCATTGAATTGTTTTCGGGAACTATAAAATCAAATCATTAGCTGTCATTAAGTTGGTATAGGTTCTGGAGAAATCAAATTATATTTTTTCCAGACCAATTAATTCTACTTTTAATTATTTATTTACTTTTTCTGCTTTTTACAAAAATTGGCCAAAAGTTATTCACATTTTTGTACATCAATTTTCTTTGACATATATTTTTCTTTTAGACTACCGTTCACCAAATTTGTCAACATTTGTTTAAACTGATTTAAGCAGATTACAAAAATCTTTGCATAAATTAGAGTTATCCTCCCTCCTATCACCTAATAAAAAATTGGCAATAATATTAACCTCTTTATCATAAACTAAGCTCTTCGAAGCAAAATCAAAATATTGTTTGAATTTAAATCAAGCTTCCTTAAAATCCTTCAAGTAGTAAAACTGATACAGAATTTTAAAACGAAAATAAAATTTCTCCTCTACATTAACAAAATTATACATAAAAGAAAAAAATAGGCTCAGAAATGAAACAAATTATGACGAAAATTTCATCCCACTCCGGTTACTCCATTTGTTGCCAGATTCTCTATTCCCGTTCAATTTCATGTCTCCCAAACTCTATCCATTCTTCTTTTTTTATCCGAATTCCCGAAATCTCACTTCAACGTAAAAATCCCAGTTATGCAAATTCAAATCTATCGTTTCATATTATGTCATTACTTTTATTCTATCCGGTAGGATTTGGGAAAAGTTAGATCTTGAGTTAAGAGTGACAGCCGAAGAACCGACTTTTCCAGGATATCTACACCTCACCCCCTTCCTGCAATTTTTCCATTTGGGAAACAACCCCTCTTTCGTTCTATTCCTCCGATTAAAGAATACTTTTACCCGACAGGAGCTGTAATTCATATCATGAAAGATATGTGCGTGTATCCCATCTGGTTGAGAAAGAGGGAATTGTGGGATAGGGAGTTGGTAATTCCTGCGAGATTAGATACGTAACTGAATATCTTTTCTTTCCCGGAGTTGTTGATTTGAAAGTAATTACTTTAATAATACTTTCATATGGAGTTGTGAGATTTTGGGGCTTCTTTTTGAAAATCTTGATGAAACTTGCAATTTTTGTGATGGATCTTCTTCTAATTGAAGTTGCGTGCTTTGCTTTGGTGTGTTACTTAGATTCTGTAGTTATTTGTTCTAAACAAGCATTATAGTTTTTGGTGGAGTTTTTTCGTGATTTTGTTTGTTTTAAAACAACTAAAACAATTTTATTAAAAATTTGATTGAAGAGCATTATTGGTCAAATTTTTTACAACTATTTGTACCTCAATTTTCTTTAAAATCTATTTTTCCTTTGGGCACTCGATTACCAAATTTTAATCCCTTATTTAAACTGATGTCTCTCAATGAGACTTTAAATATCCCTTGCTAAATTAGAGCTATCCTATGTCTTTTCGTCTAATAAAAAATTGGTAATAGCATTGCATAAAATATTTATCCTGAACGAAGTAAAATCAAAATAATTTTGGAAATCAAATGAGGTTCATTTAAAATCCTTCAAGTAATAAAATTATCAAATGCATAAAACAAAAATAAAATGAAATATTTTTCACTTACACTTATAAAATCGTGCATGGAAGAAAATTGAACTGTAATTCGTATAAGGAACGAAATGTGCGTGTATCCCATCTGATTGGGAAAGAGGAATTGTGAGATAGCGAATTGGTAATTCCTGAGAGATTAGATACGTAACTGAATATCTTTTCTTTTCCAGAGTTGTTGATTTTAAAATAATTACTTTAATAATATACTTTCATATGGAGTTGTGAAATTTTGGGGCTTCTTTTTGAAAATCTTGATGAAATTTGCAATTTTTGTGATGGATCTTCGCTGAGTGCTTGCTTTGTTGTCTTACTCAGCTTCTGTAGTCATTTGTTCTAAACAAGTATTATAGATTTTGTTGGAGTTTTTTCGTGATTCTATTTATTTTTTTAAAAACAAATAAAACAACTTCATTAAAAATTTGATTGTAAAACATTACTGATCTAATTTTTTGCAACTATTTGTACCTCAATTTCCTTTAAAATCTATTTTTCCTTCGGGCACTCGATTACCAAATTTGTCACCACTTATTTAAACAGATATCTATCAATGAAACTTCAGATATCCCTGGACGAATTCGGGTTATCCTATGGCTTTTCGGCTAATAAAAAATTGGTAATAATATTACCACAAACTCTTAACAACGCTATACCTAATTTTTTGGTTTTATTAACCAAAATTATGTTGTTGTTTTTTTTTCAGAAATGTCATTTCCATACAGTACGGTAACTAGAATTATTTTCTCCGTGTAGTATTCATGCAAATATCCATGCATCCGTATTATCAGTAATAAAAATTAATCTTTTTTGCAGAACCGAGAGGTGTACGTGCCGCAAATGCAACAGGTTCTACTGTTCAAGTTTGCTGGACTCGCCCAGAATATGGCCAAGTCTTGGGATACATTGTTAAGTACAGGGAAGTTCAGAATCCTCACGGGGCGCCCTCTTTTCTAAACATAACCTCTGATGCAACATCGAAATGCTCAACGCTTGTTGAATTGAAACCCTGGACAGATTATGAGTTTCGTGTGTACGGCTGGAATAGATTCGAAACTGGTCAAGGAAGTACTGTGGGCAGCTTTGGAACTAGACCTGATTGTAAGTATTGTTTTGTTTATTGTATTTTTATGTTATTTGAGGGACCTTTAATCTGTCAATGGGCGCTCTATAGCACAGTCCATTGTATTAGGTTTGCAAAAGTTCATATGCGATCACAATTGCGTCAAACAATGTATAAATTTGCAGTTTTGATTAAACTGGTTGTAAAAGAAACTGGCCATTAAGAGTTTCGTAAAAGCATTGTAAGCAGCTGATTTAACAACTGAAGTTCATGCAAAACTTAAGTATTTGGTCTCCTAACAGCTCTAATACCAATCTGACAAAAATGTACAAGCAGCAACAGGATTTGTTAGATGCATTCTGGAGAAAATTGTCTAAAGACTATTTATTACAATTAAGATCATTTCATCAAGTTCGAAACTCTCATGTTCATGTTGAAAATGTTGCGTTGCTTCACGAAGATATAAGACCAAGAAGTGTGGAGACGAACTCTGGTTACTAATTAAAGGATGGAAAAGTTCGCAATTGTACTTAACGTTCTGATGACAAGGAGATATCTCACCCTGTTCAAACCTGTTATCTCTTTAGAGGTTGACCAGAGAGGCGAGGATGTTCGAAACGCAAGTGCATAACCTGCTTTTCTATGTTTATTTCATTTAGTTTACTTCTCTTATCTTTCTTGTTTTGGCAACACTTTTAGATACCTTTTTGTGCTTGTTGACAGTTTGCATGATTAAAGTTTTGTTCCATATTAGGTTTAAAGAGTGTTGTATATAATTAAGAACACATAGGCTTATGTACAATACACAGTGGATTAGCCTTCTACTTTGCTTAATAGTGAAGCACAAAGATAAAAAGAAATTTTCATTGGAGTCAAGTTCAAATTTAAAACATGAGCCCAGGAAGCATTTTTAAGTTAGCGGATAGCAACTAATTTTAGGAATCTGTTGGTCGGGATCTTTTATCTGAAGTTGGCTCTCTTCAATATTACTGTTGTTGTTGCTTTTTTAGTGTCAATTTTTATTTTGACTTTTTTTTATTTTAAAGGAAAAGTATCTGGTATTTACTCTTTTTTATTTTTCATTACAAAACAACTTATATGACTTTTTTTTGCATGCTAATTTTCTTGACGCTGTGATTCTTTATACTTTTATTGAGCATGATTTTCTTTATTTTTTTAATAGGATTCAAATAGGATTTAATAGGATATCAGATATCTTGTACCATTTCCAGCATTTTTTTAACAGACTAAATAAATTTTATAATCTTCATAAAACACTTAAGAAAAAATAAAGCATTTTAGATACGATAAATTAATTATTCGATGAATAAAAAGTTATTTCACATTTAAAACAAATATATTATATGAAAATTTTATGAAATTGGTTAAGCAAATCAAATACGTTTACATTATAAGCTATTTAAAAATCCTCTCAAACATGCATTCAAAATAAGCCGAAGTGAAAAACGGAATGATTAACCTTAAATATAATTTATTTAATATAATGCAATTTAATAGAGATTAAATAAAATCAATAAAAAGTGATTAGGAAACAAAAATACAATATGTAAATTTATGAGGTTGCATAAGGCTAATAATATGATTTAATATAAAATTTAATCTATTTATAAATTGCATCTTCTATCTAAGTTTTAAAATATATGGCTTTTTTTATTCGAAATAAATTCAATTAGTTCTAAGAAATCCATAAAACTTTTCAGTAATCAGAAAATTTCTAATTGTATTATGAACAATACTTTTGAATACAACTACTATCTTCTGAAAATAAATGTAAAGCACTAACAAATATTTCTTAATAAACTTTCAGCCTCAAATATTTCCCGAACCTGTCCTACTGTCAGATCAATGATTAATCATTTTCAGGAATTTTACCATCATCAATTCTTTCTTAAAAAAAAAGGTATGAAAAGTTTTTCTAAAAATAGAAATGAATAACGGAGAATTGGAAAATAATTTACTTAATTTAAGAAGAATGTTTAATTTTCTTTCTGCAAAACTCATTAATCATTTTTTTCCTGATTATTTTTCTTTTCTTAGAAAGTTTCAATAAATATAAAGTAAAAATTAAAAATATTCACAAAAAAATATGAGTGATTTTTTTTAATAAAAAAAACAAAGCATTTATCAAATTTTAAGTTCCGCATCTTTTTAAGAGAAAGTAATCATTACGAAAGCTTCATTCAAAATCTATTAACAAATAGTTACACTTTGCATTAATAAAAATGTAAAGTAATTGTCATTATATTTATTTTATACTTTTTAAAAAAAAATACTTTTTATAAGTTTTTAAACTTAAAAAAAGAATATATATATATATATATATATATATATATATAAATATATTTAGAATTAATTTTAACCGTGCTTTAGATGCGAAATATTGAAAATTTAAAACTTAAAAAACAGTAAATGCATATTACAATAATTTAATCAACGTCAAATTCTAATTGATCCAATGATAAGGAACTCATACTTTTAAATATTTTATTGCTTTACATACAAATACAATATAGCATAATAAGGCTAGAAAGATCTGCTAATGCTTTAGAACTTTCTTAATATTAATATAATTAATATTTTATAATTAATAATTTATTTTGTTTTAAAATAAAAATATATTTGCCTTATCTTAGAAAATTTATCTATTAGCCTTATCTTATTTGCCTTATCTTTTAAATATATTTGCCTTATCTTAGGTACATATTACCTTAAAAACATTATTATTATTAAACAGATTTCTCTAAGAATTACATTCATTAAATTTCATTTCTTTAATTCAATGATTATTTTCGCACAAATGGCTAAAAAGACTTCCAAAAGAATATTTTAACCATATATTAATAAGAAAGATTTAAAAGATTCTCTACTTTTTGAGAAAGCAAAGCTGATATCAGTCGCGTATCACTTAAGAAACACTTTTTACGAACTAAGATGTTCAAAACAATTTATAATTTAAAAGAAAATGGCTTTTTGCAATCCATCTATTATTATGCAATAGATGGTTGCCACCATAAGCTTTATCTTATAAATATCTCCCAAAAAATTAAGTGAACATGATTCACTGAAAATTATGGTAAAATAACTGGCAGCTGTCTGTCCATCCGATTAACCGTAAAGTTTACGGTAAAGAGCATTTTTTTTCCTTTATGGTTTTGAAACCATTTATAAAAAGTATGGTTATAAAACGATGAATATAAAACTATACGGTTTTTTAACCATTTGCAACTAGCATTTTTCAAAACCGTAAAAAAAATAATTATCTAACTAGGCATAGGAGCTCGGTTTTTCGTAATATAATGGTAATTAGAGAGTACCGGACACTGGAAATTCTCCATGTGGTGAAGGATATTGAAGAAATATTGTGGTGTCATTACTAGGATTCGAACTCCAGTTCTGCCGGCCATGAGATTGACAGATAAGCCCGCTCGGCTATCATATGTACGACGTTGCATAGAACTAAGTAGCTTCATTAGGTGGTTCTAATTGGTGAGATAAAATTCTGGTTGTTTAACCGTAATAGATGAGAGCAGTCAATAAACAGTTTTTCTCTAACAGTTTGATTACCATTTTATTTATGGTAATTTGACTGTTTTGATTAAATATGGTAAAATAACCATTCAACAAATTGTTATTTAACCATTTTTTCCGAGAAATTTCTAACAGTGTTGTTTGAGATTTGAGTTGTCTATTCATCATGAATTGTGCTTGAATTATGACAAGCAAATCTTTAAATTAATCAATCAATTCTATAATCATTTTAAAAAATCCGCTGCTTTAGGAACAAAACTATTTCCAGATCTGAAATCATCCGAATTAGGCAAGATCAGGAATTTGTATAAATGCAACAAAAGATTCGTTCATCAGTATTATAAAATTTTTTAAATAACACTATTAGCAAATTATTGACCAAATTAAATTAAGATTAGATAATGCTTTTACTAATTTAAGCTGCAATGGTTCTGAAAATTTATCATTGTTTCCTAAATTACAATTCATATTAATCTTCATTAAAAAAACTAATCACAATAATTCGCTTTTAAACTTGCTATTTGAATATTTCATTTGAAAAAGACACTTATTGGCTAGTTTTCTTTTTTTTTATTCTATGCAAAGTCTATTGTACTTTAAAAATAAATTTTGCAAAGAATAAATCTTTGAAAGCCAAGCTGATATTTTGGTATAAAATAAAATGATATAATATACAATGCTCTATAAGTATTTCTGGGAAACTTCTTAAAATATATTCCACGAATTTTTTTTTTCTTTCTTAAGAAAATCAATCGCGAAATAGGAATTTTCATACAAAATATAGTTCATTTTTTGCTTTTGCTTTTTTTTTTACTCTAGTTCCAGGGTTACGTTCATATCAGATTCGTAATCCGAGAAAAAATATTCAAATCATTTGTTGAAGTATATGAATATTTAATGCTGAAAAAGTAGTTTTCAGAAATGGGAAATCTTGCCAAGTTTGATATTATCCTAGATAATATGGGAAGCCATAAATAATTTTCCTCATTTTTACATAACTAGTGCAGAAACTTTTTTATAAAAAAAAAGCTAATGCGAAATATGTCTCTAATATAAAGCAAGTTTCAAAGAAAAGCTCTATGAGTTGCAATCAAAATTGAAAATTCTGAAATAAGTTATTTCTATGTCAAAAATTTATTTCATTATCAAACTAAAAATTATTATCACAAATAATATAAAACAAATATTATATGATTGCGTCAATAATGATAAAATTCATTAATTTCAGGCAGTTTTCGTTCATAAAGTTTTATGTTTTAATAGTTATGGTATTAATTGAAAATTCCGACTTTTTGCGAATGACGTTATTTATGAAGTTTATTCCTATGAGCCTAAAAAGCGTATTGAAAAGTGATGTTTGAGCTTAGTTTCTGCATTTTAATTAAGGAATTATTTTCATTAATTACTTATGAATTAAACCATAATCACGTCGCAAATTATAATCTTTCATGCGTTTTTTAATATTTTTACCTTAACTGTTAATCTTAATAAGATTTACACAACAATATAGGTTTCTATAGTAATATTTTGTACTTTCAGGATTTCATTTGAAAAATTGCTCTTGTTATATATGTATATATATATATATATATATATATATATATATATATATATATATATATATATATATATATATATATATATATATATATATATATATATATATATATATATATATATATATATATATATATATATATAAATTATAGACTTGCAAACAGTTTGACCCTTGACCCTTAAAGTTGAGATTAGAAAGTTAGTAAAACTAAAAATTTGATTTTGACCCATTTTATCAAAATATAATTCAGATTTTGTTTCCAAGAATTTATTAGACTTTATCGATAGGGGGAACTTGACTAAAAAAACTGTAAAAATTCTTTCTTCAGTTTTAAAACGAATTTTGCAAATTCTAATAAATTAATAATCTTAATAAAAATAATAATTATATTTACGAATTTCATATTTAATTGGATTGTACGCAAATAATGTGAATAAATTAATTTGATTAAACACATTGAAATCTATCTCATTCCTGTATTTAAAATGCATTAATTAATGTAATTAATTTTTTTAATTAAATAGATTTAAATCTATTTAATTCAAGTATTTAAAATGTATCTAATCAATACAGTTAAAATAGATATAATAAATGCAATAAAAAATATTGGCCTTCAATTTATCACTACACATTGAAACTAAATTTCATTAATACTAAGTTTACAAATAATTAAACTTTATTATAAAATTTAATCTTATTAAATTAGGTAAAATTTTTAAACAAGCTAAAATTTCAGATCGGCATTTACAACACATTTAGCCACATTTTAGCATAACATGTAGTTTCCAATCATTCAAACAAAATCCCAAATTCACCTTAAATCTGTTACTTAGTTTCAAGTTTCAAAAAATAATGAAAGCCCAGAAATTCTCAACAAGATATTCATTTAATTCTCAACTCTTTTCTTAACAATTTCCTCGAACAAGTCGTTCATCATATTCATTGTGTCGCCAAATTGGCGACACTCTTCTCTCCAAAGTGATTAATCACAAAGGCTCTCCTCGACTGAAAAGTGCGGAACGACTGCTCGCAGATGTTCAACATACCGCAAAGAATTAACCCTTGACACTCTTTCCAGAAAATCCGTAATTCCCAAAAATACTTTTCGCTTAACGGAAGAAAAATTGATGTTTAAAGATTTATCCTTTTCCGGCTGAATTTATAGGAAATATATATTTTGTGGGGTTAATATAACAACTTGCTCGTAATTTTATCTTGCTAGGTGCAAAAGTACAGTGAGCAAAAAAGAAAGAAGAATTAAACGGAACACCTTTAATAACTTTTAATCTAATGATCGGAATTTTACGAACCTAAAACACAACCTTGATGGTTTGAGGGATTAACATTAAATGTAATATATAATAGAAGCAAGCTATACAAATATATACTTTCTCAAAATAAACATGCCTTTCCTTATTTTAATTTTTCTTTTTGTTAGTAAAACCGATGTCAAACAGCCGATCCAATTCTTACGTTACAGTGTTCAACTCCATTGTTTATCATTGATCTATATCTGTACTGTGGTCGTTGCAATCCGAGAGCAGAATTCGTATCAGCCAGCCACAGTTGGCATTCAAACCTGGGTGCACTCATTGGGAGGTGAACGCTCTATCCCCTGATCCACCAGGAGGTGAACTCAGGTTTTTAATGCTTAAATTATGGTGGGTAAACGGTATATGAAAAATATGGATTTAAATATTTAGTACGGATAACGGTCTAAAGTTTTATCTTCCTTAATTTATTATTTTTTTTTTTTTTGCTTGTTTTGGCATACCTTTGGAACTATTTCAGCTTCTTTAATTTTTCCAAAATTTAAACTCTAATGAAACTAAATTCAACTAAACTGTGTAAGTAATTTTTTCAGTTTTATTTATTATAAAATTTAGTAATGATATAAAAGCATCTTTTTAGACTATGTTAATTTAAACAACAAAATCCAAATTTTGGGTGAAATCTAAAAAATTAATAATTTGAAAATACAACTTTTTTTTAATTTCTTTTACCCAGAGGCGGTTTAACCGATTTCGTTTTTATAAAAAATTGTCATTTAATATTGAAGGAATTTTGGATTTTTTTTATAAAAAACTGACTGCTTCGATTTGTTCTGAACACCACAAAGAATTAACTCTTTACACCATTTTCAGAACCATTAGAACAATTTTTCTCCCATTAGAAAGAAATTGGATGCCTAAAAATCTGTCCGTATCCAGAAAAATCCATAGAAAATAAATATTTTATTTATTTGATATTATGGACTAGTTCACAATTAAATCATGTCCTTAACTCTTTGATGCTGGTTCAAATTATGGGAAGAAAGATAAAAAATGGGACATTTACAGTATCTTTTAATCTAATGATCAGACTTTTACTTATTAGGACGCAAATCGTGAAATTATTATTAGTACTTCGGCGCAGAATTTTTATTAAACGTAATTTTCATTTTTCTTTATTTTTATAACATATCATTTTCATTTATCCATTTTTCATTTTTATTATATATTTTTCTTTATTTTACATCAATTTAGGTCAAAATAAATGAAAATTATTGTATTTAG
The DNA here is from genome assembly GCF_982258835.1 of Parasteatoda tepidariorum. Taxonomy (NCBI): domain Eukaryota; kingdom Metazoa; phylum Arthropoda; class Arachnida; order Araneae; family Theridiidae; genus Parasteatoda; species Parasteatoda tepidariorum. The sequence goes on along the minus strand of NC_141763.1, from coordinate 73,438,366 downwards.
CACTTTAATAATTGATGGTTATGAAGTACATCATGATGCACCAGTGTCTTTTTCTGCGTTAAAGGTAAAATCTTCCAAACAATAATTTTTCAGATTTGCACTTATTTGCAATTATTCGGATCAGAAAAAAAGTTATTCATCACTGAAATTTTTTTAATTTACAAGATCAATTAATGATAAAGTTTTGAAAAGCATGAATGAAAAAAAAAATCAAACTACCTTTTTTTGGTTTTTATATTTTAGTGCAAATATAATTCAAATAATGTAACATAATTTTTTAATAGCGACCAGGATGTGTTTCAAAATTATAAGAAGTATATATATTTTTTTTTCTTGTAATTAGAGGGTCAGAAAAATATATACGTAAAGGGACATTTTATTTTATTTTATAACCGTCGTTGAACAGCCGACCCAATTTCATGGGTTTACGACTACTTACGTTCAACTCCGTAGCCTTGTAATTTTGAACCAATCCAGAAGACAAGGAAACTCCTGGATCAGTACCCCCAGAGGTATTGATTTGTTGTGGGAACATGGAGGACTTTGAGACTCGGCAGATTTAACGTGCATCAGTCACCATTTACTACACGGGGAGTCTTCAGCCGGCGAGGATCGAACCCACGACCTCTTGGATATGGGCCCAGCGCCCTACCGACCAGGCTATCCCGGCCCACGTACTGGTGTCAAAAAGATTGGAAGATAAACTTTCATCCACTTTTCTGCTAAATTAAGTCAATAATTTTTAATTGCAGCTGCAAACTACTACCTCCACCACCATCATATCTTGAGGGTCAAAACTTTCAATCATTCTAGAAATGTAGAAAAAAGGTAATTTTTTTTTTTGGGGGGGGGGTTAAAAATATAATCTTCTCGTCTGTATCTTTTCAATAAAGATACGAAGCACACTGCTTTTAAGCAATAGATAATGCATAGGTATTTAATATGTATAGGAATTACTTATCCTTCGTTAAGTTTAGTTTTTATGGAGAAATTGTATTTACTATAAGAAGTTAAATTACAAGATTACAAATGCCCCTAAATATAATCTATCTCATTTAGATATTTTAATACTTTGTTCATACTCTTATCTCTAATTGCTTATTTTAATCTTATCTTTAAAAAAAGAACTAAAATTAAAGTTACCCTTTTTGTCTAATCTATAAATCAGAGTTAGCCGACTAACTGCAGACAATGCACCAAATTTTTGCCTAACGAAGTTAAAAGGCACCATTTTACTCGGGAACTTTTTACACCGTTCTACGTTCATGGTTATATGTTAATAAATAGAGATAAGATTAGGATCTATTAATTATTATCGTAATAATGTAGTTTAATTAACTAATTTACTTTAGTTAAGGTATCAGACTAGTTTTGACAGCTTTTTTTTTTAAATATCAGCACAGAGTTTAAAAAAAATAATTACTTTGTTTTATTATGTGTAAAAATTTATGAAACTAGTACAAAATGTTAATTATTTTATTTTTGTATTTTTTAAATAACCATTTATAGGTTTTAAGGCATTTTTTACATATACGCTAAACACTGTTAAAAAATTTCTATCACCCAAAGCAAAAAATCCTTTGAGGATTTTATTTAGAAACCCATCAACTTTGTTTCGAAGTAGTATCTTTAAAGTAAGCGGATATACTGCAGAGTTAGGAATAAATGTATTCAATAAAGCAAAGTTTTAAAAATTTTCGCACTTGTCTATGCTAAAAAAACATGCCTAAAAATGAGATTCCACTTTTTTTCTCTTAGTCTGTAGTTCAAAATATGTGTGCTATAATCATAAACACTCTTGAAGAATTGTAGACAATTATTTCAAAAACAACATGAGATATAGTGTTTAAATAATATAAAATATGAAAAAAATCTGATTTTGAGATAAACGCATTTAAAGACCTAAAATCACTAGTCTATCCAATAATATCAGCTTTCAAAAGAACCTGCTATAATTTTGTAAATAAACAGAGAACAAACGAAGGAAAAAATTTTTAGAAAGCTAAAATTATAGGGATTTTAAATTTATAAAAACTCAATTTTAGAAATTTTGTCCAAAATCATGTTTTGTTATCACTAGTCAGACAATTTAAACACAAACAAATCTCGAGCAAATATTCAAAGAATATTAAGAAATCGACACATTAAGGGGATAAAAATTCAAAAAGTGAGAATTCAAATATACTCCACGCAGCAAACAAATCCGGAATAAGTTACGGTAAAAAGAACCTATACTCAAGGTACCGTTATTTTTTAACGTAAAATCCATGTTATGGAACATTTTACGGAACAAAAAAGGTTACATGCTGTAATAAATACCTTAAAATCACTGAATCACTGGATTAAATTCATATTTCTGTAAAATTACGTTATAATATTTCATTATAAAAATGGATTTTTTGGTAAAAAGGACGCTACGGTTGATACACCCAAAGTACCGGTACTTAGCCAGTAGCCAAAGTCCCCAGTTTAATTAAACATTAATATACAATAACCAACAATGTACGCTGCAAAAAATTCCTAACAAAATTATGAGAAAAAGTACCGGCCCCCTGAGTGCTGCTGCTTTTTACAGTAATATGTTACGGCAGGAAAACCCTGATGTACCGTAATTTTTACAGAAACATTTACTGAATCTGAAATTAAATAAATATTACTGTAAAAATTGCGGCATGAAATTTCTTGGCAAAAATTTATTTCATTGTAAAAGTACTGGCACCCCTACATGCCGAGACTTTTCATCATAATTTTAACAGGAAATTTTTTACAGTGTATCAGAGGACGGTCGCTTCATGGTGATATTGAAGAGGACAAAAAATATTTTTTGAGAAAGTTATTTGTATGTATACATTTATACAGGCTATGTATACATTTTTGCACGATTGCACTGAGAGTGAAATAGACTTAGAACTTTAACATGTCTACAAAGTAAATTATTCCGGATCAAATTACCTTATAAAGTACCAACACTTTAAGTACTTTATCCGTAAAATCCATTTTACCTTTAAAAACCATTTTACCCATAAAATAGCATACCGTAATTTTTATAGTAATATTTATTTAATTTTAGTGATTCAGCTATTTTATGGAAATTATTACTGTGAAAATTGCTGTATAACAGATATTTTTGTTTCGTAACATGTTCTAGCAAAAATGGGTTTTAAGGTAATTTTTCCGGAGTTTTTTACAATGTAGGACTGGTGATATTTTTCAAACGTCTGCATTTTAACTGTTGTTATTGTTGTTCATTTTTCAATGAAAAGGTCAAAATTTGAAAAAAATGCTTTTAGGAACAATTATAACTCTTCATTTTCAATGAAGAAAGCAACAATTCATAAACTTCAGTACTTAAAAGTGGATTAACATTTAAATTATATTGAATACTTTACCCAAAAGAGAAATGTTTCCGCTTCAAACAATCTTCCATAATTTTTTTCATTAAAACAGAAATTTTAAATTATTTTAATATAATTTACAAAATATTAATTTAAATGAGTCTTCTTTAAAAATAAACAACATCAAATGCTTATATCAAATGTTTCTTGATTTAACAATACATTTTTAATCAACGTTAAACTAAAATTGACTTGAATTACGAACTACCTTGCTACTTTTATAAAATCAAACATCCATGCATCTTTATTATAATTTTTATGCTAATAACTTAAATTTTCATTTTCTCAACATCTCTCAGAAATTTCTTCATCAAAACTGATACAAATGTTAATTAATATGAATAAATAAGTTTCTTTTTAATTAAGAGTGGCAAAAGCTTTATTAGCTTTTCAGCAACCAATATTGACTGAAGAAAATCGTTGCTTTCCGAAATCTTTCATTAAAACTACGCCAATCCGAATCCCACCTGTTTGTTTTTAATTTCGATTCATCTTTTATTATCACGTCATAATATTTATTTTGGCGTAAAATCTGTATTACTTGGCAGTGTTTCATTATCATTTTTACCGAAACTAACACAATTTGGCAAAAATCTGATGTCAATTCACTCCCCTTAAGGGGGTGAGGAAACTGTTCTGTTGTCCTAACCACGTTCATTTCCCTAATTAAAGGCTAATCGTAGCCAAGTTTATTCATGATTCTATATTCTCAATCCAACCAAAAGATTTAATTAAGCTACTAGAAGCAACCTTTTCGTTTTTAATTAAGTAATATCGCCAAGTAACCTTATTCTCATTGTTCAGGGACTATCAGTATGTGTTAGCTTAATTATAAATGTATGCTGCAAGTCTTTTAAATTGCGAATTAAATTTTTGACCTCTTTGGCTATTGACATTGTTGGTTTGAATTCATAATCTTTGATAAAGACAGGGAATTGTTTTAGGAATTTATGTTTACTTTAAGGAATTTGTTATCAAATGTTAGTTTTAGCCATGCACATTTTTAGTTATTAAATGACAAATTTTACCAATTAACCAATGCATCTAAAAGAAAATTTTATATATATGTTTGAGAAATTAAGTCATTCAATAATCAAAATGTTTATTAAATTGCTAACATTATTATGCTTGTATTTATTCTTGTGAAAATGATTTAAATTTAGAGCCAACCTTTTCCTTTTTAACATTTCATTTAGAAGTATAAAATTAAGTTATTAATTATATTTTAGAATGTTAATCAAAAGATGAATTGTATACTCATTTAATTAGAATTTATATGATTTAGAGAGATTAAAAGCTCGTTTATAAAATTATAAATTTCTTTTTAGAAAAATATTCTTGAACTGCTATTACATGATAACTTTTGAAAAATAATCTAAAGAATTATTATTAGAAACTTCTGTAAAACAAACAAAACTTTAGTGTTTATTCCATGAAATGTTAAAAATTCAGTCAAACAATGAAGTTTAATTTAGCTAGAATTTTAGATTGATAAAATGTCTTTAAATTGCAAAATTTTTCCCTTGAAACAAATATGCATATAAATACGCTTTTTAGCATCTAAAATATGATTTATTTTACAATTTATTCTCTGTTTCAGGAATTTAAAATAACTTTACTTTAAAGGTTTATTAATACTGAAATATTCCTTTGAAATGAGCAAATTAGTTTTAATACACCGTGAATATCTTATGATTAACTTCACTAATTATAGCAAATTGATTGGCAATATTAATTTCTCAAAGTGAACAGTTTAAATGTTCTTTTTTCTAATATTCTTGAATTTTTAATAATTTTATTATCATTTTTATTTCATTTAAAATTAGTGAAATACTTTCATATTAAAAATTTAAAATATTTCACAGCACGTAACACAATTTACCAAATTTACAAATTTATTACACAATTTACAAAATACCAAATTACGTATCTAAACGTTGAAACTTGAACAAAATTAGTTTGATAGTTCCTTAAAAAATCAAAAATTTGTATTTTTGTCATAACTCTTTTTTAAAAATGAAATTTTATAGTTAATTCAAAATTATGGATTTATCAAAACATAACTTTATTGTGTGAATGAATCCTTAACCTTTTAAAAACGCTCATCTGCTATGCAAGAATGCTAATTAAATTTAATGAGATTTTATGTCAATAAGCCAGTGGAAGACTTACTAAACTTAAAATTTGCCCATCTCTGATCTCCAACTTAATAACTAAATAAAATACTTTAATTAAATTAAGTACGATGATATCTTAACAAAATGAGAGAAAAAACTTACTAAACTTACTTATTTCCCCACCTCTTATCTACTATTCAATAATTAAAATAACTATGTCTACGTCAACAATTAACAATGTCAATCCAAATTGTTATATAATTGCATGAAATGCAATCCAATCCAATCTAATGAAATGCGATTTCATATTAACAAAGGGTGCAAATCTTTCAAATGTTTACAAATTTTCAACAAATAACCCAATAATTTAATTAAATCTGCCAGCATAATGAGATGAAATTTCCTATTGATAATATAAACCTTTTGCGTTACGTTTACGTTATTTTAACTGCAACGTCAACAAATTCCGTAATGTTTCGTAATTTTTTTTCCAAAGCAGAATAAAACTGAAATACATCCTATATATAAAAGAATAAACAGAGCTTATAATAATTTATATCCTTAGAAGTTCTAAATGAAGCATATTGATAACAAAATACATATTTTGGTTTAAATTATTAATCTTTATATACATTAAATCATTAATCGTTGAATTTTAATTTTTAAATTGCAAATTTCTGTTAAGAAAAAATGTACACGCATCCACCTTCAACATACAAGTTTCGTTATGCTTCGTTATTTTTTCTTCCAAAGCAAGTTAAAACTGAAATATATCTCAAATTTAAAAAAAAAGCAAAATTTATAATATTTTATATCCATAGAAGCTTTCAATGAAGCATATAGATAACAAAATACATAGGTTGCTTTAAATTATTAATCTTCATAAACATTTGGTCATTAATCGTTGAATTTTAATGTTTAAATTACAGATTTTTGTTGACAAAAATGTACACGTGACCACCTTCAAGTTACAAATTTCGCTATGCTTCGTTAGTTTTTCTTCCAAAGCAAAATCAAACTGCAAATTATACTAAAAATAAATTAATAAACAAAGTATGTATTATTTTCAATCTGCTATAGCTTTTAACGTAGCATATTTGCAATAAAATGAGTAGTATAGTTTAAATTATTTTAAATCTGCGGAGCGCGCAGAAATATTTAAAGCAAATTGTTTTTAAATTATTATTTTCTTTCAATGTACTCTGAAAATTTCTTTTGCATTAGTTATTTTTTTGAAGAAAAGAAATCAATATTCATAATTAAAATATTATTAACAGAATAGATTTATTACATTTCTGAGTAAACTAAAGTAGCTGTTTATTTTATTAAAGAATATGATCTTTTCTGACAAACATGATATATTACGGTACTTAGTTTAAAATGCGCCATCTTATACGAACATAACAGCTTCTTATAAAGGTCTGGCGAAACTAATGTATGCTTTTGAAGCATTATAACGTTCTCTGAGATTTTCAGAAGCTAAAAACTTTTTTTAAGAACTCGCCATTTTATCCATAAGAGATTACTTGGCAGTTTTTTTCTTACCATTACGATTCAGTACTTTTTAAGAGCAGGAAAAAATGTAAAAATACTCTTTTTACAGAATATTATAGTTTAATAAAAATCGGTGTGTATGAATAAAGTGAAGCTCACGGGGTTTAATTTTTTTTCTAGAATGATCTTTCCTTGATTTATGAGTGAAAATTTTTACAACGTAAGCTTTTTAATAGATCGGCGTATGGATTACTTGACAAATGCTGAATGTAACCCAGGTTGCTACATTTTATGTTTAAATTGTTATTTATGCAAGGAGTTTTAAAGGTCTTTTCGAGATAAATATTGAAACAAAAGCTGTTTGCATGGTTAAAATACATTTTTAAAGATAAAATTTATTTTAATAATCCCTTGCAGGAAACGTTTCATCTATATCTAATTCTGATTTTAGAGAATTTTAATATCAAAATTTTAAAAAAAATAAATTGAAATGTGACAAAAGTTTAAAGATAAATAAAAAGAATGAAGGAGATAAATATTCAAAAAAGTTTTTCTTATTTCCACGATTTAACTGTATACTAAGATCTTAAACGTGAATTTTCTCAGTGAAGTCATATAATTATATACTATTAACAGCACACTTGCTAATTTAAATTTAATGCTCGAAGGAGTTTCCAATATTATTTGAATAGCCCCTTTAACTTATATGATCTCTTGTAGCATGTCATTATTAATATCTGTAGCTTATTAGTATTTTAAAACAATGCTTTCGATTAATACTTTTTCTTTTAACTTTCCATTTGTTTTTATTTATTTCTTCACGATAAAACCCTTTTATTTATGCTACTTCATGTAGTGTATCATTGGTCCCATTTGTTTTTATTTATTTCTTCACGATAAAACCCTTTTATTTATGCTACTTCATGTAGTGTATCATTGGTCCCATTTGTTTTTATTTATTTCTTCGCGATAAAACCCTTTCATTTAGGCTACTTCATGTAGTGTATCATTTGTCCCATTTGTAGCTTGTTATAATTTTAAAAAAAGCATTTCAACTTATACTTTCTTGGTGTCCGATTATTCACTGCCTGTTTATTTTGCAACAATAAGAGCCTTCAATTTTTATTATTTCCTGCGACATACCATTAGTCTGATTTGTAATTTGATATTGCTGTTATTCAATTGATAGTTTTACTTGTGACGTAATATTGTTTACATTTGTTGCACCTTATTTATTCAATATAAGTCCCTATACTACTACTTGTGGCATGTCATTAATAATATTCGTAGCTTATTCTTATTTCAAAACAAATCCTTGAATTGATAACTTTCATTTTGGCGTCCTATTTTTACATTAGTGGCGTCACATTGATTTTATTTGTAGCTTTTCATAATTTTGAGCCTTTAACCTAACATTTTTTAACATCACCATTGTTAACATTTGTGCCTCATTATTTTTTTACAATAAGAACCTTTTATTTATAGTATTTCATGTGTTGCGTCATTAGCCTCATTTGTAGCTTACTATAGTTTTAAAATTAGCATTTCAACTTATACTTGTTTGGTGTATCATTATTCGCTGGCTCTCTATCTTCTTTTTATAAAAAACTCCCTCTTCTTTCTCTTATTTTCTGTGGCCTGACCTCAATCAGAATTGTCACTCGATATTATTTTACAATAATTCTTTCAATTTATACTTATTATGAATTTCAATTCTTATAATGAAAAAAATAAGGACGCATAAATTTAGACGTCCTGTCGTTCAAATTTATTGTTTTTCATTTTTTTCACAATAAGAACTATTAATTTACACCACTTTTAGTGGCGTGTCATTAATCACATTTGTGGTTTGTCATTCCTTAACAATAATCTCTTCAATGTATACTCCTTCATCCCATTATTCGCGTTAATGGCTCCTTATTTTTTCCCAATAAGCCAGTTTAAAATATACTAATTATGGCATGCCGTTTTTAAAAACTGTGGTTTTTTATTAAGTTCCAATATGCTCTTCGAGAGCCACGATGGCGCAGGGGATAGAGCTCTCGCCTTCCAATGAGGTGAACCAGTTTCGAATCCCAGCGATGGCTGATCGATACGAATTCCACATCCGGCTGCACCGACAGCAGTGCTGATGTGAAATATCCTCAGATCCTGGGATAGAGTCCCCTTGCCATCAGGCTAAGCGTAGAAAGTTCTCGTGGTCTTCCTCTCCATGAAACGCAGATGCGGGTCAGTTGTATCAAAACATCCTCCACGAAGAAAAACTTCTCCCATTACTTAATCCAGGAGTTTCCTTGTCTTCTGGATTGGGTTCAAAACTAGAAGGCTACGCAGATGAGCATTAGTAGTCGTAAACCCGAAAATAATTGGGTCGACTGTTCAACGACTGTCGCAAAAAAAAATGTATTATATATATATATATATATATATATATATATATATATATATATATATATATATATATATATATATATATATATATATATATGATCCTCAATTGATATTTTTAGTGGCGTGTCACTTCTTTTTGTTCATTTTGTGGTCTTCTTATTTTTCACAGTAACGTATACTGTTTTGTAACAATATTATTTAAAAACGAGACACAAATTTGAAAGTTTTTATTCCGTAAACAATTTTGTGAACTTTTACAATTAGAGCTTTTAATGTCTTTATCAGACCTCAGTATAGAACAGTAGGTAACTTACCATCTTTAGTATCATTTAGAAAGATATACAGTCCTAATCTCAGAGCATGCTTAACTAAGGTCCCTTAAGTATCATTTAATGCCTCAAGACGGGTAATGTTGCATTTTAGAGTGAAACGTGTAAGTTAGAATTTAACTAGAAAGTGCTGTCAGGTTTATCTGTCGTTTCATTTAGATTAATTCTGTTAATTACTATGAGAAAATTAACTGTTACAACAACAATTTACTTTAAATGATTCTGGAGTAAAATTATCACAAATCTCTTAAAGCAAGAAAGGCGAAGAGTCACACAATACTTGGAAGTAATATAAAAGCAATATGACAAAATAAAGAAGAAAGTTAAAAAAAAATCACAAACACTAAATTTTTTTTTAAAAATATATGAAAATGGTGAAAAAATATAAAGCGAACACATTTTATTGGAAGTAATAATCAATCAGTCATGTTTAAAGCTTTGGAGCAGATGGGGCACCTTTTTCCCTTTTCTAAATTTTTATTGACACTCCAATTACTAGGAAAAATATATTAAGGTACTTTTTAATTATGAAAAAACAGTCTAATAGTTACTAAAAAAATTCTGTTAGTTTATCGGAATTACAATTGCACTAAAATATAAAATCCAAAAAAAGGTAGCTTGATATTTTTTCATTCATGTTCAAAAATTTATCAATAATTGATTTTGTAAATTAAGAAAATTTCATAGATGGATAACTGTTTCTCTTAGATACAAATAAGTACCGATAAGTACAAATTAAAAAAATTATTGCTTGAAAGTGAGCCGTGTTTAGAAGAGTTTACTTTTCACCCAGAAATTGACACCGGAATTTCATCATATGTTGCATATCATAACCATAAATTATTAAAATGCTAAATATAATATTTTTCACTTACTCTGGCCTAAATTAATGCAAAATAACATAAAAATTATGAAAAAATATATTTGTTAAAAATCAAAGGGTAAATGAAAAAAATTTAAACAATTTCTGTCTTGGTTAAATTATCTTAAAAAGATAGAGCCAAGTTTTGTAATTTTTTAAGTAACGGAAAGATTTTGAATTAACTATTATTATAGCAAATATTGAAACTATCAATTAATAAAAATTGTTATGACGTATATTAGTGACACACTAAGAAATACTTATACTATATTAAGGACCAAGATACTTATATCATAGTTCTAGTTACAGATATTAGGAATTAAGATACCGCTATTATGATTCAATTAAAACCAATTTGTCTGAAAATATTTTATTAAGCTTCATATACATTTTTTATTTTTATGTGCACATAAACTGCATCAATATACGGAGAAACAAAGTATAGTCAAAACTATCAGAATATGATATAATTTGACATGTTTCTGGCTCTATGGGAACACCAAAAAGTTCGATAATTTTTACCAAAGCTCTTTGGTAATGATTTTTGTAAAACCAACAATAAAATATGGTTTTATAATATGAGATAAAATTTAATAAAGGTTGTGGAATTTAGAAATTTCATCATGATATTTAAGAGCATGGTATATAAACTATCTCATCGGTTAAGTTTATTTTCAAGATTTGCATTTTTTACTAAATGTATGATAATGAGAGCTATAATTTTAAAAGCTAGAATTTCTAGATAACCGTTACCATATGATCGAAAAAAATTGGCAAATTAATGGTTTCAAAGCCATATATTTTAAATTTATTAACCAGAACTATGTTTTTTTTTATTTGAAATGTCATTACAGTTCTGTAATTTTCTCCATTTTTTCGAAGATCACTTAATACAATCTTACACTAATTTATGAACCAATAATGGTGCGATTATGAACCAATTGATACCAAAACGAGTTAAGAGTAACTTTCTGATGCCCTTCTACCAATAATATAAAACTAAAAATCCAAAAGTGTAAATATTGTAAATAGAAAAGATGGAGAATCATTTCTTTTGGTGTTGTTGTGTGCTAATTCATCATGTTAATTCATCAAAGCTTACATTCAGATTTTTTTACCCCTTTATAAACCTTATTTTTTTGTATTCATTTTGGTCAAACTAAGTGAAAATTATTATATTAAACATTTTAATGTTTTCCGGTCATTAAATGCAGCTTTTTGTGTGTTAAAGATAAAATCTTACAAACACGGCTCATTTATTAAATTTACAATTATTTTCAGTCTTTTAGATCTAAGAGAAACAGTCATATATCATTCAAATTTCTTTAATTTGCAAAATAAATTATTGATACATTTATGAATAAAAAAAAATCAAACTATTTTTTTTATTTTTTTATTTTAATACAAATGAAATTCCGATAATCGAACATATTTCTAATAATAAATATTAAACTGTTTTCTTTTATAATTGAAAAATACTAAAATATATTTTACTTGTAATTAGAGTATCTGAAAAAATATATAAAAGAGACATCGATGTTTTATTTGAATAAAAGGATTATCTTAAATATGAAGGATGTACTTGATAGTTTCGAAACGATCATCCGTATTTGTTTATTTAGCTATTTACATGTTGGGTTAGATATTCTTTTTTACTAGTCTATTTACTGTCAAGCTGATCTGTCAAACCTCATTTGCACTGTATTCCAAATATTCCAAATCATTACTGTAAGAACTACCTAAAACTCAGAGTGGTGGTACTCTTTAAAAATCCTTTTTTACAGGAACATGTTATGGAATAAAAAATATGATATACAGTAATTTTCAAATTAATAATTTCCATAAAATTACTGAATCACTCTAACTAAATAAATATCACTGCTAAAATTACGGTATTATATTTTACGGGAAAAAAGGATTTTTGGGTAAAAGTGATTTAATGGATGATGAGCCCAAAGTGCCGGTACTTATTACCGTAATTTGATCCAGAGTTTTTTTACAGATACTAATTGAAAGGAGAGAATTCAATCCTATTGTTAATTACCCCTAATTAGGAACCACTCCACTAACCAATTCGTATATATAATCAAAAGCAGTTTTTTACTTGCACTTTGATGCGGAGAACTCCGGCAAGTTTTCTAATCGAATCAAGTTAATGTTAATTTACAAAAAGTACAAAAGGTACTTAGTTGTAAAAAAATCTGCATTCGCGAAACATTTTTAATAGTTATCAGTATTTTTTTAATTATTTTGTATTTTAATTCCATTTAGATTGCCAAATTAACATCTGCCAGCACGGTAAATGCCAAATCCTGAACGAAGAGCCAGGTTACCATTGCAAATGTGATGACGGGTATTTCGGAGAAGTCTGCGATAAGTTCGATCCTTGTTCCCTCACCCCATGCGAGAATTTCGGAAAATGCTGGAACATATCGAGTAACAAATATCGCTGCGAATGTTTGCCTGGATTCTCCGGTGAAAACTGCAGTGAATTCAATCCATGTGCTATACGACCGTCACCCTGCTTACATGGTGGGAGATGTGAGAGTACCTCCAGTCATAAGTATCAGTGCTACTGTACTAAGGGTTATTATGGCAAGACATGCCAGTTCTTCGATCCTTGTTCTTTAGATCCGTGCCAAAATGGTGCAAAATGCCAAAATGCATCGCAAGAAGAGTATGTTTGTAGATGTGTTGCTGGATTTGCTGGTAAGTAGTAGTATTAAGTATTCTAATCATCGAGTTCTAATCGCTCTTTTATTTTAATTCATCACTGTAGATACGTTCATCATAGTAATCCTTTTAATTCATCATCCTTTCAATTTCTAAGTAGACTCAGTCTAAGGCGGTGGTCTTCTGAGTCAAGCAAAGTAAAGTAATCCTGCCACGATCAATTATAGGTCAAATATTTTTATTTATTTTATCGCCGTTGTTGAGCATCTTGTTTAAATAGTCTTTTTACGACCAATAATTTTTATTTATTTTATCGCCATTGTTGAGCATCTTATTTAAATAGTCATTTTCCGACCAATAATTTTCATCACCACAACCTTTCAATTTTACATAGATTCAGAAGGTAAAGAATTCCTGAATGAAGTGAAATAAAGCATTCCCGTATTAACCTGCTGTTTACCACGAAAGTCATGTAGATTAAGGCTCTTCAATTCCAAGACCAATGACATGATTGTGGCCAGCAATACGCCTTTTTCCCCTTATTAGCTGATATTTATCAATCCAACGCTTGGGGGGCATCGAGCCACCACCTGGGATAGAACCTAGTTCTTCAAAATGATAGTTCAGACACAAGCTACTGTTCCATCGGTACTCCATGCCTCAACAAATTTCCTTTCTCATAAAAAATTTGGAACGAACAAACTAACATTTCTGTTGTAGGCAATGAAAACCACAAAAATTTGTTATGGCCTAATGGAAGATTTATTGTATACAGAGCGAATCAGTAAGACTCGAAATGACTTAGTTGAGCATCATATTTTAGTAGTACTCGTTTCGCTCCTTTTTTTTAACGTCATACAAGAAAAAAGAAAGGAAATTTAATTATTCATGTATCCCTCTTTAAGATTCGAACCCATGTCTACTAGCTCTGAACTTACTGGATCACTATACTGGTACTACCACCATGATAATAAAAAAAAATTCAGAGTAGCTTTTAGCCGATATCAACTATCATAGAAGCGAAACATTTTGCAGATAACTTAATAAAAGCTCCGGATTTATTAAGTATTAGTAAATGCCTTGTGAATTCCTAAGTATTCCCTTGTAAAAAGGAACAATTTAAACCTTTTTCCTAAAGTTTTGTTTGTTTAAAAAGCCTTGAAGTGCAAAAACAAACTAATTGTTTCTCATATCCCCATACTCCAGTTAATATAATTTTTGTTTTACAACCGTTCGAAAAATCTATTGGTAAGTCGTCACAACCCTACATTTTCATGCACCTATTTTGCTCAATTATGGTGCTTACTATTTTAAGGTTTCAAACGGAAGCTACACTTTACAACATGTTATGATTAAGTGTGTCTGTTTATAGTAAAATCCTCTTCGGGATTGATATTTTCACTAAATCTTTTTAATTTTCAAGTTCAGTACTTTAATTCTAAGCATCCTTTAACACTATGTTTATAATTTTTGTATATTTTGTACAAATACTAACATATATACTATGGATAACTGTATCTATAGAATCTGCATTTAAAACTTAGCACTTAAAACTGAGACTTACAAAGCATATTAAGGCCAAATTTGGAGAGAAAAGTATCTGTAAAGATAAAAGTTGAAAATGTATATTGGTATAGTTGGGGTTTAAAAAAATTGTGATAATATTAATTTTATTTTGATTACTTAATTAAAAAAATGCATAAATAATGTATACGAACCAAATTCTTCTTTTATTGGTACTAACTCATAATTTTAAAATTTCTAAAACTACATATTGCTATTGTAAAACTTAAACTAGTTCAAAAAACCCTTAAAATACATTTCAGCTATCAATATTTTTCTTAGCAATAACTGAAAACTATTGTATTTGACTACATGCGGCATATGATAATAAAATTGATTTAACTATTATTCTTTCATTGACTGATTTATAACGATTTTCAGAAACTTCTGATAGTAATTGTAATAAAACAAGTTGTAAATTACCCAAATCATGTTTACAGTGCGCATCGTTTCCAAAAATCAATAATGCAAAAAACTATTAAAATATTATTTTTCCAATCCCTTAATACAAAAATATTCTACGTCTATATAATCTGCCTAACTAATAAATAAGAACAAAATTCGTTTTACTGTATAATAACTCGTAATGTTAAAATTTTGAAAACTACATGTTGCTATTGTAAAATTTGCACTAGTTCAGAAAATCACTAAAACCATTTCAGCTGTCAATAAGTTTTTAACTATAACTAAAAACTATTGCATCTCACTACACACGGCAAGTGGCAATAAAATTGATTTAACTATTATTATTTCCCCGACTGAACTATTAGTAATATGTTAGGTATCCTTAAACGAAAAATATTCATTTTTTAAAATAATTTATTTCACAAACTCCAATGATTATATTAACAAAAAATAATGAATACTAAACAAACATACATCGATTTTCCAAAAATTCCGATAATAATGGCCATGAAACAAATGGTAAATTACCCAAATCATGTTTTCAGTTTGAAAAGTTTCGAAAAATCAATCACGCATAACAAAAAATCAATTCTACAAGAATTTAAAATTTTCTTCAAGGCTCAAAATTTAGTTTCTGAAAGTTTTTACAAGTCGCATATGAATTTTTTTCAACTGTCTACCAGACAATAAGTTTTGAAAAAATTAGCAGACTGTCTAGTATTCTTTACGAAGTTGAGTTGGTGTTGTATTTGGTCTCATATTGTCAAATCCAATTTTCCAAGTCATTTGAGTTAAAAGCTTTTTCATAAAAAATATTTCATCATTGCTTTATTTGTTTTCTAACACATAATCTAATTGAAATATTGGTAAACGTTTAATCTGAATATGCATTCATAAAAATGTAAAGTTGCCTGTAGTATAATTCATATTTTCAATCAATATAGGTGAAATTGGATTATTTTTTAAAGCTTACTAAATTTGCTTTTGGTCATTAATGCTCAAAAAAATTTATAAATATCAAAAACATTTATATTATAAAAATAAACTGGGAAGTTATTGATAAAAAAAATTACTTAAACCATTTTGTTTCATTTTAAAAGTTGAAAAAATGAGAAACGCAAGGTAGAAAGCAAAAGGAAAAAAAAAGTTTAAATAACCCAAAATTTCGTGCAAAAAATATATATTCTTACACTCTATAAAAAATTGGTTCGTTAAACCATAATACACTTTAAACATGAGTATATTTTTATCATAAACTGTCATAGTTCAGCCACCACCAACAGCGTTTTGGAAGATAAGTGCTTTTCCTCTACTGCTAGTTTTCCATATCTCTAATTTAACCATTATCATGCAAATTTACTTGATTTGAAAATATAATAAATAAATATATTATCAAGTTTAAGCAACTGGTGGTAGTATTTCGGAAGATTAAAGCTTTTCCCACGACCCGAGTATTTTCTTACTAGCAGTCCGCAGTTGAACTATTATTGTGCAAGTTTACGTACTCGAAAATGTAAAATAAAAATTCAGCAATTGTTTGTAAATATTAGTAAATATATTTTGCTTTTAATTTCAGCGAAGTTAGCGTGTTCTCACATGTCTGTGATATTTGAAAAAGTTCTTTTTTGCACATTTGGAACTTCACAAAAATTATATGTTTTGCATAATATTTCTCATTTTCAGGTAAACAATGTGAGATAGATATAGATGAATGTGCATCATCTCCATGTAAACATGGTGCAACATGCAGAGATGGAATAAACGCATACCATTGTCGTTGCTCTCCGGGCTATAAAGGAAAACGATGCAATATTGTTGGTAAGCGGGATTTCATTCAATCTACTTTATAATCACGCATACTGTAAAAAATCCGGATAAAAATTGCAGTAAAAAGTATTTTTACAGGAACGTGCTAAAAAAATCTGATATATCGCAATTTTTACAGTAACAATTATGTATTGCTGAATCACTCTAATTATATAAATATTACTGTAAAATTTATGGTACAATATTGTAATTTTATGTACAATATATGGTATAGTTTAATGGATTATGCACCAAAATTGCCCCTTTCTTATGCCATACATTTGATCCCGAATTTTTTACAGTGTAGTTTGTACTGATGCGACGATATTGTACCGAGTTCTCTAAATGTAGGCTGATTATCAAAATAATAGTAATAATATAAATGAAAATAAAAATAAGTTTTAAATAAAAATTTATAAATTGCATTGTTTTAATCGGATGCTTTAATAAGAGATGAGAATCTATATTTAGAAGAAAAAAAAACAGTTTCATTTATTTAATTTTTAATGCTGAAATTTTTAATACATGCAGCACATCTGGCAAAGGCGAAGTCTGTAAATAAGAGTTTCTAACTAACTTCTTTGGTGTGCATTTTATTTAATTTTGTAATCTTGAACAGCCGACCCAATTTTGGGTTTACGACTACCAATGATCAACTTCGTAGTCTTGCAATTTTTAACCCAAGACAAGGGACAAATTCTGGATTAAGTATCGGGAGGCATTCGCCTTAGTGGAGAGATTTTTGATAAAACTAACCCTAATTTGCGTTACATGGGGAGGAAAACTACAAAAACATCTCACGGGGGTCTCTAACCCATGATCCGTCTACCACTGAGGATATTTTACGCCAGCACTGTGGTCGGCGCAAACCGGATGAGGAATTTGTATTGACCAGGCAAGCCTGTGTGTGGGGCTTGGCTAAACCATTTACTTAAAACAGAAATGAAAGAAATCTAAATACAATAATTTGAATCTGATGGTAATTTCCTATTGCCAAAAAAGAAATCTCAGCAAAATAGATTCGATAAAACGTGTGTCAATGATACCTCCCGCTCAAAATATATCACATTTAAAACCAAAATATGTGATATTTACCACACGCTTTTTTCATATGTAATGGCAACCTACTTACTTATGTTTGCATATGAAATTCATGTGTAACAAATTAATCCAAATGGTCTGGAAATGTTAAGTTTACCTGTAAAGTTCCTGTAAAATAAACTAATCCAAATGGTTGAGAAATATTGTTACGTTTACATATAAAATTCCCGTAAAATAAACTAATCCAAATGGTCGAGAAATGTTGTAATGTTTACATATAAAATTCCCGTAAAATAAATTAATCCAAATGGTCGAGAAATGTAGTTCTGTTTACATAAAAAATTCCCGTAAAGTAAACTAATCCAAATGGTCAAGAAATGTTGTTATGTTTACGCATAAAATTCCTGTAAAATAAACTAATCCAGATGATCGAGAAATGTTGTTATGTTTACGTATAAAATTCCTGTAAAATAAAATAATCAAAACGGTCGAGAAATGTTGTTATGTTTACATATAAAATTCCTGTAAAATAAACTATTCCAAATGGTCGAGAAATGTTGTTATGCTTATATATAAAATTCCTGCAAAATAAAATAATCAACATAGTCGAAAAATGATCGATAAATTATTAATAATTTAAAACTAAATAATAATTTTATAAATAAGTTTATGCATAATTATAAATAATTTTATGATTATAAATAATTTCATGCATAAATAATACTGTAAACATAATGGCCTACAGATTAAATAACGAGTATGGTTCCTCTATAAGAAAAGCGAAAAGTATTGTGTCTTCAGCAATAAGCAATCATTTTCAGTATTTCATCACATAGAATAAACAAAATGCAGAATATTGATAAATGCTTCCTTTCAGAAAGAATAAAAAAGAAAAAATTCCTTAATAAAAATTTTATTGCTATTATTAATTCAATGCTTATGATTTCCTTCCAAGTTAAAGCTATAACAAATATTTTACAAAGCATTACAAATTTGAGAATAAACATTTTATTTCCCCAATATCTCAATTATTGTTTTGAAATACATCATTGTAAATATCAAACTTTCAAAAGCTTGAAGATTAGTATTTTAACAAAATGTATTAAAATTTATTTCGCCTATTGTCATATTTTGAAAAGCCAATATGGTATTTTCTTTTATTATTCATTTAAACCATTTGGTATTTTTATTCAAATATGAGATTAACTTAAAAGGCTTGATAAAATAAATCACTTTTATAGCCTAGCAAGAACGTTTCTGAAGTTTTGAATGTGATAAAATTTGTCATCTTAATATCTTTCAAAAAATATCCTTTACATAAAGCATATTTAATGCCAGACAATAGCAACTTATTCGTATTTTCTAAGGCTGTAAAATACTAATTTTTAGGGGAGAGGAAAGAAGCTATGAAACTAAAATGGTATCATAAAAGCAAAAATTATTACGATAATTTATTTAACTCTAGAAGAAATTTCCTTTTAAATATTTTTGAATTGTTAAATTTTTATGTTGCATTAAAATTTGAGTGTTAAAAAGACTTTTTTGGCCATTGAAAATTACTGGCTTCTTTCCATGTCTTCAAAATGCCAGCAAAAAACACAAAGAGAATGTTATGAAAAATGTTGAGATCAAATCAAATCGAATAATTTTGAATTCTTACTTAATAAATTTTCAATATTCATAAAACGAATATTTGTTATTCTTTTAAGCGTAATGTTTTTAGAATATATCTTTAACTAAAAGAAATAATTAAGATTATTTTATATATATATATATATATATATATATATATATATATATATATATATATATATATATATATATATATATATATATATATATATATATATATATATATATATATATATATATAACAAACAACAGTTTATTAAAATAAAAATAAAAATAATAATGAAATGTTAATTAAAAAGCCGGAAAAAAAAGATATATTCTTTTCTTCAGCCCACACGATTATATCCGCAAAACAGAGTGCTTTCTGATATTGTATCAATAAAGTCAAAGCAAAATATATTAATACAATAGTGTGAGGAGCACTCAAAAAAATTTTTTATAAAAATAACAACAAATAAAATAGATCACAAAAATAAGTAAAAATAACATGTAAAAACAGATAATAACATAAAATAAAAAGATAAAACATTAAAAAGGGGGGACTATAAAGCGAGTAGCAAAATCAGAACAACTTACATGGACGGATATTTTTCAAGAATGATTTAAAAATGTTTTCGCAGAAAGATTGCCAGATTACAAAATATGAAAACAAAAGATGAAAACAAAAGCGCAAATTGAGTGTAACAAGAGGGTTTTAAAGTGTCGTTCTTACTGCACTGCTGAAGTGATTTGTTATTCTGAGTTTTGATTTGTTAGTTACCAAGGATGGGCCCGAAATGGAGGTGCGCAAGATAATATTATACTGGATAATTTTAAAAAATTGATTTTAAAAACCGGAAAATAAAAGATATAATCTTTTCATCAGCCCACACGATTATACCCACAAAAAAGAGTGCTTTCTGATATTGTATCAATATAGCCAAAGCATAATATATTAATACAATAGTGTGAGGAGCACTCAAAAAAATTTTTTACAAAAATTACAACAAATAAAATAGAACACAATAAGTAAAAATAACACGTATTTATGGTCAACTTTTTAAATTATCCAATATAATATTACCTTGCGCACATCCATTTCGGGCCCATCCTTGGTAACTAACAAATCAATGCACAGCATAACAAATCACTTTAGCAATGCAGTAAGAACGGCACTTTAAATTCCTCTCGTTACACTCAATTTGCGCTTTTGTTTTCATATTTTGTAATCTGGCAATCTTGTTGCGAAAATATTTTTAATCATTCTTGAAAAATTTCCCGTTCATGTAAGCACATCTGATTTCGCTACTCGCTTTAGAGATTTTTTTTTATACTGTTTTTTCTTTTTATTTTATTTTATTTTCTGTGTTCACGTGTTATTTTTACTTATTGTGTTCTATTTTATTTGTTGTAATTTTTGTATAAATTTTTTTTGAGTGCTCCTCACACTATTGTATTAATATATTTTGCTTTGGCTATATTGATACAATATCAGAAAACACTCTTTTTTACGGATATAATCGTGTGGGCTGAAGAAAAGATTATATCTTTTATTTTCCGGTTTTTTTTAAAAAAATTGCATCCTTTTTTTTTTTTAAATCAGTTGTGTGCTATTATTTTTTTTTCATTATTATTCCCCCCCCTTTTTTTTTCATATGTCTATAATTTTCCTTTGCTTTATCTTCATTTTGAACTTATCTAATGAGTTCTGTTTACTTGCAGCTTATGCGCAATAAATGAAACTTATTGTTTTTCTTAACTTTCTTCGTGTTTCTTGTATATATTTATTTTGTTGCATATATATATATATATATATATATATATATATATATATATATATATATATATATATATATATATATCAAAATTACGCACAAGTTTCAATATTTAAAAAAAAAAACATACTATATAAATAAAAAATGTATGTGTGACATAATGGTAAAAATATGATAATTTTTTTTAAATAGAAATTTAAAAAAATATTGTCAAATTTCTCAATTTATGGATAAATTTACTAACAAAAACAATGAATAGAAAGCCTTATTCTTTTTGTATAATCTATAATACTTCAGTAAATCTCAAACTCTTTCTAGCCATTTCAACTATCTAAAACCCTCAGTGAAGATATATGGCAATGACACTCTTACAGAAAAAAAAATCGCCAATTTAATGCTTGAATAGCCGCAGCTTTTAAATCTGTTGGGACAGCAAACGATTTGGTTGGATTTAGAATTCAAATTAATTCGTTTTTATCTCCCTTGTAGAACACTGTCCTCCTCACACAGTTCACAGCAATAAAGGGGTGTTCCGCTGGAATTCTACCTCCCATGGGAGGGCTCAGCTGATCGAGTGTCCTTTCGGCTCAACATACCCTGACCGGGAATCCGCCACTGGATATGCCAGGAGGCGCTGTTACCTTCTGTCCAACGGATCAGTGTCCTGGGGACGAACAGATCTCAGCAGCTGTCGAGAAGAGGTACTGAATGAGCTTTCCTATTTCTTCCTTAATTTGGCGACTTGGTAATAGGATTTTAGTAGACAGACGTTGATCCTTTTCTTACACTTAGGAATCATTATTCTTCCTTTTCTGTCATTAAAGTTCTGCTTACTTAAGGAATAGAATGGTTAAAAAACGTTCTGTCATGATTTAACTCTAGATGTTTATTAAACGCTGCGTTAAGGAAGGTTTTATTTGGTTTAGATAAAGGTGTCGAGGAGCAAACGTTCATAAAAGGCAGGTTGTTGTCTTCTAGTATTAAAGCATAGAAATAAGAAATTTAAGCAGGAAATGTATGTAAGAAATATATTTAATTAGATTTAAAGGTGATTTCAGTTCACAAAAAGTATTTCTATATGCTTTTCTTTATTCCAAAAGAGAAGTTTTAAGATTGAGGAATAAATTCTATCTCAAAAACACTCAGTCTAACTTTGGTATCTTAACTCAGAAAGAAAGTATGATCGAAACTACCAGAATATAGTTACATTGTGGCCTTATGGGAACATCAAAAAATACGGTAATTTTTACCGAAGCACTTTGGTAGTGACTTTAGATAATATTAATAAAACAAATTTTGTTACCAGGCTGTTCGGTAGTAAATGTGGTAAAATTTAGTAATTTATTATGATACTTTACAGAATGGCATAAAAACCATTAATTCGATTAAAACTTTTCAGTTTTATATTTTTACTGAATATGAATAAGAGTTATAATTTTGAAAATCAAAATTTCGGGTAAACCTTTATCGTACAAAAGGAAAAATTACCAAATGAAGGTTCAAATACCGAATATTTTAAATTAATTACCAGAATTATGTTTTTATTATTTTTTTACTCAGAGTAATTTACGATACTAGCATTTATCGTAGGTCTGTATCTGCAGCTGATTTGGCAGTGTGTTACTTATGTTATCATTTTTATTCAAAATGATTCTCTTAATTTTCTTATTTAGATCTAAGCCCTTTGACTCAACTTAGGTGCATCTAGACATTTGACGATTACAAGAGATTTTAAAACAAAAATTTTGTAAACATTTTTAAAGCAAAAAATTTTTTCATAAAAATTTATCAGCATTTCATCGTAAAAAATACAAATTCGCTATTTTTTTCATATTTAAGCACTCTGAGAAAAAAGTTTGAACAAAACTACCAGAATATAGAGGAATTAGACGTGTTTCTGGTTTTATGGGAACACCAAGAACTCGGTAATTTCTACCAAAGCGCTTCGGTAAAGATTTTGGTAAAATTATCAATAAAATATGGTTCTATAATATGAGATAAAATTTGGTAATTTTATCATGATACCTCAGAGTATGAAATAAAAATCATTTATTTTGTCAAATTTACTTTTCAATTTCGTATTTTTGCTAAATGTGTTGTAATAAAAACTGTAATTTTGAAAACCAAAATTTCCGGTAATTCCTTACCATATGAAAGAAAAACTACCGATTAAATGGGTACCTAATATTTTGGTTTTTAATTCCAGAATTATGTAGTTCTTTTTTACCAGATATGTAATTACCCTACAGTGCGGTAAATTTACCTGAATGTTTTTGCCCGTGAACATTCGTAATTTTTTAAAATAAATATTTTTCAAAAAGTTCTTTCAGGTACCGCAAAAGTTATATTCTATTGTTTTAGATTAATTTTTAATTCAAAAATATTTGGAAAACTATAATTTAGAATGAAAAACTTAACAAATTTTTCAAGTAAAAGGCAGTCCTTATTTAACAAATAGAAGATGAAACTGTGAAACGCTCGAAAGAAAAAGAAAAAAACAAGCTATTATGAAACAAGATGAAATTCGGTAACATTATTTATTTTTTTAGGGTTTTAAAAATGCAGAAGATCTAACTGGTGAACTGTGGGTACTTACAGAAGATCCTCGGCATCTAAACGTCGAACGTCTTCACGAAGCCACGAAGCAAATTGAAGGAGTTCTGGAATATGCTCTTTATGACAAAAAAGTATTCATTCATCTATAATTTATGTTGTAAATTATTCTGTCATTCATACTTATTATTACATTATAGTTGATAACATTGACCTTTTAAAGTTCAGTGAATGCGAGGATTTACTCCTGCATCCATTAAAAAAATGTTTTAATTGCTCTTAAAAAGTAGCTTCGAGATTGCTAACTATATCTTTTAAAGATTTTATATTATTATTTTAAATTATATATTACGGTATACCCCCAAATCACCGACGATTTGAAAAAATGTTTAAAATTGAAAAAATATAAAGATTCATGGTACGCTAGGTTCTGTTACAAAAATCACAGCCGATTTAAATATTCTTCAAAAAAAATGAGAGCAGAGAGATATTTACAGCTTGCTGCATTCTGCTTTGGAAACAAAATTTTTCTCACCAAATTTTTAATTTAAGTATAGAGAGAGAGAGCAAGCTTAAATATGGAGCTGTTAACCTGTAATTTTAAAAAAACAATATTTAATTATTTTTGCCAGACAAATACAACAGAATTATTTCGAAAAATGTAACTGTTTTGCCAATTGCCAAGCAGTATAAATAAGTAAAGATATATATATATATATATATATATATATATATATATATATATATATATATATATATATATAGAGAGAGAGAGAGAGAGAGAGAAATAGATAGATAGATATATCATGAGAATCTGTTAATTTTGCTATCAGACTATTACAACGATATTAATAGAAAGAATGGTAATCTTATAAGCATTATTTTACTTTTTCCCATTTTTTTTCTTAGTGAATACCAACACTATATATAGAAACTGTGTAACAGGTTTTGAAACATAACGAAGACAAATAAACTGGTTTCTTTAATACAGTGCAGCAAATCGTTCATTACTGTCTTCTATCGTTTTTTTTTTTTTAAATATTTTATGTCATCGATTATTTTTTGGCATACATAGCATGTTATTTTATGCTAAATAAATATAATTAACTTATTTGCAATAAGAGAAGGTAGTAAGCCTTATATAAACAAAGTACCCCATTTCTAGTAGCAAACATTCAATAAATGTAAAGCATGCTCCTATTTAAATTCAATTCCTTTGAATAAATTTTTCCTAGCATCTAACTTAGCATCTAAAAGTTTATCTTAAACATTGGTATTTTCTGTTATAAAGCATATTTGTTATAATTTGACGCAATGCAGAACTTTGAAAAGATTACTCACATAAAACATACACATGAATAAAGGATTTACAAAACATTTTTCCCAAAGAAACTAAAATTCACCCTAACTACTGCAAACACCCCATTTTAAATTCCGTCTATGACAAAAATATTTATACTCTAAAACTAAATTTATCGACTTCGTGTTTTGAAATCTGAAATATTTTACTAAACCAGCACAATTGTACTTACAGGTAATGATATTAAAGTGATGACTTACAATTTTTTATATGCTATCTTTTGCAGATCGCCCATAACATGTTATCAATAGTGAGTAATATGTTAGCAATCAATGAATCTCTATTATGGACAGGCGACCATAATGGAACAGCTGTTACTAGGTACGTATGTAACTATTAATTAATATTCTTTTTTCTTTTATTGAAATGAATACCCTTACAAACGCTTATGGTATTTTTGAGGTTTATTTTAGATTGTTTTGAGATGTTAAGTTTGACTTGAGGTTTATCTGAAGTTGACTTTTAAAAAAAACTTAAAATATCAACTTCCCAACGTGTATGAGGTTGATTTATTCACAATTGAGGTTAATAAAAATCTACTTTAGTGCAACCAACTAAGAGAGGTTGTTTTTAAGGTGTACAGCGTCCAAAAGAAAAAAAAACATCAGACCACCCTGAATAACTTTTGATCTAAGTGATGATCGGATCCTCACGTTCCAGGACTCAATCCTAAAGGTTCGAAGGAATAACCTCAAATATGCTAATTAAAAAGTGCAGACGATATTTTAAGTTACAAAATAAGGCACAAAAACGTACTTTATCCAAATAAACATACTTTTTTTTCAACAGATTTGGATTTCAGACCCCCAAAATATAAGGGATAGCTGCAATCTGGAAAGTATGAACCCCGTAGTTTGGTCAGGAATGCGATCCAAAGTTTGGACCTCTTAATGTTAAATTTACTTTTTGCATATTTCACAATATCTTCAGCATTTTTTAAGCGAATTGAAATTTTTCTGCTCATAATTATAAAATTCCTTTATCCTTAGATAATTCAATACAAAAAATAATTTTTAGTAATCATTGATTAGTTTTTAATTATTTTATTTAGTAATAGTCGGAAAAATTCTGAATTGTAAAATAAACAATTTTTATATCATTTTAAAGTGTCTAATTTTATTTGGAAAAATACAAAATTTGAGCAAAATCGGTTGCCTAGTTCCTGAGAAATTGAATTTTAAATATACGACTTTTCTGAAATTTGATTTCTCAAGAACTATTCAACCAATTTTACTAATATTTTGTATTTTGCCATGTAAAATTAGATACTTTAAAATGATGTAAAAAAATTGTATACCTTACTATTTAAATTTTTTCGCCTATTATTAAATAAAATAATAAGAAAATAAAAAAAGATAAGAAGTACTGAAATTTGGTTTTTGCACAAATTAATCTTATAATTCCGTGCAAAAAATTAATTCGCTTAAAATTTACTAGAACACCTTACACCGAGATATAGTGAAATTTGCCAAAATTAAAACTAACATTAAGGGGTCAAAACTTTGGAACACTCTCCTGATTAAACTATGGGAACCATATTTCCTAGATAACGGCTTTCCCCGATATTTTGTGGACCAGAAAACTGAATTTGTTGGAAAAAAAAGGTATTTTTATCCAGAGAAGTTACGTTTTTGTGTCTGATTTCATAACTTTTTTATCGTCTGCGCAAATCAATAAGCATATTTGAGGTGACTCTCTTCAACCTTTAAGATTGAATCCCAGAACGTAAAGATCCGTTCATCAGATCAAAAGTTATTCAGAATTACCCTTTTTTTTCATGTTATTTTTTCAACATTTCAAGTAAATAAGTATCTTTGAGGTATGAATAATTTTACCCGATCTCAACTAAAAAATTGCTGAAAATATGATTTTGATTTTAGTAGGTGTAAATGATGTTGGAGTTAAGGTTCATTAATTAGGTTATTTTTTGTGCAAAACATAACCTCATTTACCACCTCAGGTGTGTTTTCTACGCATGTCAACCTCAAAACACCTTATTTTTTGGAAAGAATAAGTCCTGATTAATTGCAATCACTGAGTCATCTCATGAATGACTATCTTTTATACATAATAAGAGATGTTTTTGGTTAAATTATTTATTTTTCCATATTCTCGAAATATTTTTCTACATTACTACATCTTTTCTACATTTTACACTCCAAAGATAAGATATTTTAAACCTCAGATAAAGTATTAATAAAAGAAAAAGGAAGAATTGGTCTATAAAAATTAAGATTACAATAAAGTTTCTTAATTTTTAAGTCAGTTTTTATTTAATACTTAAACAAATTGAATTAAATATTCTAAAACTGAATCAAATATTCTAGAACAAATATGCCTTTTTCTATTTACAATAATCAGAATCTTAGATCTCAGAAAGATATCAACATCTAGTTTTCTAAATTTATTATTATTTAGTTCAATGATATTTATTTGTAAAATAGTTCTTCTGATTAAAATTTACCTCCAGGGGGCTTTATTTCTTAGATGTGACTGTTTACCGAAGTTTTCAACTCATCAATAAATAAGCAAATATTGATGAAACTTATAATTATATTGTAACAATATTCCTTAATAATAAAAAATATTCCTTAATAACTAATTAAATTCTTAACCACATTTCTTAACCACAATAAATTCTAATTAATAATTAATATTTATCGTTATGTTTGCATCAATGGACTTTCAATTAAAAGTGAAAATAGTATGAAGTGTAAATATGTATTGTAAATATAAAACATGTATATTAATCTGCATCCTAGCTTGTAGATTTTGATACATTGTATATGCAAGATGATATTGATGTTCTTCCTAGTTTATGTTTATAATTAAAGAATGAACAAAATAACAATCTATAAACTAATCTGAAAACTAATGAATTTTATTTAAATATTTTAAGAGTAAAATTTAAGAAAACTAAATGTCGATTGATTACGATTTTAGTAAGTATTTCTATTTCTTAAACAGTAACATAGTTCATACGGATATCAAGACATGCTTTAATTATTTTAAATTCTACTTATAATTGTGTCATTAAATATATCTTTTAGTAATTCTCCAAAATAAAAGTATTTTTATCATTTTTTTTTTTCGTTTCTTTTTTTACCTCTGCCTTAAGAAAAGTACTTTTACATAAAGTTAGGATGAAAAGAATATTAGCATAAAACACAAACTGATTAAATTTTTATAATTTTTCTATTTAAATTTATTTCAAACTAAAATTACTTCATAACCAAGACTGGACTTAACATTTTATGTAATCAAAATAAATTCCTTTCGCTATAATTTCGGTTTCAAACAAGTTAATGTATGACATCCACTTTTTAAAGGTTCATAATTCACCTTGTTTGGTGAGTGTATACACCTGTTTCTGCTGCAGTTACAGCATACGGTCCCAATTGCTCAGACGGTTATACGGTCACATGACATACGGTCCCAAAAGCCCAGGGCTTAATCCTAGCAAGCGTCAAAAACGTATCTCTCACACGAACTCCACATTGATGACCAAGGACAGCAAAAATGCACCTCTAACACTCCTCATATTGCAACACTACACATTTTTCCACTGTTTGTCTTGATTTAACAAACAAAACATCTTAGTCATGAGCCAAACTGAAGTTAACTTTTACGAACATGTTAATTTATGATCAGCTTTACGAAAATAAGCAAAAAATCGAATGGAAGACCTGCACTTTTATGACTACGATAGCTTTACGGATATAATTTTGATTTTACGGTCAGTAACTGGAACACTTTTTGCCTGTCACTTACTGTAATCTAGATGTGAAATCTTTTAGACAATGCAAGTTGCAATTGCTTCGTAAATGTAGCGAACAAAATCTACCCTACTCGGAGAAAAATAATTCTGGAAAAATTACAGTACAGTATAGTAATGATATTTCTGGTAAAAACTAAGACAAAATTCTGGTTAATAAATCAAAATATACGTTATTTAAACCATTCATTAGGTAAATTTTTCATTCATACTATAACGTTTTACTGGAAATTTTGGTTTTAAAAACTTATTACTTAACCCAAACCAGAAGACAAGGGAGCTTCTAAATCAAATAGTGGAGGAAGTTTACCTTCGTGGAGTACTTCTCGATAGAACTAACCCTCATTTGCGTTACACAGAGAGAAATGAAGCAAATTATTTGACACAAAAAAAATTTGTACAAAACAAAATAATGAGAAAAAAAACTTCGTTTTTCTTGTGGACTTAAATGGACCTCATCCAGCCTAAAGCTAAAAATATAAGCCGAAGTTCTTAGTTTTAAGCGCAACTAAAATATAATTTTTTTTTTCATTTTTAGTTCACTTTAATAACGTAGTTTTTAAATTGTATTTAATAATCGTATATATTTTAATAAATTATATTTATAAATTGCAATTTTGTATTTATTGTTATTATATATTGCTTTTCCTATTTTCTCTTAGGATAACGGATTTGGTGGATAAATTTGCATCGGAAGTAAACTTAGAGAAGGGTGAAGACATTCAATTGGAGACGGAGAACCTGGTGGTCAAGGCTGTGTCCTGGGATCCGGAATCTAATGGCCTTAATGGAGAGGACTTGACCTTCTCTGTCCACTACCAGGCACGACAAAGAAGAGAATATACGAGTAAAGGAAGATATAGGCCATTACCTCCTTCGCAATCTTTCTGGGATGAGGAGAAGTCATCATTTTATAATGTAATTACTTATTCCAGATTAACTTATTCTAAATTTACTTATTCTAAATTACTTGCTATTTGTATGTTATAATGCTTATGTACATTGACAAATGCTGGATTGTTTGTATTTGTTTGTATTATTATTGTTTTGTATTGCTAATGTTTAAATTATTCTGGATTTATATTTCATTTTGCATTATTGTGTGTTGCTACTTTTTTAATTTTACTAGATTTTTTTTTGTATTTGTTTGTAGTAATATTGTATATAAATATTCTTTAATTTCTGCTATGGTACTATGTAATTGTAATACTATGTGTATTACTATGTAATACTATGTTTATTACTATTACTTTTTTAGTGTTAGGATATTTGTATTTTTGTTTTGTGTTATTATTTTGTATTGTTGTTCGTTAAATTAAGGTGGATTATCTGTATTTCTAGGATGTTCTATTATTCCATTTGATTCTCTTTAAATTATGATAGATTATTTGTAAGCAATTTTAGTATTGTGTATTTTCATTGAAAATTTCGAGCCATGCCCATCTTCTTAAATACGCGTTTTAAACTATATCTATTTTTTAATACGCATTTTAAGCTAAATATATTTCTTAAATACGTATTTCTAGCTATATATATTTTTCTTAAGTGCGCATATTGAGCAATGTCCATTTTCCAACATCCCCATTTTGAGCTATATCTCTATTTTCTTAAATACGTGTTTTGAGTTATATCTATGTTCTTAAATATGTATTTTTAGCAATATCCTTTTTCTATGAGCTTTGACCTGAATAAAAACTTCCGACGCAATGTAGATCGATGTGATACGATCGATATTCCATTACTATAGTACATATTATTTAATTATGAGATCTATATGGTGTTTTTAGAAAGGCAAATGATCCTAATAATTTACAATAGAACTATGTAAAAAATTTGCAAAACTAAATATTTTTTAATATCATTTAATATAAAATATTTACTTATAAATTCTTTAATAAAAAATATAATACTGCACGGATAAAAAAAATTCTGGTAAAACTGCCATACGGTATAGTAATGACATTTTTGGAGAAAAAGAACTTCATAATTCTGGTTAATAAAATCAAAATGTATGATACTTATTTGGATGAAACCACTGATCTGCTAATTTTTCTGTTTTTATAGTAATGGTTTTCCAGAAATTTTGGTTTTCAAAATTATAGCTCTTATTATAATGCATTTAGTAGAAATACAAAACTGAAAAATATGAAAGGTTTTTGAATGAAAGGTTTTAGCGCCATGCTCTAAGGTATCATGAAAAAATTACCTAGCCTTACCTCATTTACCAAATTTTATCGCATCATATTATAAAACCCTATCTCATTGTTAATTTTGCCATATCATTACCAAAACACTTCGGTAAAAACTACTGAACTTTTGGTGTTTCCATAAAGCCAGAAACATGGTAAATTTTACCACATGCTGGTCATTCCGGCTATACTTTTTTCGTTATTGTGGAAATTAATAATTGTTTCTCTGTATTTCATAAAAAATAATTGCTCTCTTACCGTTTTGTGATTGAACAGAAAACTAATATGACATGATTATTCACAAGAAAAGAAGATCTTGAAAGAAGATCATCAGCATAAAAATTAACAAAAAAAATTAAAACGATACTTATCTGTAAATTAATTTTTCCTTTAATTAACGGTATTTATCAGAAAGTGTTAATTATTCAAAATCAAAGACTTAAAATTTAAAAGTATTATTTCTTTATTATATTATAAGGAATTAGTGTAACATTTATTATGCAGCAATTTATTGTAATGAATACATAATTATGGTTTTAATATTTCAATAGAATTCAAAAGAATGTTGTTAAGTTTTATTAAGGATTAATTTTTGGCACTAGAGCTAAATAATATCAATAATAATGGTAATATAAAAAAAATTAACAGATTTTTAAATTAACTAGAAATTAAATCAGAATTTAAAAACAAGTAAGTGGAGGAAGTTGAGATATTAGCAAAACAAAATTATTAGATTTAAGCTTTTTCTCAATTTAATCAGGAGCTAAACTCAAAGAAACAAATCTGTATTAATACAACCAAGAAAAAAAATAATTTTTAGTTTTTGGGAAACAATCTGTTTAACACCACGAAATAAAAAGGGTTGCAAAGCACTGAAAGAAATAATGATCAAAACTACCAGAACAAGGTAAAATTTACCGCGTTCCTGGGTCTATGGGAACACCAGAAAACTCAGTAATTTTTACGGAAGGGCTTTGGCAATTATTTTATAAAATTAGCTATAAAATATAGTTTTATAACATGTGAAAAATTTGGTAGATGTGGAAGAAATCTGGTAATTTAAAAAATTGCTTGAAAAAATTTGGTATCTTAGAGCATGGCATAAAAACCCTTTATTCAGTTATGTTCACTTTCCCGTTTTGTATTTTTACTAAATGTGCGACAATGAGAATTATAATTTTGAAAACTAGTATTTCTGGTAAACCATTACCATATGAACGGAAGAATTACCAAATGAATGTTTAAAATACCGTATATTTTAAATACTGTTAATGACCAGAATTATGTTTTTTTTATTTTATTTTTTTTTTATCTTTTTGCTTAGAAAAGTAAATATTAATCAATACGGAAATTTTACGATGTTTTTTTTCTTGGTAGAACTTAAATATTTAACTGTAATTAAATTAATTTTCTTATCATGTATTAAAAATGGGTTTAAAGATCAGAATTAATATTTGTTTTTATATTTTAACAATATTTTTGCGTGTGTGTTTTCTTGGTAATTAAACCGTTAAACCGAAAAACCGTTTAAGGTGCTTTTGAAATTTGTTTCATGAAGTTTTAATAGTCTTTCTATAAGAAATATTAAATGCAAACTGTCAGGAAAATGTAAAAAATTTATCTATATCATAAATATAACTATGAGTAGTTATTATAACTATTATAGTTAAATATAATTGACTACTTTATCATATGCGATTATTTAGCAACCTTTTTTTTGTAATGATTAACAAAGAGTTTATGCTAAGACCACATTTCGTTCATTTTTATTATTTTATTATATCCTTCATTAATTAAAAATAAAACCTCTATTACCTAAATGATATTTATTTTTAAAACAGCATTATTTGCTGTCAAATATTTATTTAAAAATGTATAGTTCAATTGAATTAAAATTTTTGTATTAACAATTTCTTACTGATGTTCTTACTGACCATGCAGTAAATAACTGATACTCTTACTGAGCAAAATATATTATTCATAACTTGTATGTTATACATGACAAACATACGATTTTAAACAATTAAAAACATTTTTAAATATTAAATATGAGAGAATAGTCTTTTATAGAAGCATATTGTATAGCAGAAAATTTATCTTTTGATTAAACCTATATTTATGCAACTTAATTATTGAATTTCCCTAAAAAATTTACTTACAACTTATGTAGCTTTTTTTTAGACATTTCTCGACTTTTATGTAACATTTCTCTAAAAATTAATACTGGGTTACCTCAACGTACCCATAAAAACGGAAGACGACAAAAATATATAGTTTGCTGCGTTCTGTTTAGAAAACCGCTTCCTTTATTTTTAGCAATTTTTAAAATGAGTTAATAATTCTGCCAACAAGTGGTACTGATAACTTCAAAAAAAAACTAACAAACATTTTTTTTTTAAGTTTTCAAAATAACCACCATTTACTGCATTAGTGCAATCTGTGGAAAAAATAACCGATTTATTTGCAAATAGTTAAGCTGAAATGGTCTTCATCAAAAATCATTGAATTCAGTTGTGCAATCTGTTGAAGAACTTTGAAATTAATATTGAAATTTGGTTTAGTAAGTTGTCTGCCTTCCATATCAAACACGACATTTCCAACTTACATAGCATCCAGAAAACGACATTTCCATCTGCTACCATTTTCCTTAAATTCATAATCATTGACCATGAATAATCATTTGTTATTGATAATCATTGGTCAATCGTTGATAATTTTTGAAATACCCAGAACAATACATTTTTTTGTAATTGTAATTGAAACAGATGTAATTGAAACGGATGTTACTTTACCTTGCAGGACGCTGAATTGACAATTCCTGTCGAAGCACTTCTGTTGGCCCAAAACCAAACATATCAGGAGCTTAGAGTTAAATTCGTAGCCTACAAAAACGATAAGTTTTTCCGAGAAAAGTCATCAGCCAGGTGGCAACTATGCTACGACCGCGACAACTATCGAAGAAGATATAATTGTCTTTATACCGGTACATCAGGATATCCAGGTAATGTATTTCCTTAAAACTGAAGTGCTTTGCTTAAGAGCATATTTGGTAAAATTATGAAAATAGGCTTTGGAATAGGATGTTCTTTTAGGAGAAAAAAAATTTAAGATACCTTAAAAAAAAAATTAAGGATTTCATGAAGAACATCTCCTAAAATTTAAGATTAAAATTTAGATGTTCTTCGTGTTGTACGCTGCTGTTCCTGAATTATGCTTCGAGTTAACATTTCGTTATATTGTCTTAATAACTACAACTGAATAACTGACTATCTTCTTAAAATTCATATTGAAATTGTAGAGACATGCTAACTAGTTAAAGTAGCATGTTAATTGACTGCTAAAATGTATGGAAGAAATTGTTTACATGATATGAAAGAAACTGAAATATTTATTTCAATTTTCTTAATGGTATTTCCATTTTTATGCTATTAAAATTTAAAATATTAAATTTCTCATAATGTAACTTAACATGCTCATCTATTAGTTTCTTCCTCAAACTTGACTCTCTGATTATTTTCCTTAAATTCATATTGAAGTTGTCAAAAAGTAGTTAACTAGTTAACCAGTTAAAGTAACATGCTAAATGAATTAGAAAAAAATTATCTTTAGAATATACAGAACAAGCTGTTTTTGAAGTATATTCCAATTTTCCTTAAAAACCATAGCTTGGCCCAATAATTTAATGTTTTATGTTAACAGACGACCGTAATTTGTTATTAAACTTAACAATTTGCTTGTTTTCAATAATCTTCTCATAATGTTCTTCTACTAATTTCTTAAATGGAATACGTGTCAATGGATATTGTTTTTAAATAAATAATCGAATTTGTCAAAGAACATACCCAGTCTTTACATTAATAATTGAAATCGTTGCTGTAGGCATGTTAAGTGAATTTGAAAAATATTAGCTTTAAAGTATTTAGGAAAAGCTGTATCCGAAATTACTTTCTACTTTCCTTGAAAACCACCTTATTTAGTAAATTTACATAACAAATTAAGGATTAATTAATAAATTAGTAATAATTTAATAATTAATTAATAAAGATTAATTAAAAGAGTAATTTAAACTTAAAGTCGATTATAACATATTATTAAAATCTAAAATTTGAGAGTTTTTATCTTTTTAAAATGAACTAATTTTTTTATTAATGAAACTGAATGTCTTTAAATGTAAAGTGAATTTGAAGAAAAAAAATCAACTAAATGTATTTACTTGATTTACTAAATCAACTAAATGTACAACTTAGTAGATTTACATAACAAATTAATGATTAATTAATAAATTAATAATAAGTTAATAATTACTTAATAATTTATTAATAGAGTAATTTACACTTAAAATCGAGTAATTAATATTAAAATTAATAGGGTAACTATTATTAAAATTTAAAATATGTAAGGCTTTGTCTTTTTAAAATGCAATTATTTTTTTCATTAATGACACTGTCTTCTTTGAATTGCTAATTGAAATATGTTTGAAATAGGTCGCCGAGTACTTCAAGCCAGTATATTGAATGCCACAATTACTAATCTTTCAACGCCTTTAATGTATGTAATGCCATCACCGGCCAATGTAAGAGTTTATTGCACATATTGGAAAGAACATGGTAAGTAGTTTATCTTTAGAAAATATTTTCATGGCTTTATCAGGGTGGCCACCCACCTGGAAAACCTTGAAAACCTGGAATTATCAGGGAATTTTTTTTATACTGGAAAAAACCTGGAAAAATCAGGGAAATATGAATAAAAACCTGGAAAACCTGGAATTTTTAAAGAAAAGCTGGAAATTTTTTCTTATATATTTTTTTAATTTCACTAATTTAAATTATTTGCTAATTTTCTTAATTTAAATTGTTTCAAACATTATACCCACATTTTTTAGACGGAAATGTATCCCCAAGCAGTTAAAATATCATCAACTTACTTTGCTTTCATCAAAATTTGCT
This sequence comes from Parasteatoda tepidariorum, assembly GCF_982258835.1. Lineage (NCBI taxonomy): Eukaryota > Metazoa > Arthropoda > Arachnida > Araneae > Theridiidae > Parasteatoda > Parasteatoda tepidariorum. The sequence continues at coordinate 73,402,081 of NC_141763.1, read as the reverse complement.
CCATTATAACCCTGTTAAACTAGAATACAACATAAAATTCTCCCATGGTTGCTAAGCAAATGTCTTTGATCTCTATGCAGACTGTGCAATTTAGGAAAGGCAAATATTATGGTGGATGTGGAAGACGGGTATTAGGATTCGGTTTTTAAATTCTGTCCGCGTTCACACAATTATTCAAGTTTGTTCGCAATTGAGACTGGTAATTTTTTTCTATTTTGACAAAATGAGTCAAAATGTTTTTGTATTTTTAACTTTATTAAATTCTTTAAAAATAGTTGGTTATAATTTAATAATAATAGATTTTATATTGCACTCTTTTTCTGAAAGCTTTTGAACTCCCATTCAAAGAAATCTATAAATTATTTTTTCTCAGTAAACCAACCAATCACACATTTCCCCCATCACTAACAGCAATGTTTGTCGACAAATTGTTACAATTCTTGCATTAATGCTAATTTTTTCAATTTCATTTTAACCTTTTATAGTATATTTTTATTTTGAAAAAAGTTTTTTTTAGAACTAACAATATATTAATATCAAATTTTACAGTTTTGTTGGTAAATATTAGTTTTTTGATTCAAAATTCGAATTGTATAGTTATCACAATATCGAAAGTTCGTAAATGTTGCTTGCATTCCAGAGATGATATTTCAAAACTATTCCACTTTTTACCTAAAAAAGCTGACAATGACTAAGGAATATATAGGAAACATATTAAATGATGTATGTACATAAAATATAATTTTTTTTATTCATATGTGTTTAGTCAGGAGAAGGAAAACGAAACTTAGTGTTTTAGTTCTGCACTGTACAAGATTCCAGTTGTTCAAACAAAATCAATTAACTATGCTAAGCTAAAAAAACTGTGTGCTTAGACTGGAATTCTTTAAATGTTTTAATTTCAAATAAGAAAAAAAATCAAAAAAGTATAAATTTTAAGGAATTTTATCTATTTTGTTTCTTCTATAGAGTATAGAACTAAAAATTAGACAATTTTACATTTCTAACATTTATTTTTTTATACTGAATCTCTTAAAATAAAAATGCTATTTCAAAATACCATTATTTAAAAATTTGACTTGAGATATTGGTTTAAAGAAAATATGATCAGTGAATTTTATAAAAAGCACTGGTAAGATGAAATACAGTATAATGCAGTATACAGTACAGCTTTATATTGAAATGTAATTACAGTGATTCACAAAAGTGTTGATACATTTATGACTTTCAATGAAATAAGACTATCCATTAATTAAAATGAATGTTTCAGAATGTATATTTAATGATAAAAAATGTGTTCTAATCTTAACAAAACTGAAATATAAAGCGACTGACAATATGAAATATTTTAAAAACAAAGGAAAAGTTTATTTTTAAGAAATCAATCATCAAAAAGTGACAAAAACTTTATCCCTCAAAAGTCATCATACACTTTTAAAGAAAAAACTCAGTCTATTAGTAAATCTAATTTTTCGTTAAATTAACATTTAGTGGAGTTTCCTTTAGCATCTACAATAGCTTTTAAAGGTTGAAAATAACTGAAACTAGTTTTTTTTTCCAGGTGAAATTCGGGCAGAATATTTTTTTAAAATTTTTACAGAAACTTTTACAACACTCAATTGCAAATTTCTGAATTTTTCCACAAAATTTATAATTTTAATCTCTGATATGAAGTCCTTCTTTTAAGCATTTTATCATACATATTGCACAGTTCAATTGAATACAGTAAACTAATTTAACATATTCATTACTGATTTACCTCTTATGAAGACAAATAATCAAATTTGGTATATTTTATTACGACCACAAGTCATTTTTAAATGATGAAATAAAATATTACGGAGTTAGCAAGCAAAAATTAAAATATAATTTTGCTATTATAGGTTTGATACTAAATTGCTAATAAGGAAATAAAAAATTAAATGAAAAATATTTAAATAAAAAAAGCAATTGACGATAATTTTAATTTTGAGATCCAATACATTTAGATGTACGATGACTTTAGTGGGGTAACATTTTTGTTACTATTTGATCAAAAAACTTAACTTTTGCTTTGTTTTTAAAATATTCCGTGCAGTTTTGCTAAGAATAGATTATACATCTTATTATCAAATACCCATTGTGAAATATTCATTTTAATTATTGAATTTTTATTTCCTATTTCAATATAAGTTATAAGGGAGTGAGCACTTTTGGGAGCCACTTTAATTATTAAAAATTATTGATATATAATCACCTGAAACTTTTCCTTAATGAAAATATATTAAACAATACTTATCCAAGGTTTTATTGGTTATTCTGATTTTGTCATTTTGTAGGTACACTTTGAGCAAATACTACTTAAAATAACACATTAAATTCAATAAAAACATTTAAAATTATTCAATAAAAACAATATATTCTGCAAGCTAAACATATTATTTTCTCCACGTCTTAATTTTTTAAAAATTAATGTTGTACCAGAACATTAAAAAATAATAAAAAAATAAATTTTTTTTCATGTTTGATATGTTTAAAAAAATGACATTTTGAATAGGATATTTTATAATACAGACACTTTTCTTGTTCACATCCTACACTTTATAAGAAAAAAGGAAAAAAACACAAACCTGGAAATTTTAAGATTTTTACCTGGAAAACCTGGAAAAATCAGGGAAATTTGAAATCTGTTTTCAGTGGCCACCCTGTTTATGTAATAGGAAAGTCATGAAAACCTGTAAAAGGCACAGATTAAAAACATTACAGCTGTTTAGATGCTATAAATAAGTATGACCGTCGAGGCAAAACTATATTCTCTTGATTATCCTGTTTTTGCTCTTATTAGGGTGCTTAGTTATAGTATCGCAACGGGTGAATGTTTTTTATTTAATTTTTTTTCTTTAGTTGCACTTTTACATTGTTTTATGTGTTACTCATATTAGCTTAATAAAAAAAATCTATATAATGCTTCTTTCAAATTATATATTACTACCGTCATTTTTCTACAATTTTAACTGAGTTAATCTTTCTTTGTCTAATTAGTTTTTTTTTTTTTTTTTTTTTTTTTGGTTTGGTTAGTTTTTAATGTTTTTTAAAGTGTATAAATAATTACTTCAAAAAAAATCAAAAGATAATTTCTGCATGCTCTCAACTTTATTTTATTATTATTTATTTGTTTATTTTTATTTACTTAGTTTTGTTTATTTATTTTTTTTTATTTATTTATTTCTTACATTTATTATTTAAATTTATTTCATTTCCTTTATTTATTTATATACTTGATTTATTCATTTATTTTATGCATTTTTACTCTTTTATTTACATTTATTTAATTATTTTTATCTATTTATTTCTCATATTTATTTTCCCTTATTTTTTACTTATTTATTTATTTATTTTATTTTACTTTTATTTATTTACTTTTTTTTTTCTTTTTCTATTGACTACTGAATTTTATTTTTACAGGACACATGTTTAGCTATTTTAATTTTTTGCGACTTTTTTTTTATTAACTTTCATGAACTCATACTAAACAAATTTCTTTGAAATACAGTTTATTTCTTTATTTTAATATACTTATTTAAAAGCTATGAGAACTTTGGATGTATGTTTGTTATATTAAGTATAGTGTATTCTTGTATTTATCTTTCGTTATATGTCTCTTTGCCATAACTTTTCTTTGGATAGGATATAATTGTGCAAAAATTTTATCAATATTTTCACCAATGTTTTTTAAATCATGCTGCTGCCATCTATATTCAATGATGAACACCTGAAACTCTAATTTCGCTCTTTATAGCATCTCCAGCTAATGAAAGAATGGAAAATAAATAAGCATCAAATAAAACTTTTCTTTTGAGACTGGAAAATAAAAATATTTTTCTAAGTGTGCATAAAATAAATTAACGCGTTATCATATATTTTACAATACCAAGAATTAGTTAGAGATTGATGCAAATGTCATATTCCTAAACTAATCTACTAACAAGCCTATACTTTTATTTCAGAACGTGTATGGTCAACGGATGGATTGATTACAAATCAAAGTGGAAATTCTACATTATGTTTATCTTCTCATATGACATCTTTCTCACTGTTATTTGTACGTATGAACACATTAATTTATTTGCCATATTTGCAATCTGAATATTAAATTTTTGTGTCATATTTGCAATCTGAATATTTGTGGCGTAAATACCACTATAAATATTAAATACCAATTCACTAGTATATAAGACATGTTAACTTGATTCTATCACGAGGTACCTTTTGATAGATGAAGGTTGACATAGTTGATTTATAATTCCCCACATTGGTGACCTATGGACGTGATAAATAATAGTCAATATTGATGGATGAATCCACATTAAACAGTTGATTTGCTTTAAAAAAAATATACTGCTCAAAAAAAAAAAGAAATCCGGTGAAGTAAATAAAGTCTCCCTATTAATAAATAATAATGAGCGAAATGCTAGAAAAAAATAATAATAGTGGAAAGCTATAAAAAAATGATGGGAAAAAATTGCGAAAAGCTATAAAAAAATAAATAAAATAACGAGCGAAATGCTTAGAAGAAAAAATAAAAAATATAATGAGCAAAAATTGAAGTTAATAAATAAGAAGCATTAATCAACTAGTGGTATCTGTTCATCGAATTCTATCACAGATAAAATTCTGGAAGGGGAGTATTGTGGCGTAACTACCACTATAAATATTAAATACCAATTCACTAGTATATAACGCATGTTAACTTGATTCTATCACGCGGTACCTTTTGATAGATGAAGGTTGACATAGTCGATTTATAATTCCCCACATATTAAACTTTTCTGCCATGTTTACAATATGAATATTACATTTCTTTACCATATTTGCAATCTGAATATTAAACTTTTATGCCATGTTTTCAATATGAATATTAAACTTTTTTACTGTGTTTGCAATATGAATATTAAACTTTTATGCCATGTTTGCAATCTGAATATTAATTTTTTTTGACATATTTGCAATCGGAATGTTAAACTTTTTTGACATATTTGCAATATGAATATTAAACTTTTCAGCCATATTTGCAATATGAATTTTGAACTTTTGTGTCATGTTTGCAATCTGAATATTAAACTTTTCTGCCATGTTTACAATCTGAATATTAAACTTTTATGCCATGTTTTCAATATGAATATTAGACTTTTTTACCATGTTTGCAATATGAATATTAAACTTTTATGCCATGTTTGCAATCTGAATATTAATTTTTTTTTACATGTTTGCAATCTGAATGTTAAACTTTTTTGACATATTTGCTATATGAATATTAAACTTTTCAGCCATATTTGCAATATGAATTTTGAACTTTTCAGCCATATTTGCAATATGAATACTAAACTTGTTTGCAATCTGAAAATTGAACTTTTAATTTTCTAATCTTATATTTATATATTTAAATTTTATTTATTTAAATTTAATTTGAAATTTACAAATGATGGTACCTGATTTGACAAACACTGATCTTAAAGTGATTTTATATTGTGTCTTAACTAATCCCTTTCTTTATATGGAGAAAACAAAATAGCTAGAAAAATTAATTAAGTAGTTTTACAATGCAATTGCTAAGTTAATGTATTTTTAATGCTTCTAGATTATAAAATTTTTATCTTGACAGGATCCGTCTCCAAATGAAGGAATCAACCCTGATCACTATTTCACTCTCTCAATAATTTCTTATGTTGGCTGTGGATTATCTATGCTTGGACTTACATTGACTATCATAACTTATTCTTTATTCAGGTAATTATAAATCGCCATTTATCTCTCACTCTTTCGTGATTAATTTGTCGTGAGCAATGCTCCCTTGTCAGAAAAATTTAAAACATAATTATATTTTATAAACTCACAGTTTCAAATTGTATGAATTATATTTAAATAATTCAAAAAGAGATTTTTAATCAATTATAAGAAATTTAATATTTAATTGTACTTGATCGGCTCCAAATTACAAAAATTATTTTATAAAAAGAAAAAGAAAAAAAACATAAATTTATTAGATACTTATGAGATACGATATGTTTAACAGGAAAAAAAACGCTTAATAAGGAAGACAAATGATAGAAATTATAACTCATTTAAAATAATAATAATGTACTTAAACTTTAAATAAATGAACTATAGAATTAAAAGATATGTTATAGAAAGTATGCACATAAATTTGGTTAATCGTATTTAATTACGCTATCAATTCATTTTAATCATTAGTTGCGATTTCTTGATTACATCTAAAATTAATTTTGTTTTTTTCATGTTATAATAGGAAGAAAGTTAACCGATTTGTTCCTTTTAACTGACGATATAATATTATAGACTTTCTCTCTTTTTCTATTAATTCTCTATTAATTTAATTGGTGATATTTAATCTTCATAAATAAAGAATATTAAAAATACTTTCATATCTAATTATTTTAAATTATATTTGATATTTAATGACTATTAATTACCTTTCGTGTAAATTAGGCATGTCGTTCATTATATATAGTGCTGCCATCTGTGAATAAAATTATAAACATTTTTGATGTAGAAAGAAAGTTTTCCATACTACTGCCTAGATAGCAGCACTAAACACTTTTTAGATGCCAAGTAGAGTAGTGTAAAAAAATAACAATGAAATGTTAAACTTACTATTACATACTAAAATATTTAAGCCGAAACATCATAAAGTATTTAAATATAATTTAAATAAGAGGAATACTATTTAATTTCAATCAAATTTTTTTGTTATTTTGTTTTATTACATAAATAAAACACATATAGCAGACAAGTTTTCTTTTTTTCTATTTTTTTTATCAAAACTCTTTTTGATAAATCTTTTTGTTATTTATTTCATGAAAAGAATAGAATAAAACAAAAATGTAATAAAAATTTGATAACTCTAACTTGCTCTATAACAATTTCAGCAAATTCAGTAAGTTGTCAAGTAAATTGTCTCAATTATTTAATACTATATTTACGTAATATTTACTATAGCTATACCATTTTTTCAAAGGATCCTAAATTATATTCAAGCGAAAAAGGGTTATTGAATAGAATAATTAGTGAATTAGACGGGGGGGGGACACCAAAACCTGTTTCATTTTTTTTTAATGAAACTAGGAGGTATTTCCAAAAAACGTTTTTTACTCATCTATGTTTACTCTGGTTGGTTTTTCACGTTTTGTCTCGGCTTCCCCAGCACTGATTTGTTGGATTTCATAACAACTAGTAATATGTGTACTTTGTATGTTTACTTTTAACAATAGTTCTAAATGCATAAACGTTAAGTGGTTTTTTAGAGAACTCTGTGAAACGTTTGCTTTCTCATTTAAATGCTGAATTTGCTTTCGAATTCCTGGAAAAAAAGGGATGGATTTGTTTTTCTTTGCAAAATATTCCGCATCAAATTACGGTATGAAATATCAACAATTTAAGCACATCATCCGTAAAATACATTTCACCGTAAAATACATTAATTATACTGGATTTCTTACGGTAATATTTAATTAGATTTTAAGGTAATTATCATTGTAAAAAATCCAGTTTATCAGAATTTTTATTCCGTTACATGCTTCAGTAAAACTAGATTTTAAAGTAAAAAATATCCGGAATTTTTACAGTATAAAATAATTGAAAAGTTTCATAAAAGATATTGAGAATATTTAAATATTAATTATTTTTTATGGACTCTAAAACTGTTTCTGACGCAATTTATGTCAAGAAACCTATTCACTGATTATTGCAGATAAGTTTTTACATTAAAAACTTCGAAATCTTTTTTCACTTTTTTTACTAATTTTTTTTTTCAGATGTTTAAATCGGGACCACCCGGGTCAAATTCTGATACAACTTTGTATATCCATGCTTATGATGAATACTGTATTCGTACTTGGATCACAAAGAGGTAGTATTTTAGGTGGTATAGATGTTTGCGTTACGGTCGCAATTTTGATACACTACTTCTTGCTGGCAACACTAACCTGGATGTGCGTTGAAGCTATTAATATGTATCAGCTCCTTATCCACGTCTTTGCAACTTCTGAATCACATTTCATGCTGAAAAGATCAGTTCTCGCTTGGGGTAAGTAAAATACTTGTTTCTAAAAAATCTGTAATTTAAAAACATAAATTCAAACTTCATTTTTTATTTGAATGCTAATAAAAGTTATTAGATTTTTAAAAATTTATGAGATTATTTAATACCGTTTATACTGTTGTTATTTTATACTGTTCTAGTCTGAAAATTTATTAAAAAATAACCTTCTCCTATCTTTCCCCCCCTCAATGATTCTTCCCCTCAATAATTCTGCATTTTTCATCCTCTCTCTCATCCATTATTCCTTTACTTCCCACCCACAACTGCAAAACGACTCTTGATTTAAATTTGTATTTTATAAAATAATTCAATTTATTGTAAATTTGTATTTTGAATTGATGAAATAATTCAATTTATTGTTAAAAAATCAATAATAAGAAATTAAGATTTTCCTTTGGCTAAGAATTCTGAAATTTGGCTGATACTTTTGATATTTGGCTAACTTACTGGCTAATAATTAAGTCCTTAGCAAGAGACCTGTAGGTGATATATCTTTTTTTTTCCACTCCCAATACACGCATTTTTCACTACCTTATTCGTTTTAAACTGATAAATATAATCTCATTTTCTCTCTATCATTTAAATAGTTTTATAATAGTTTTATAATAGTTATATCATTTAAATAGTTACTATAAGCAGTTTTAAGTTCGCTTAATGCGTAAATATGCTATTATTAGAATGAACTATTTATGTCATTTTTATGCTACAATAAGCATTACATATGTATTTCCTAGCTTTTGAAATTTCTTTTATTACTTAAACTTTTTTTTTAAATCATTCTTAATCGAGTTTTAACTAAATTAAATCAATTATTCAATTTTTATTACATTTTGTAAAAAGCTAGTATAAAATATTTTATTATTTTCTTAACAATCCATGTAACGGCTTACTTTTTATTCCAATACTAATGTAGACTCATTAATTCAATGTCCGGACTAAATCTAAAACAAAAATCTATTTATAACTACATTGATCGTTAAGAAAGGAATAAAATACATATTTTATACTCGCTTCTTATAAAATGTAATAAAAATTAAATAATTAATTTAATTTAATTAAAATTAGATTAAAAAAGATTAAAAAAATGTAAGTTTATGTAATTAAAGAAATTTTAAAAGCTAGGAAATACGTAATGCCAATTGTGGCAGTGCATATTTCCTAATGCCTATTGTGGCATTACATATTTCATTTCGACTGTTAATTTTTATGTCAGTATTTTTTGTGGATTAATGAAAATATAACCATTTTATTTTGTTCATTTTTAGGTATACCTTTCATTGTTGTTGGAATAACGGTGTTGATGGACTGGGAGGTTTACTACAATCAAAATGAATAGTAATTATATAATATATTCTATTACATTGTGTTTGTTTTTGAAATAAAATATAATACATACACTGAGAAAAAAAGTGTGGTCAAAATTATCAGAACATGGTAAAATTTACCGTGTATTTGGCTCTATGGAAGCACCAAACAGCTCGTTAATTTTTACCAGCGCTTTGGTAACGATTTTGTTAAAATTAACTAAAATAAGGTTTTATAAAATGAGATACATTTTGCTAAATAGGTAAAATTTAATAATTTTATCAGGATGCTTTAGAATATGGTGTAAAAGACATTTATTTGGTTAAATTTACTCTTCAGTTTTGCATTTTTTACTAAATGTGTGGTAATAAAAATTATAATTTTGAAAACTAGGGTTGCCTATAAACCTTTACTATATGACCGGAAGAATTTCAAAATGAATGTTTTAAATATCGTATATTTTAGTTATAACCAGAAATGTCATTACCATAGAATACGGTAATTTTACTAAAACATTTTCTCCTTTAACATTATGACATTGCTATTAAACAATAACATAATATATCTACTCATGAATATATATATGATAAGATGACAATTTTTTATAACAAGGAAATAAAACAAAAATATGTACATATTATTTGCTACTTTTGTTAGATTCATTTTTGTTACTGTAATAGATTATTTATTTCGATATCACTTTTAGACAGTAACATAATCTGCCTACTCATGATAATATGCAAAATAAAATTTTTGTTATTTGTAAGATTAATACATTTTGACATTGCTATTAGACAATAACATAATATGTCTGCTCATGATAATATGCAAGATAACCATGCTTTTTTTACTAGGAATAAGAATAGAAAGATGTATATTTTAATTGTTGTATATGTTAGTGTTAGATTAATACCTTTTGACATTACTCTTAGACAATAACATAATATATGTCTGCGCATGATAATATACAAGATAACCATTGTCTTTTTTTACAAGAAATAGGAACAGAAAGATATATATTTTATTTGTGATTTGTGTTAGAATAATTTTTGTTATTGTGTTAGATTAATACATTTTGACATTACTATTAGACAATACAATAATACATATACTCATAATATGCAAGATAATCATTGTTTTATAACGAGGAATAAGAACAGAAAGATATATATTTTATTTTTTATTTAAGTTAGATTAATTTCTGTTATTGTATTCGAATAATTTTTGTTATTGTGTCAGATTAATATGTGTTGACACTCTAATTAGACAATAACAATGTACATCTTCTTATGGTAATATGTACGGTAACCACAGTTTTATTACAAAGAATCCGAACAGAAAGATATATATGTTATTTGTGTTAGATGAAAATTTGTATAGTATTAAAAATATCGTTTTGTTTTTATTTTCAGTTGTATGTTGTCAGCTGCGAATCCATATGTCTATTACATCAGCTTTTTGGGTCCATCCTGCCTCATCTTATTCATCAATCTGACAGTATTTCTTATGGTCAGCAGGGTACTTTTCACCCCAAGAAACGTATCAGCTAAAAAACCTCCACAATGCACTAAAAAAGATAAGTTCCTCGTTACCACGGCCCAAGTTAAAGGAGCCTTTACAGTCATGGTAAGTTTAAAAATTTTCAAATGTTGCTCATTTTCAAACTCAAGAAAGGCTATTTTTCAAAAGCTCTGTAGTAGCAGGAAATTATGTTTCTTTGCCAATAATGTGCCATTTTCAAAACTGCTGTGAGGTTGCAACAGTTACTCAGGGCTGTTAGGTCAAGTTTAGCCTATCTTTTGCCACGGCCATCTACGTTTATTATCTAAACTGCTGTGAGGTTGCAACAGTTACTCAGGGCTGTTAGGTCAAGTTTAGCCTATCTTTTGCCACGGCCATCTACGTTTATTATCTAAACTGCTGTGAGGTTGCAACAGTTACTCAGGGCTGTTAGGTCAAGTTTAGCCTATCTTTTGCCACGGCCATCTACGTTTATTATCTAAACTGCTGTGAGGTTGCAACAGTTACTCAGGGCTGTTAGGACAAGTTTAGCCTATCTTTTACCAACGCCACCTACGTTTATTCAGAAAATTGTGCAAACCGTTAATATGGAGAAAAGCTACAGATTTGAGAAAATGAAAAGCGTTTGTGGTCTAATTTTTTTAATATTTAGAAACTTACTCCAATGCTGAATTATCTGGGTTCATAAAAAGTTGCAGAAAAAGGGAAATAAGGCATTGATTTTGATGATATTCGTCCAGGCGGAAAAATCTCGCTAAATAAGCGATTTTTAAAAGAAAAAATCTAATAACCTTTCAAATGTTTTAGTTATTTGTCCGCTTTAAAGCTCAGATAATTCCTTATAGAAAGATAGCTTATGCAATTTAAAATTATAGCTTTGCTTGCAAAAATTTTGGTTTTAAATACTGCAATTCTTATTACCACATATTTATTTAAAAATACAAAACTGAAAAGTACATTTGTCTGGTGGCTTGTAGCTGTCTATTCGAAAAATAGTTATTGTAGTTTTTTTTTAATGTTTGATACTTAATTGTTTTTTTTATATGATAAACTCAATGATCGACGTGAATGTGGTAGCATAGGTGGACTACGTTACCAAATTAGCATTTCTAAAGTTATTTGTGACCCTGTATTTATTTGTTTACAGTTTTTCTTTTGATAGTTGCTAATACAAAATAAAAGCCGCTAATAAAAGTTGCTAATGCATAATAAGTAATAAAAGCCAATGGTAATTAAAATTAAAAAAATAAGATATGTGCTGTTTAACCTAATTAATAGGGAAATAGTACTAATTATTTTTAGAGAAACTTAAAAATCACTATGTTTTTATTGAAGTCAATGATGCTTAAATAATTTTAGAAATAGGTATTAATTGAAATAAAAAAATAAATAAGATCTATACTAAAAAAAATTAATGGAGAAATTGTGCTAATTATTTTAGAAGAAACGTAAAAATTGCAATTATTGACACCAATGATGCTTAAACTAAAAACAGGTACCAATTCAACTAGAAATAAAAAGCTATTTACTACAGGTAAATTAATGGAGAAATTATACTAATTCAGTTTAGGATAAACGTAAAAAACAATTATTGACGCCAATGACGCTTTATTAATTTTGGTAATATGCACAACTAATATTATGGAAATTGATGCAGTTTTAATAAGTACCAAATATGCTTACATAGACACAATTAGTATATTTGATACTTATTTAAACTGCATCAACATTGAGCCATTTTAATACAGATACGGTGGAAATTTATACGGTAGAAAGTGATACGGAATGCAGTGGAAATAGATTTTTTACGGCCACTAGAAACTGCTACGTCCCGGAGAAAATTTGGTTTGGGAAAATTTTCCTATCCTGAGTTGACCATGAATAATATCAAATGATACTGGATACAGTTAATCTTCGTTACGTTAAGATGAAGAATTATAAACCCTTTTTAATTAATTTAATAGCGTAAAGCCACGGACAGGAATGAAAAATAACAATATTAAAAAGTAAGAATTAATTGTGTTGGTATAGTGTGCTTTCAGTTCTGTGCAGGATTTTTTTAGATTGTTCAGTACAGATAATTTATTCAGAGCAGATTTACTTTTTTTAAAATCTTTACGAAGAACAAGTATTTAACTACTAGGAACGTTAAGAAAAATCTATACGTTTAAAACAATATTATATGAAATATTTTACGTTTTTTTTTAAAGGTCCTCCTCGGAGTTTCATGGGTGTTTGGTGCTTTTGCTGTTGGTTCCGCTAGACTTGTCTTTCAGTACATATTCTGCATTTCTAACTCTTTGCAAGGTTTCCTCATATTTTTAGTTAGATGTTTACAATATCCAGAAGCCAGAAGCGCCTGGTATGTTCAGATTTACTATTTTTCTATTTGCATCATATGGGGATTGTTAACCTTTTAATGTTGATTTATTTTTATTATTATAGTTATAAAATTAATGTAAGATTATAATGCTTAAAGCTATAAAACACCCAGAATAGCGCACGTCACTAAAATTAACTGGCACTCATTATAAAGTTGTTATTTACATTTATAAAACTTAGTCACATTTTGCAGAAAAAATTATCATTATTTAATTGATCTTCACAATACTTACAAGTGAAGTTTAAATTAATCCGACAACAATTACATGTTTGAATCTAATAATGTAGGTTAGTTTAGAAACGCAAAATCATAAATTTAATGAAGATGTGAAAAAATATATTATCACCATCTATGAACAATCTTAACTCAAAATTGTTTTGAATTATTTTTAACTGATTACCTTAATTTATTACAAAGAAATTGAATCTTTCAAGCCACGACACTTGTAAAGTGCTATCATGATTTTTTTGTTCACCTCTAAGTTAAAGAAATTTTTTTTACTTCATGTATTAAATATTTAATAATCATAATTTAATAATTCATAATAATTGAATATATATTCAATAAGTATTTAATAATATTTAATAATTTAATTTATATTTAATATTACATCAATAAATATTTAATAATCATGTAAAATTTATGGAAGAGAATATATATTCAATAAGCATTTAATAATATTTAATAATTTAATTTATATTTAATATTACATAATTAAATATTTAATAATCATGTAAAATTTATGGAAGAGAACAAAAATTAATTTTCGTCTGTATCAAAGTTTTTTGTGACGAATGTTTTAAATTCGCATGCCATGTAATGGAGTTTGTAACTGCGCAACTCGTTTATACCATTATTCTATTACGGATACATTTATAATGTCGTTTTTAATGATTTCTAGGTATCAGTTACTGAAAACAGGTACTTTCAAGAAGTACAGAGGAATGGCACCTCCAGGAAGTTGGTCTGGTAACTCAAATTCAGCGCATAATAAACAAAATGGCCAGTCTACAACTACCCGACTTGGTAGTGCCGACATGACCAATACAGGACCTTTCAATACTAACGCTTTTTGGGGTGAAAAGGGAGCACTTCCAGCTGACGTAACAGCAAATGTGAAAGATGATTATTGTGACGTAGGATATGATGATCCAATACCTGCTATACCATCTGATGTTGTCTTAGAATATGCCATAACTCACAGGGGGTCGGCGCAATTGTTAACCTTCAGCAGCAGCGGGAACACCCTTAAAAGCACAGCTAGTAAGGAAGACAAAGCCAGACGAGGTTCAAAAAACAAGAGCATCAGCAGGTAGTATCATTTAGAATGACTTTATGAATGTGGCATGTTTATATTATCATATTTACAACCTTTTTTTTTGTCCAATAGATCGAACTCGGAATCTTCTCAAGATCATTCTAAGATTGGAAGTGACCAGTTAGGATCTGAAGTCACAAGCAGTCACTATACGTTTGGCTTAAGTCCCGCAGTGGTGGTCGAATCAACAGACAGTGACCATGAAGATAAAAACTCTTATCAGGAAGCAGTTAGCAATGACATTACTTCTTCCAAAGACACCCAAAATAGCTCTCTGCCAGCAGAACCAAAAAGCAGGAGTTCGTATGGATCTTCTATTGGATACATAGATGACGAGGCTGAGTTGAGGGACAAAATAGCTGCCAACACACTAGATCGCAAACTATATGCTTCGAAAGCTTCGACCATATTTGGACATGTAAAACCGGATTCCCCTCCTGATCTAGACAAGCAGAACTCGTGGCCTAGAACTTTAAGTTCATTTTTAGGGGGTAAAGAGCCAGCTAAATATGCAGTATCAGATATTAGTAGTGCCAACCAAAAACGTTCTCCGAATGTTGCGGATATTCAAGATCGCCATACTTGCCAATCTATACCCCTTCAAGTTAGGCCAACATCATCAGTTATGCCTGTGTACTCGCCACCTATTAGGGAGAGTGAATTTACCCGCTTAAGTCCAAGTATTCATTCTCCACTATCTGATAGGTCAATTGGAGACATGTCTCATCATCATATCCACCATCATCACCATGGTTTGCCAGACATGTATTCCCACGTGGTACCTCCACCTCCAATCAGGGGGTGGCAAATAAGTCCAGTGGGAAGTGGTGATGTAATTGATGGTAAAGAAAGTGAAGTGTCGATATCTGGTCCTGAAACACATGTGTTCGTGCCACAGTCACTGGCAGTGAATAGTCAAAAACCAGTTCATGAAGGCATCCCTCCAGACCAAGAAACTTTCAGAATATGGGAGAGACAAGGCTTAGTCTCCCCCAGCGAAGCAATGCTGAAAGATTCGGCCGCTTCTAGACTCTAGAACAACTGAATGTGTGTGATATGCTTCTCAAAATTACATTTCGGTATTATTGTAATTCTATACGTAAATGGTGATACAAACAATTTAAGACAGTCATATACTGGATCATAATTAGTTGATCGTACAATTTCAAACTCCTGTAGTTTGAAGTCGATGCATTTTTTCGGTGACATTCACTGTCATTATTTTCTGAAAAACCTTTTTTTATAATTGTAGATCTTGAACTAAATAGTTGTCTTTTTACCACTCTTTCCTATCATGATTTTTTTCTATTTTATAATGTTTTTGTTACAAATATTAATGTTGTCAATTTTTTCTTCATTATTTTGGTCTACTTAAAGGAGATTGCATTAATCTCAAAGTTTTTTTCAATACTAATTGTATGATATCATAAAATACATTTTTGTGCAGGATGTAATGTAACAACCACCCCTTATATATATATTTTTAAAATTCTTGTAAAGTAATATGCATATTGTGGGTCACATATTGATAAGCCGTGAAAAATAAAAATATGGTGAGTTACTATTTGGTGAATTACTAAGTGGTCAGGATAAATGCATAAGAAGTAGCTTGATTCTTAGATAAAACTGAAAAACTTCTCTAATAATCACCATTCACCACGTTTAGGTACCATCTGACATTCAGAATTGTTTTAATTTTTTGACTTCGATAATAATTCGCCACATTTGGATAAGGTTTTATTTTTATTAAACTAGTTTAAGTCTTTAAAAAACTGAAAAGCGTCTCGAATAATCGCTATTTATCGTACTTAGGTAATATCAAGCATTCAAGCTTGTTTTGGTCTTATTATTGACTTCAATGATGATGCTCCATATTTTGATAATGTTTTTACTTTTCCTAACCTAAAAATTAAAACGTGACCTATAGTGTGAATAATCTATTACTTCATTTTCAGCAAGAATTCTTATAATCTCATTTGATCAAAAATAACTGACTAACTTTTAAAAATTTGGTCACTTAACAAAATTGCATGAATTTTAGATGTTTTAAAATTATTTTCCTTTCAATATTGGTAATTTTACAATATAAATTAATTTCAAGTGAATGTTACTGTATAATACAAAATCCGTTTAACAATAGAACATTACATGAAAAGCAATTGAAACAAACTAATTTTCATTAAATATGATCAATTAAAAATTGAAAACTGTGATACATAAATGAAAATATTCTATTTCTTTTTGATCAATTATGGAATTTCTTCGAAACCCTAAATTTCAGTCAATTTGAACACTTTTTTAATAATCTTAGCGGTGTATTACGAGCTTTGCAATAACCCGAGGACATATTAAACCGGTAATGCACAAATGTTGGTGAACAGACCACATAAGGAATTGTTGATAAACACTTTTGTCAAAAAATATTTAATTTCAACTACAAAACAAAAACTTCAAAAATATTTTATTAATCGTAACATTTGTATGAGTTCTATTTGAACTTTTAATCTCAGAAATCTTTAATAAATGTATTTCCCTTTTAAGGAATTGCAAACCAATTATCCTTAAAATAATTTATAGTTTCGTTGTAAACATAATTTGATTTAATTTATAAAGAAATTTTTTAAAAAAAAAAAATTCCAAAACTATTGTCTATGATCAAAACCATTATAAAAACATTTACTCATTTTGTGTATAAAAAACCATTGTAGATTTCATGTTTTATTTTATTCAGTTATTGAGTTCGCAATACTTAAATTTATCTTAACTGCTTTTAATTCCTTTATAATTTAATTATAAAAACATTTACACATCTTGTGTATAAAAAACCATTGTAAATTTTGTGTTTTATTCAATTCAGTCATTGAGTTTGCAGTATTTAAATTTATCTTTACTGCTTTTAAACCCTTAATTTATTTAATTATATTTTTTACTGTGTACTGTGAACAAATCTATCTGGTAGTCCAGTAATATATTATTCAGAGTGTTTTGTAGTTACTACCCTTGTTTTTTTTATCCTTGTCAAAAAAGAAGTATAAAAAATATATACGCATCATGGGACTTAAATAAATATTTAAATGAGGATCAAACAAAAACACTATCAAACTAAAAAAAGACGAGACTGAAAATCTAAAGAGCTGTTTTATTTCTTTGAAGAAACAGTGGGGAGTTGAAAGACGATTTGTCAGTTTCATTAGACAATAAAACTGGTTTTAGTGTTTCTCCTTCCACCTTCCTTACTAGAGATCCTATAGATTTTGATAGTGTTTTTGTTTCTTCCTCGTTTGAATATAGAATTAAGACTACGAAAATGCATTTTTTAACTTCATTTTCGATAAGGATATATTAAGGGTGTTAATTACGGACACCCCGTATCATATAGTTGTGACTAAAGTTTAAAATCTAACATTAATTTTCAAATAATTTAGTTTTTTATGAGTTAATTAAAATAATTTCTCTAAATCAAATTTTATTTTAGGCTAGCAATTTTAAAGGGTATTTATTATAATGATATTTAAACACAGTGCTGTTTAGAAATACGTTAGAATATTTGATTCTATATTTTGGAAGAAATAAATAATTAGAATTGTTGGTCGAGCTGTAACAAGCTAGATTCGGAGTATAGAAAAAATTTAATTTTCACCTAGAAAGGTACGGAACGCACACTTAGTAATATTAGAAACACAGAAGAAAACAGAACAAACAGAAAGTACAGAACAAACAGAAGAAAAATATCACGAAAATAATTTTAGAAATATTTGACTTAAAACACGTTAGTGTAATTGAATAAAACAAAATCTACAAACAAGCAATTTTTATTGTAATCCTCAAATCATTAAAATCTCAAAATCTTTTTAAATATTATTCATTTTCAAACATTAATCTGTCATGAGCTTATATAATTTGCCAAACGTTAACTTCAATGTCTTAAAACTAATTATCAATTTCAAAAATATCCTAATGTCTTGTACATTAGTAATATTTTAATATTTAAGATATTTTAAAATTAAAATTAAATCTATCATAATTTTAAATTCCTATTATATTAAGAAAAAAAAATATTTTTAAAGTATGAATTCGATTTAGGGATTTAATTATATTAGTATATTTCTTTATATTTCACGTTTGAATTAAATTTTTTTTGTCAAAGTTTATAAAATATTCATTTTTTTAAAAATAAATTTATGTTATAGTTCAGAATTAGAAAATTGTATGCTTTTTAAATTTAGTACTTTGATCATTGCTTTAAATTTCTTAGAGCAAGTTGAAAAGAAATTGATATTTTAATACTTTGCTAAATTCTCAAAACTAAATGTAAATTGCTTACTTTGAATTTTTAACCAATTATAAAAATATAAATGTGTTATTTTAATTATCATTAACTGTATAAAACTAAATGGACTAATGAAATATTATGCACATAAACTAATTAAGAACAGAATTTTCTATATTTTTTGTAGTAATATTTTGTGGTAATCATTTCGTTATTTTATAAATGTAAAATTTATTTTTCTTCTTAATTATAATAAAAATTTTGAAATATATATATTTTCTTTTTACATTTTCTAATATTTATAAAACAATATGAAACAGTTAAGCATTTTTTGAGAGAAATAAAACAGCAACTATTCTTACGTCATATAAAAGTTTTTTCTTAATTAAATTATTTCAAAAGTAAATTATTGTTCTCTAAATTTATTGTAATTTTTTGCGATTTCTTTGTGTCAAATAATTTTTGAAATAAATTATGTTTCTTTTTAAATAAATTAAATTTAAGGTATAGGCTTCATTTTGAAATGAATAAACAAATGGTCTTATTCAGAAAATCAATAGTTATTTATTACAAAAAATAATAGCTAATATTGTGAATATTATATAAATTAAAAATGAATTTTTAAAAATGAAATTCATCCAATGTATAACCAATAAATCAGAGAAAACATTTGTCTCTTAAATAAATAAATGCTTTCTGATAGACATTAATCATTTAAATAAAATTATTTCTGTATTTTTCTTTGATTACGCGATAATCTGCTTGGAAAAATGCTGATTTTGATAGAGAAAAAATCTTAAATAGGCCACCCAAAATATCACCAATTTGGCGATAAACTACTTGATTACTGGAAATCCGTATTTAAAGTAAACTTGAAGCGAACATGGATTTCCGTGTAACTAGAAAAGAAATTTGGTGATGTTTTTAATACAAAAAAATGTATTTAAAAAATTTTCCTAACAAATTAAAGTTTATACAACTTTTTTAACATATTAACTTAAAATAGAAAATGTACGAACGAAAAAATAGCAACACAATTATCAATCAGCATTATAGAATACTTTATTTGTAAGTTTATTTTTCTTTTTATATTTCTATCAAGTATTTATTTATAAACATTATTTAATGTTAATAACTGCCAATAAATTTATCTGATGTAAAATTCTTTTGATATAAAAAGCACTGTCATAAAACTTTTATATTCCTGTTATTATTTATAACTAAACAGAAAGTATTTTGAAACTTTGAAATATTATTTATTATTTGACGCGAACACTAAGACGCCATTAAATATTTCTACTAAAATAAATTATTCAAAATTTTTAGTTCAAATAGACTTCCCAAATAGTATATAAACTTTTATTGTCTATAAACTTCAGTTTCTTTTCTTAAAAGAAAATTTATCTTATTTACTTTTCCAGTTTAAGAATTGCATTTAAAAACTTAAAAGATTGAATGTACCATTTGTTGAAAATGCATTCTACTTGCCTATATTATAAGCAGATATAATAATATTTCAAACACTTTGTGTATGTTGTAGGGTTGCAATGACATATACAATATGTGGTGTAAATTTAAGCATGTTTTATCTTCTCGATATACTGGTGTTAAAATGTGATTGAAATTATTGCTAAATGTGTAAATTTTTAATTGTTGTGAAAAAAATTTCAGAAACTTAAGAAAAATATTTTTGGTAATACTATAAATAATCCAAGAAAGTGTGATTGTAAAATAAATAATTTAGAATTATTTTATAAATCTTTCATTGAAGTTATCTTTTTTGTATTTATTCTTAGATTTATTTAGAAATAATTTATTATTGATTCTGACTTTTAATTTTTGTGCAATATGAAGTTTGTTGCATTTAAATTTAGTTCTTGTAAGCTGCTCGCTATTTAGCACTGGAATATTTTATGCAGTTCAGCATTTACCTTTGAAGTTATTTTGTTGTAGTGCACGGACCTTAAACTCTTAGCTATTTATTTGGTCCATTGTTTTTGCGGTATTTTGCTATCAAATTTTGATTTCGATAAAATACTTTTTGATTTGGATTATATTTCATTTTTTAATACTTTTACAGAATTGTTAGCTTAAGTGAGACATTTTAAACTCTTTGACGCAGAATTTTTAATAAGCATATTTTTCATACTTTTTTCATTTATTATATATTAATTTAGGTCAAAATAAGTGAAAAATATTGCGTTTACTATTTTAACAATATATCATGTTATGAAATACAGCATGAAACATTGGGAATTTTTTTATTCTGCGTTTAAGGTAAAATCTTCTAAACACTTCAAGAGAATAATTTTTCAAACTTAAACTCATTTCCAGCTATTTAGATCAAAGAGAAACGGTTATTCATCATTGAAATTTCTTTAGTTTACAAAATCAGTTATTGATAAATTTTTAAATCTGAATGAACAAAAGATTTCAAACTACTTTTTTTAGATTTAACATTTTAGTACAAATATAATTCCGTTAATCTTAGATACTTTTAGACTGTTTTTCATAATGAAAAAATAGCAAAATATGTTTTTGCCTGTAATTAGATTTTCAAAAAATATATATAAAAAGGTCCCCGGTGGCCCATCGGCATCAAAATGGTTAATACGCATTTTTTTTTAAAGAATCATTAATAAAAAATATAATTTTTCCTTAAACGCCGATTATTTAGCAGTGTAGGAGATACTATTGAGTTTACGGGGTAAAAATTATCAAACTTAGTTTAAAGCATTTTTTCTTACTTTGATGATTTGTGTTACAAGTCTTTATAAGTTCTGAGAAGACGAAGAACAATATGTAAAAATATTGGTTGGATAACAACAAAACTCATTTTGTATTTCTTTGCTGAAATGCAATTGCAAATATAGATTTCTTTTAAGATTGTAATGTGTAACTTACTGTTAACTGCTAACGAAACTTACTTTAATATTTTTGCCTATCCTGTTTGTTTTCTCAACGGCATTACTTTAGTTTTTGAAAAGATCACAAAAATTAGGGCTTTATAATAGCTAGCATCATGCAAGGAAAATTTAGAAAACCCGCAATTTCAAAATTTCAGACTACGAAACATCAAAATTTCAGACTACGAAACATCAAAATTTCAGACTACATAGTTTTTTTTATTTCTGCATTATATTGTATTCAAACTTGTGCAATTTATAATTTAAAAAAGAAAATCCTCAAAATACAAAAATTTAAGGCATTGCCTTTCCTTCCAAAATTTTTTTGAATGAAAATTTCTTCATTTTTTGCAAATTAATTACTACACATATTGTAGAGCATAATTGATTCATAATGATTTTGGAAACCATTTTATCGTTAAAGTCGATAAAAAAGGAATCAAATATGAGGACAATTTTTGACAATGATTGTTTTTAAAATATTACAATTTACATTTTTAAAAAATATGTTAGAAAGAAATTATGAAAATTGTTTAAAATTCAAAAACTGATTTTATGAACTTATCATTTAATTAAAATCATTTTCTGCTTTTTTCTGTGTAATAGTTGCGTAAAGGTTTTTTTTAAATAAATTACGTGAATTATTGTAATTAAATTAATTTGCATTTTATAATAAAGCAGTGCTTGCATGTTAGGCATTTACCGAGTTAACAGCATGAACTAATGAATAACTTCAAACAAACATTTCACTTATTTTTTTTCCTGATAACATTTAATGTCGTTATATTTAAGATTCAACAGTTTATGACAATTCTTTTGCCTGCTCTTATTCAAGAATCTCACATTTAGGGTTATAAAATCCTGTTAAATTCATTTTAAATTAATTCATGTGTACGCAATTTATCAGTTTCTGATCTTCTTATGGTCTGTTGAAAGATAAAGTTTTGTATGTTTTTATAAATAAATTCGAAATAAAATACTATGAATATATTATAGTTTGATTATTTCAATGTCATTAATTTACATTTTACAATTTTATTTCAGCTGGGTCAAAAGTAAAATTTTTTTTGCAGTATTGAAATCTGCAAATATTTATAATTCTAAAAACAAAAAAAATTATTGCCTTATGAAACTAGAGGTCGTTTCTAGTAACCAGCTTTGAACACTTCCCTTTCATCAGGCAATCAAACAGGTTTTGGTATTTTTACTCCTAATTTCCTCAGTAGTGAATCGTTAAATTCCCTTAAGCGTTTATGTTTCCTTCTCGTTTTGATTGTCAACACTTAAAGAAGCTATTTTTTAATTTCATTTTTGACAAAAATTTAGAAAATATGTAATGATAACCCTTATTTAACACTCTGTATAATCTGTAAGATGAAACAAAACAATACTGCAACTATTTTAGATAATAGTTAAGTTAAATTTTAAGTCGATTTTTGTTGCTAAGGATCAAGTACATTAGTGTAAACATTTGTTCGTCAAAAAAGTTTGATTGTCTAATGAAACTAGAGGTAGTTTCTGATAACCATTTTTTTGAACACACCTGCTTTCTCAGGCAATCAAACAGGTTTGGGTATTTTCAGTTCTAATTACCTCAGTAGTGAATCGTTGGATTCTCTTAAGCGTTTTTGTTTCTTTCGCGCTTAATAGATATGTTGATAGTAAACACCCAATCTCGCCATTTTTTTTGTTCATTTTTGACGAAAATTCAAAAAATAGTTAAGGATAACCATTATTGAACGCTCTTTATAATCTGTATGGTAAGACAAAACAATATTTCAACTATTTTAGATAATAATTATCTAAGTCAATTTTTTTTTGCTAAGGATCAAGTAAATTCGTGTAAACGTTCGAAGTTATTATTTTGTTGTTAAATCTAAATTTAAACTTCCTAACCCAATAACTTCGCAGTTTGATGTAGCACTTATTTAAAAAATGCAATGATTTATATACATTTGTTTGTTTGTTTTTTTCAACAAAAAAAATCAAATGCTTAGTTTTTTATTTATTTATCCAAATTTTGAGGGGGTTCAAGCATTTTGCAAGATACAGTATTAATAACTTCTGTATAAATTTAGAATCTCTGAACAATATCCATAACACCTTTCGCAAACCTTTTTAAACCTTTTCTGGGGATATTTGAGATTATATCAGTTGTATGCTGTGATAATGTTTTGGCATTAGCGGGAACACTTTTTTAGTCAATTTTTTGATGAAACTTATATGTAAATATTCTGTGTATAACAGATAACATGTATGTGTAAATATTCTGAGGAAAAAAACTGAAGCAATATCTTATTCACATCCTGAGAAAGAAGTACTTAAAAAAAGGTCAGTTTTAGCATTATTGGTATACGTTCTGCCGACTCCCCCTAAATATGCTTAACCTCCTATGTGCCGTAGTCAGGGCATCAGATCAATGGCAATCGTTTTATTTAAATCCTTAAAACAAAATATGTCGGCAGAGTAATGAATGTTGAATGAATGTGGATAGTCAAATCAGCAAATCAATGGCAATCGTTTTATTTAAATCCTTAAAACAAAATATGTCGGCAGAGTATTGAATGTTGAATGAATGTGGATAGTCATATCAGCATATCAATGGCAATCGTTTTATTTAAATCCTTAAAGCAAAATATGTCGGCAGAGTATTGAATGTTGAATGAATGTGGATAGTCATATCAGCAGATCAATGGCAATCGTTTTATTTAAATCCTTAAAACAAAATATGCCGGCAGAGTATTGAATGTTGAATGAATGTGGTTAGACATATCAGCAAATCAATGGCAATCGTTTTATTTAATCCTTAAAACAAAATATGTCGGCAGAGTATTGAATGTTGAATGAATGTGAAGAATCATATCAGCAGATCAATGGCAATCGTTTTATTTAAATCCTTAAAACAAAATATGCCGGCAGAGTATTGAATGTTGAATGAATGTGGTTAGACATATCAGCAAATCAATGGCAATCGTTTTATTTAATCCTTAAAACAAAATATGTAGGCAGAGTATTGAATGTTGAATGAATGTGAAGAATCATATCAGCAGATCAATGACAATCGTTTTATTTCAAACCTTAAAACAAAATATGTCGACAGAGTACTCACAGTGAATTTTGAAGGAATGTGGATAGACATATCAGGAAACGGGATCTATACTTACTGTTAGAGCAACATTGGTCCGCCTAATAAGGTGCCCCTAAAAGAGTGATCAGCAAATCTGCTCTAATACGTCTGAATTGACGATGTGAACGCAGGCGGGCATAGGAAAAAAAATATGTGTGTTGTTTCTAAATAAGTGCTTAAAAAGGGCTTTATTTATCAATTAAAGAGTGCCTTATTATTACATTACCCTACGTCCTATTAAAAAACTAATAAAATTTTTGCAGTACAGAATTATCAAAGTGAGAAGCTTATTATGGGTAGTAACTACTATTATTTTTTTATACATAAAAGATCTTACATTTCAAGATTAGTTTGACTTTTCTATCATTTTTAGTAAATATTCAGTGAAATGCACGAGACCTATATATTAATATTGAGTGTTTTTTACAGGTAAATTCATAAATCTCTACTTATATTTGAGATGTTGATCATTAAAATAAACGTTCATTACATTAATAATCAAACTCTGTGATCCAATCGTGCTTTTGGTGAAAAATTGATTTCGTTATTGATATTCTGTAGCATAATTTAAATAATTTTTGTACTACATTTTAAATAATCTTCAACAAGCTACACAAATATTAAATTTTTTTTAACACTTCCTTTTGTGAAATTCATCTTAACAATTTATTCAGTCCATAATACCTTACAAAACATTTGATCATCGCTTAAACTTCGCTCAATAAATTAAAACAAAAAAATGCTAATAAATATTTTGTACATACCAACTAATATAAAGAAAATATTGAATTTTTACTAATGGCTTATTCATTGAGTTTTTGCATAATTAATCAATATTAAGTTTTACATTTTTTTTTTCAATCTGTAACATACTTGTTTTAGAAAACTTCAATACGGGTAAACATTTGGTAACTGAGGAACTAAATATGACAAAAACTACTTAATCCATAAAGTATGCATAAATTATTATATATGAAAAGAAATATATTAAAAGAATATATATATATATATTAAAAGAAAAGTTTTTTATTTACTTAATTTAGTTTAAAGTTATGAAACTTGAGATTATTCCTGATTTAATGGCTACTACCAAAGAAATTCGAGCTTTCTCATTTATGTGAATTTCAATCTATACTTTTAGTTTAAAAGTGAAAAATTTCTTATTGCTATAATCTCTCTTTAATGTGTAGTTATAGGGATAATCTAGTTCTCTGTAAGTTCTAATAAAATAGTTTTCCTGCTTAAAAATTACACTTTTTTTACCATAGTCAGTTTTTTCAAAGTTAAGAACTTTTTTTAAGTTATAGTAATTTTAGTTATGTTCTTTATGGTTGTACCAATCAAAGCTTTAAGTTAATTTTAAAACTTCAGACTCGTAATTAGAATTTTAGGAGCAATTTCGATTTCCTATTATTTCAATGTTATACTGAAGTTTAGCTATTAGATTAAACGTTTGTAAAATACTTTCTAATAAAATTTCTCAAAAAAAAATATTTGAATGAACAAAAACAGAATTATAAACCAAAAAAAACTCACATAACTTGTATTTAATTTAGAGAACTTACGTGGTCCGAAATAATTCGTTTTCTCTATTCCGTGATAAAAATTAAGTTTTTTTTATCGTTTTTTTTTATCCTTTAACAAATCTGTATTTAAAAGGCGAGAAAAAAAACTGAACATTTTCAAGAACAATTCAAAACCAAAATAAATTAAACTTTTGGCCACATCCTATTAAGAGCCCGAAGAGTGAAAAGTTAGTTTTAAAAACGCACATTTTTTAATGAAGCTGGTACTGCAAAAAATACGTAATAACCCCCACGAAACACAGTTGAAAAACGATAATTAAAAATAAATTTTGAAAGTATGAATAGTGAAAAAAAACTGGAAGAAAAAAAAAAGACCCTACACTCCCGCCAAATTTTCCGACTTTTCGAATGTGCTAATGTGCACGAAAAACTGGCGCCTTTTTAATTATTTTTTAGTGTATTATTGTATTAAGTTTTTAAACTGTTTCTTTGCTACTAATTTTACGAACGGACACAGTTTTCTACTGTGTTTTTACGGGGGAAATTAAAAGCTAGCGTTAGTTTAAAGGCACCAAAAGAACAATTAAATCACTTCATTAATTGAATCACGAAGAGGAGTAAAAGTCCAGTTAGCGCCACCTAGGGAAACTCAAAAAAGATAATTTTCTACCTTTTTTTTATCTTTCTTTTTGTCTTCCTTTTATCGTCTGCTTGTAGTTATTCTTCTTTCCGCCATCTTTTTGCATTACAATATTCAATCATTAATAAAGGTCTTCAAAACGTTCATGAAACGCGTTTTTGTTAATGACTACCAGTCTGACTTAGAGACTTAAGAAATATATATTATTCTTTTTTATGTGCCTTTTTAAAAAGAAAAGAAAATACCAGAATATGATTAAAAACGAAATATACGTGACTTAAGTTTTTTTCGTGAAAAAATTGCTTCTTTATTTATTTTTCTCGAACACTTTTCGTCGTCGGTAGGTTTGGTTTAATTGATAAAAAAGCATTGATTATGAAGTTTTCTTTGACCTTTTTTTTTTCCTTAAAAAAATTAAAATTATTCTTCCTTAAGAATAATATTTGCCAGCGTTTACTGAAAAATATTTCAAAAAAAAAGTTTAACTTTTAAAAAATTATGATTAAAAACGCAAAAATACATTTTCATAAACATTTGGAAATTATTTTTGTCACGACAGATGGCAACATAAAAAAAATTCTTTTCAATCATTTCTTTCATAAACGTGCTTTAAAATCAGTATTTGTGCCAAGTTTTTCAATATAAAAAAAAGCTTGTAAATACTTCCATATCTAAAGGAGTATTCGTTCAATTACAGAAGTCTTCAGAATACTTTTTAATATTGCTATTTTGTTCAAATTATTAAACGAGTAAAATTCAAAGCCACAAAGCAAATATTCTTTTTTAAAACATTTCATACATTTGCAAAAAACGATGAAAAAACGTTTTAAAAAAACCTAAACAAAGCGTTCTATTTTGTGCTTTCTAAGTTTGATAAAGTTTGTTTTTACAACAAAAAAAAAAGGTAATAAACTAAACTTTTTTTTAGGTTTCGTTTGAAAGAAATACATTTTTTTACTGCGTGGTTTGGTACTTACAAAAATTTCAACGAATGATTTTTTGAATTTGTAAAAAACAAAACTGTTTTATGTCTGAATAAGCATTCTATGGCAGTATTTTTTTTTAATTAATTCAATACATTAGATGCTTTTTTTTATTTCACATAAATATGTGGTATAATTATGAAAATGATATTTGTATATAATATTCTTATCTTTATGAAGATTATACATTTTTCTATAATTTAAACATTATTTTTCAATAATTTCAAAGCACCAAATTTCAAAAATTTGATTAATTTTAACTAATACTATTTAAATTAGTATGTATACAACATGTAAATGTCTTTTTTTTTTTCAAATTGTTTCTTTACCTGATGATTTAAAAAGGTTCTGAACTTGAAAAATTTTTTATTCCTCTACTTTGTTAAAAGGACAGTTTTTAAAGAATAAATTTATAACCGCAAAGAATGAAATTATATATAATGTGCAAATTTCTTCTTCGAAAATAGAACTATAATTCAATTAATATAATTATAAATTCGAAAATAGGACTATTATTTAATAAACTAATAGATTCGAAGAGTCTCAATGACTCAGTGGTTAAAGTGCTGACTAATATTTATTGAAAAAATTGAAGAGATAAAGATAACGTATACCAAAATTTTTTATTAGTCGGTGAAATGAATTCTTATTTAATTTACTAATTTTAGATTTAAGCAGATGAACTAATAATAGAATATTACATTATTTTACTTTCTAATAAACCTTTATAATAAATATTTTCATATATTAATAAAGAATTTCATGAAACAATATTATACCTGTTGATTAAATATTTGTTCTATTTATTTTTTGAAATAATTTTAAAATTCACAAAACTTTGAACAAATCTCATCTAAATTACTGATCTCAATTTTGACTACCATGCATAATTACGCTTTTTATCTTCTCTTCAAATATTCGTTATTTATTGTTATTAACATAGAATCACAGCAATGCAAAAAGATTTCATGATAAACAAATAGTTAAATTAATTGACTTTAAACGAAAAATTATAAATCAATTTAAAATTAATTTGATTGATTGAATTCTATAATAATGTTATTCTGAAACATGCCCAGATAACTGTTTTTTTATTTAAAATAACTATAGAAAATTACTAACTAACAAACAAGTTTCCAAAAATTAGCTATAATTAGAATTTTTTCACAAACAATACTGGTTAATTTGAAGAATCTGATGCCCCTTTGATTGGCGACAAATTTAGATCAATTTCGCTGAAGCATACGTTAGGTTTATGATATTTAAAAGCAATATAACAATTGTGTTCGAAAAATTTTCAGCTATGCTAAATTCCTATTTTACAGCCTCTTAGAGAGCGCTTCATACCATGCATGTAGCAACTCTGATCTTTTTACCTTTCAATGTTACTTATCCATTATGTTTTTAATTACTGTCATCTATTGTAACTTTCTTCAAAATTTTGTTTTTCATTTACACTTTCTTTATTCATTTTCTTTTTATTTCATCTTCTAGGTACATGTCCACGTCTGGAAGAAAAGAAAAAAAAGCCATGCTAAATAATTTAATATCGTTTAGTTGTTTTAAAAATATTTGCCAAAAACAAAACAAAAATCTATTACCTTTTTGCGCTGATCTTGGAGTCAAAGCAATCACAAAAAAATAAAAGGAATATCCAGTATTATTATTTTTTTATTAAATTAGGATGTAAAGAAAATTGTAGTGTCACAACCAACAGGAAATACGACGTGAGTTTTTTCTATGATTTTATTTGAAACTTAATACATAACTCCTCAAATAAGAAAATATAAACTCTCAATTGAAAAGCGTATTATTCTCTTTTTAAAAAAAGGATGAGAAAACAAACAAAAAAAAAAACAGATCGTTCTAAGATCGAGCAGAATCTCGAAATACAGCTGGGGAATATTTTTGATTAAGTCTGCTCTAAGCTCTGTTTCGCTATATTATGCTTTAAGTTACGCTGCAAATGAATTCTTCCCTTCTTTACAGAAGCAATCTAAGAACCTCTCAAATCAAACAAATATAAAATATTGACTACTAGAATTTAAATAAGCTACTTTATCGGCCTTGAATTTCACAATAATTATCTTAGTATTTTTTCGTTCGTTAGCATTTAATTAAGAATTTGCAACTTAAAAACACTTTTTAAAAGCAGATTTTTATTCAACAGACCGATGATATTTTTGGAACTAATTGAACTTTTTTCCCGTTGCTTCAACAACGAACGTTGTCATAACCATAAGTCACACTAAAAATATACTAATATAATGCACTGTAAGCTATAAGTTACGTAATGAGTAATAAAAATGAAAACGATATTATTTTTTATTTAAAAAACCTGTGTAAGTTCCGGCCAAACCAGTACTCTCTTCTCAGTAATTCAGTTACGTTATAGCACCATCAAACACACGCATATTATTTGCCAGTTAATTATGCTGAAACATTTTAAAACTATTTACAAATAGGTATTATAGATATGTCCAACTAGTGCTAATTTTGAAATCGCGCAGGAACTATAATTGTTCGTTCCATGAGTGATTGTTCATCGGGAAGTTTTCAAATATTAGTAGGTAAAACTGGTGAAGGTTTAACAGGTTGTTCGATTGTCTTTGTTGATTGTTTTATTGTTGTTCTATAAATGATTGTTTATCAGGAAGTTTTTGAATTTAAGTAGGTAAAACTGGTGGAGGCTTAACAATCTGTCTTATTGTCCTTGTTGATTGTTTTATTGTAACGTCACGTCTGGTATTTAAAACGAGAAAAAATATGCAGGCTTTAATATATCATTAGACACTTTAACCATATTTAGCAGTAAAATATTTTATTTTTATATCAAAACTTGAAAAGGTCCATCCTATGAAAGTTCCAACTACTTTTTAACTCTGTATCCTTGCGAATAAACACATACGATGTTGTTTTCAAGTCTTTAGGGGCAAATAGTTTCTGGACATATATATTTGACATTGTCCCTGTTCCAATTTCTTCCATTGTTTATTTAAGGAGTTTGACAAGAATATCAGGTGTTGTAGGAGTTTTGTTCTCTTTGAAAAATTCTCCAGCTAAACTTATATTTTGTCCGTTGACCATTTGAGCAATAGTGTAAGCGGAATCTTCTAGGACAGCTGTGCATAGTCCTAGAAGAACAGTTGGAAATGCTTGAGGCTGTTGTGTGCCATTTGGCAGTCTTAAAATATCTATGAAGGTGTATATCTATGAAGTATTAACGCTCAAAATGACTAAATAAACAAATGCAAGATAAATTTCAAGGAACGTAAGTGCGAGACATATCTAACTAAAGTCTACTCAGTTTATCAGCATTGTTTGTTATGCTAAGCCCCTTTACCATAATTCTGATTTCAGAAAATGTTTTGGAATACTTTTTCTTGTTACAATATTTAACTTGTTAATATTCCGCTTAGAACATGCACAACATGGACCTTTTACTTAACCTTTTGGAAGCCGTACTCGTCTAAATTCACCCTTGTCGTCTTAAGAAAATCCTCACTTTGGCAACTGTTTCTGATGAACTTATTACGTAACTACTTAAATCGAAAAATATAATTTTCCAAATGAAAAACGAACTTTTCTGTACTAATTACCACTACAAATATTAAATACCGATTCACTAGTATATAACACAGGTTAGCTTAAGAAGCGTTTGGTAGATGAAATTAACAAGGTCGATAACATTCTCTCTCCACAATTCTTTATTTAAAACAACAAGACTAGGTAACAAAATATCATGGATATGTAATTAATCAATTATATGTTATATCACGAATATGTTATTAATCAATATGTTATTATCAAAATATATGTTATTTCTATAAGAATCTCGAGCTACAGCTTCAGACGATTTTTGATAAAGTCTTCTCTGAATTCTGATTTGTTAAAATCTACTTTCAGTTACCATGCAGCATTTTACTTTCCGTCATATGACTTGTCAGAGTGTAAATAACCTGACAAAAAATAAAAATTAAAAAACCTAGTTGAAAAGGTACGAAGTAGTTTTTTTCGGTAAAAGATCTTAGACTTATTTCGCTAAAAATCATTTATATTTTGTCACGCGATAACATGTTACAGATATCAGTGGATTAAGGTACGAAATGTAAATCTAATGTGCTTTGGTAGTAGAAGTTCCAAGTGCATAAGGTAAAATTTGACGGGTATCCTTAGTATGCCTGTTTTATCGTAGGTAATTGAAAAGCCTAGAGTGTGAAAGCTAAGACGCGACCAGTTTAAATGAGCGTTATAGTTTTATAGATTCCGGGAATTGGAATTGTTGGAAATGAAATGGTCCACGGTAGCGAATAAAAAGCATAGAAACAGTCAAAGCAACTATAATATACATGATAAAAAGTGATAAAGAAGTTAAATTTACGTAATATTCTAAAGTAAACTGCTTGATACCGTGATTTTTCTGAATACGTTGAAAAATTTGAAAAAAGTTTATTTCTGATGCGAAGTTTAGACAATACAACATTAAGAAAAGCTATTTGTTTAGTATTTATCGAGTTTCAGCTATTATTTTTGTGTAGTTTGTGGGATTTTTTTTTTGAATAAATGTGCGTGCTACGATCACCAGTTGTTCTCTGCCCTTGCTTACTTAATTTCTTTTCACTCTTTTGCGTCAGACATAATTTTGTGCACAGCGTGAATTTGTTTCTTAATGGGTAATACTTATCTTGAATTTATCGCAACTTAGTCTTATTCTGCTTACGTGTAGCAAAATTTATATTAAAATAATTAATCAACCGATTTCTCGGAAAATATTTCTTTGCTCAGTTAAAAAATATTCTACATCATTACGTAGTTATCAATGCGTTAATAAAGTCTTTATTGTCCTTCATTGTTTAAACTATATTCATAACCATTTCCTTACCATAAATATCCATTCTGTTACAATTATATATTTGTTTATTTATTACTTAAAGATTTTATTATTTTTTTTAACAAAAAAAAATTTCTTTCGACGAAGTTAGAGTTTATGCTTGTATTTTCGAAGAAATTGAGAGTAATAAGTTCGTCGTATTTTTGATTCGTATGAAATTCAAATAAGTTACCATTATGCTACATTTCTTTTTCTTCCTTTCTTTTCTTTTTTTCTTCTTCTTTAAAGTGTTAGTTTTTTAACTTAGTTTTTTAAAAGTAAATCATATAACTTTAGCTTTAGAATTTCTTTTTATTAGTACTCGAATATACATGTAGATGGCGCTTTCAACCTACTAATCTCTCTTCATCACTAACTTATTGTAAATTATAAAATTCTTTAAAAAACTAAAAGAGAATATTGTTAAGCAAATAAATCTTGCAAAAGTAGAAATAGTTTCTAAATAATCTAAATGCTTTTCATAAAAACGTGTTTGATTAATTAAATACAACACAAATAAAAAAATTTAGTATAACAAAACGTAACACATTGAAAATTGAAATTCAGCGATAAAAATTCGCGTAACTAAGTATTCTTTTGTTTCTTAAGAAATTTTTACCTAGTTAGCTTTCGAACTATTTTATCCTTTTCAATAATAAAAAGAAATTATTAGCAGCATAAAAAGAAGAAAATTTTTTAATTAATTTAATTAATAAAAAATAACATAAAATTCACTGAATTCCTTAAAATTTTTCACGCTTAAAAAGAACTTTCTATTGAGTTTGATTTGATTGTTTTAAATTGTATTGCAACAATTAAGCACTATCTAATTTTATGACACAGTAAAAACAAAAATTTACAAGTAAAGTTAATACGAATATGTTTCAATTAAAAAGTTTTAAAATTGCCATTTTTTAATTTTATTATCTTATATATTCTTTATTGTAGTTTGAATTTCGATAGTTTGAATTGCAAATCATAATTTATTATAAATTATAAAATTTATTTATTCAGTAATCTTATGTTTATAGATTTCCTGAATTAGATGGACAGTGTTTCCTCCACTTTTCTAGCTTTTTCTAAAAATATTCATTGAATTTAATTCGGATTTAATTTTCAGAAAAAAAATCCGAAGTCGAGCATTTAAACTATTGACCCGATAAATCAGATTTTCGTATTAGAGACATATATTTCATGTTCATTTCTCTGATTTCCATGTTTCAGATTGTGATTCAGACTCTGATTTCCTGTTTCAGATTGTGATTCAGAATCTGCTTTCCATGTTTCAGATTGTGATTCAGACTCTGCTTTCCATGTTTCAGACTGTGATTCAGACTCATTCAAAACATTCATAGTTCAAAACATTCCAAAATTTATGGCAGTGTTTAAAACAACTAGAGATTTTATTTTCGCTTAGTAAAGAAATAATAACTTAATCTTGACTACTAGTCAAAAACTGACACGAAATAAAAAACAGCAATAATTTTTTATTTTTTATTTTTGTTGAAAATAAAATAAATATATTCTCAGAAAATTAGTTCAACATTGAACCATGATTACGATATTCGGAACCAAACTACTTGCTAATTTTCTGAAAACTCAATAAAGTGCTAAATTAGCCAATGATTCCATTCAATTAGCAATAGTATCATATATTTTAAGTTAAGGAATTACGATAATGTGGTTTATCTCAGAACCATATCAATATTGCAGCAAATGTAACGGATATCGTGGCTCAAAAATATCTTAAATTTTTTCACAGTTATTATACACTAGGGATTTATTTCACTCAGGAAATAAAATTTTATTTGGTAACAAAATATCGGCTTGAAATGGCAGCAAAAACTGTTTTTAAATTTGATAGATAAAGTTTAAATAAAGTTAAAGTCGATTAAACGCAAAACCATTTTTTCGGCACTTGGTACAATAATACGTTCAAACTTTCTGAAAAGATAATAAGGTGCTAAACTGAATTATGTGTTCCTTCACTTTGCACGAAGGTGGCTGTAATTAAGTTAAGGAAGTGTGATAATTTGATATAACGCATATTAAGATTGTAGTGAATTTGGACGATGTTAATGCTCAAAATTCTAAAATTATTAACCGCATATACAAACACTTGGGAATCGTAACAAAAATACTTAGTTTTGGCAACAAGACAGAAGCTGGAATAACAACACGAAATGGCAACATTTTTATTTAAAATTAAATAGATAAAATTTTAATACACTCTTAAAAAATAAATTAAACATTGAACCATAGTTATGGTACTTTGAATTCAAAACTTTCATTTCAGTTAATAAATGAATACGTTCAACTTTACTGCAAACTTAAGATGCTTAACTTAAATAATGCTTTCTTTCAATTTGAACCATCAACTTTAAGGGAGTGTGATAATATAGTTTAACTTCGCTCCATATTAAAATTGAAACAAATTTGAACAATATTATGGTTCAAAATTCTATAAAATGTCATAACAATGTTGGTAATGTTTAAATGAAATTGCTATTTTTTTGTGGTGAAAATATTTTATTTGAATTTCAAGAGTATTAAAATGACATGTAAGAAATTTTAAACACAGTTGCAATTGAAGAATTTAAGGGAGTGTGATTATATGGTTTAATTTAGCCCCACATTAAGATTAAAACAAATTTTAACAATATTATAGTTCGAAATTCAACAAAATGTCATACCAGTGTAGGTAATATTTAAATGAAAATACTTTTTTGTAGTGAAAATACTTAATTTGAATTTCAAGAGTATTAGTATGACATATAAGAAATTTTAAACACAGTTCGAAAAGCAAGAATTCGAATTTAGAATCGCTCAATAAAAGGGTGTGCCTGTTTAAGTGAAAGTTTTTTATCATCGCAACTTGTGGTGTGTCATAAAACAGTCAGTTTTTAAAGGGCCTTTCTTTCTAAAACGGTTCATTTAATCAATTATCTAATAGCCTGCCGACCATATACAACCACTAGGGATTTATTCCACTTAGAGAAAAAAATAATAACTTGGTTTTGGCAACAAGACAAAGCTGGAACGAAGCAAGAAAAGGCAACAAAAAATTGTTTTAAGTTTGATGATGAGCAAATTGTTGTTTCGACCTGCGTTTTATAAATAATGACATCCTTTTTAAAAGTGTACGCCTTGAGCTATTGACGTCAGCCAATTTTATAACTTCCCGGATGTATTAACGACGCCCTCTAGTGTTGTCACTTGTGGTCCCCATAATGTGTCCCATGTTTACTTTTCATTGAAGAGTATCAACTAACAAGCGTAATGAATACTGATTGATTTCACTTTATTTCGATTGTATCAGGTCTAACTAGAATCCTATGTCATAAGCTA
Source organism: Parasteatoda tepidariorum (assembly GCF_982258835.1). NCBI lineage: Eukaryota > Metazoa > Arthropoda > Arachnida > Araneae > Theridiidae > Parasteatoda > Parasteatoda tepidariorum. The sequence goes on along the minus strand of NC_141763.1, from coordinate 73,365,786 downwards.
GCCAACATATCATCAAACTCAAAGCAAAAATTATATGGTTCAAATCACATTAACCTAATATTTTGAAAGTAATATTTTCAAAAATAATTTAAAGAATTTTAATTTATTTCAAACATTTCTTCACTTTTTGATAACATGAAAATAGTGGTTAAAACAGCTCTTCATTGTTTCCATTGTGATTTAAATGGCCAGAAAATCATATGATAGGAACCTTAAACTTCAAAGATTGTTATCAACTTAAAACTAATAAAGTTATAGCACATTTATTTGGAAATCAATCTAATTTTTATTTAAGGGTCCAGAAATTATATCGTATTATTGTAATTCCCATTCAAACATCCTTTCATCCACAGATCGTAATTTTGACCTGAACCAGAGAAAGACAATCTCCAGTTCAGTACCCCCCAGAGGTTTACTTTGTTATGAGCGCATGGGGGACTTTGTGACCCAACAGATTTAACGTTCACCATTCACCATATACTACACGTGGAGTTTTCAGCCGGCTGGATTGGAATTCCTGATCGCATGAACGTGAGTCCAGTGTTCTGTCAACCAGGTTATCCTAACCCTAGAAAAACAGTAAGTATTGGTTATTGTTACCACGAAGCTAAGTTCGCCAAATTCTGATTTACACGGGTCACCGTCTACCGATAATATGCTTAAGTGCATCGAATATGACAATATCGTGAATATTATACAAAGCGATAATCATTGAATACGATATTATTGTGAATGTTTCTAAATTTTATGTGGGTAACAATAAAATGATACCAAATATAGAAATTTTAGATTAATTGGTAAAATATCGCGATATATTTTCGACTATGCATCGCGATATTAAAATTTGTACTTATTAGTCATGGGTTCTAATGTTAGTGTGGGTTACAACTCGATAAAGGATTCGGCAACTCTTGACCCTTATAACTGATAAGTAGGAGATAAGAGGTTGGGGGCCTACAACGAATAGTACGTAACATAAGTATATGCTATGTACTATTACATGACATAATTATATGTTATGTAAAACATAATTATATGAAACTTGCATAAATTATTTATTATAGTACTCACTTTTAAGATTTAGAAAGTTAAGGCAGAACTACTGGGTTTTAATAGTAAGAAAAAAATTTTATTAGCAAAATGACTTTCGTCTAGGCGTAAAAAAGTTAAATAAAATTAGTTGGCGAGCGAAAGTCCATTTAAATTGCCAATCAAATGTGTTTTGTCAGAAAAATGTTAAGATTAATTTTCACTATTTATTGTAAATTTACTCAATTATTTGTTATTCTTCTTTCAGTTGTTCTTCAACAGCGCCATTAAATTAAAACATTTTTTTTTTTTTAAATTTAATTTTTTCTTCAAAATTTATAATTTATAGTGTAGATTTGCGTTTTTATTTAATTGAATAAAATTTATAATAGTTAAAGTTTAGTTCATTTTGGCGAAAAAAATATTGCAAATAAAAGCCATTAATTTGCAAAAGAACTTTTTAATTACTAACAAAACCATATTCAATAATAGCAAATTAGTGCACAGTTTAAGTTTAACAAAATTCCTGATTTTCTTTAGGTTTTTTTCAGAAGTGGCATTGTGCCAATAAGCCGAGTAGCATTTCCATTTGTTTAAAATGTTATCATATACTGTACTGAATATTAAAAAAATCATATTAATAAAATCATTAAAAAAATCAGAACCCTTTCTTAATAACACCACGATACCAGTTTTCGTCAAATCTGAAAAAATGAATCAAAACACCTAAGATCTAAAAGTACGAACTTATAAGAAATGAAAAATAAAGTCAGTATCACCTCTGCAATATGAATTTATATTTACACTTTTTCGTGTTTCAAATTTGGAGATACTTTGAAATTCTACTTATTTAAAAAGGCGAATCAGCTGGTCACCGGAGATATGGTTCAGAATTAATAAGCATATTTCCTCCAGATCATTCTAGCGCTATCTACATTAAATAAAATAACTCAACTTCTTAAAGTTAAAAAAAAATAATAAAAAAAGTGTCTATATCATAGAAGTATTTGTAGCAATACGTAGATTTCAGAATTCCTCCATAATGTTTTCTCTCAAGGCAAAAAGAAGACTTATTCACAACGCCAACTGAGCTACAAATTCGACAGAGTGGTAGGGGAAAAATGATTGAAGAAAAATCGCTGAAGGTGGTCAACTCAAAGTATAAAACTGTGTACAAAAAATATAAAACTTAGAAAAAATCCATTCAACGCACTAGATACCCTTTAGAGAGCACATGGAAATTATATTAGTTATGTAAGAGTAAAAATGTTTTTGGAAGAGCGGAGAGCTGTGAGATAACATTGTTCAACATGAAAAATGTCCTTTAAATGAAAATGCGCTTTTTGGCATATTTTTGGCTGTAAATAAAAAACCGTTAATTATTTTGCTTTGTTTACTACGCATGCATTTGGAAAAGAGTGCAACTCTTTTTCCAAAAAATCTCCATTTTAGCATGATGATTTTACGTTTTTTTACCCTAGATAACAAAACTTAAATCAGTAAATCTGTATTCGAAGAATAGACTACGAATTGAAAACTAGTATAATTTTATATTTACTTTATTTTAAGCAAATCGGTACATCATAGAAAAGTATTATAATATTTCAATTAAAAAATAGAAATAAGATAAAAATTATCGTTTGCACTCTTAGCATATGTTAAAAATGTGCTCTCCACGAATGCCCTTGTTGTAGTAACTGCATACAGATTTTATCTTCCTGCGTTTCTTAGAGGAACAGAATAAAAATTATTTCGGTTCGTAAAAAGAAGCAGGAAAAATGAAAAAATACACACATTGACGATTATGATATTGACGTAAACGTCTGCATGTTTTAACTAATCATTCGATTGTTAGGCGACGATTACAGCAAATCTAGAAAAGTAAGAAGTGTGCAGTAGTGTTTATCAATTTCGAATAACTCACTTTATTGCTCAAGAAAGTAATGTGAGTGAGGTATTATTAGCGCTACCGGAACATCTCGAATTCGCCAAACTGGTAGGGGTCAGTTCTATTACAGCGATTCTCAAATGGTGTTCCACGGAGCCATAGGGTTCGTGAAGGAGTTAAATGGGTTTCCAGAGTTAAGACTTATATTAATATTTTTGAAACCTGTATTTATATTTAGATCCAGTAAACAATCCATTGTTTACTTATATTTTGGTTGTTTTTACGATATTATTTAAAGTAAAATACCAATGAAAAGAAATAGATCAGTTTTCTTCAAGGAAAAAAAAACGGAATTTTGCAAATAACAATGCATTGAATAAACTACGAAAAGGACATGCATTTTTAAAATATTGCATTGGTATTTTTCACAGCGCTTTTCAAATCGAAATAAAAAATAAATTAAAATAATAAATAATAACTGTATTGTTAAAAAAAATATGTTTCCCTTCCATCAATTTTCTACTTTTATAGCAGTTTCTTTTACTTTTTATATCAACGAAAACCATAATTCGTCTTATTTCATTTATTTTCAGCCTACGTTTTATACACCAAAAATAAATTCGTAGCAATACTGTATTCAGGTCCAGGTCTGTGAATTTAACGATCGGATATAAGACCTAATTCAAGATTATTCATAATAAAATAATAAAAAAAAAATAAAAAAAATAAAAAAATAAAAAAACGAAAACAAGTACGAAAACTACGAATAAACTACGAAAAGGACATGTATTTGTAAAATATTGCATTAGTATTTTTCATAGCACTTTTCAAATCGAATAAAAAATTAATTAAAATATTAAATAATTACTATATTGTTTAAAAAAAGAAATATGTTTCCCTTTCATCAATTTTCCACTTTTATAGCAATTTCTTTTACTTTTCATTTCAACGAAAACCATAATTTGTCTTATTTAATTCATTTTCAGCCTAGGTTTTATACACCAAAACCAAATTCGTAACAAGACTGGATTCAGCTCCAGGACTGTGAATTTAATGGTCAGATATAAAACCTAATTTAAGATTATTAATAACAAAAAAATGCCATTCTTCTTATAAAATATTTTCGAAATTAAACAGTCTGTTATAGGTGAATATGTTCACAGTAGTCGTTATTTACTTTAATAATAAAGTCGGGGTTCCGTTGAACGAATGTTGATCATTTAGGGTTCCACAGCCGGAAAAAAATGGGAACACCGAACACCTGGTCCATTAGACCAATGTTTAATTATCTGAAGTTAACAGCACACATTAACATCTATAGGCTAATAAGGGCAAGCTCTCATTTACTGTGGAACCATTGCCAATTTGGTGATCATTTTAGCTAATTTGGAGACATTTTCGACTTATCAAGCTTCCCGAAATTTCGCGACTCAATATGTATTAAGACGTGACTTGACCAAGAATTCACTTCAAGCTTGGCGACATTTGGCCAATGAAAACTATACGTGATGAATTATTTTGGCTTCATGAAACAAGCATCTCTTTTATCATTACTAAATCCCATAATTTCATCTAAATCACAGAAGAAGAAAAATTTGCTGTACAGCGTAATTCCACAACTTCTGAGCTCATAATAAATTAATGATGAAAGCTGCAATTTTAAAAATTGTTTTTCCTTTAACATCGAGCTATTTAGGGCTGTTTTTTGAAGGCTAAGTCGTAACATGAAATTATGCTTTTTTCCGAATAATATGCTACTTTTATAGCTGCTTATTTTGAAAATGGTGCAAACTTTCACTATGGAGAAAAGCCACAGTTTTGTGAAAACGAAAAGAGCTTGTGATCTATTTTTTTTTTTAATATTTAAAACTTACTCCAATGCTGCATTACCTGGGCTCATGATAATTTAAAGAAACTGAGAATACGGCAGTGATTTTGATAATTTTCATATAGGTGGGAAAATGTCGCCAAATTGGCGATTTTTAAAAAAAGTTAAATAACTTTTAAAATATTTAAGTTAATTGTCTGTTCTAAATCCCACTTAATTCTTCACAGCAAGATTATATAGTTTAAAATCAACGCATTTCTTCAAGTGTATGACGCTTAAAACATGGCTTTTTTATTTTCCTTTGTGACAGAGCTTCGAAAAGCAATGTTAAGAACGTTTGCGTTAAGATGAGTTCTAAGCATGTTAAAACAAATTTAGAAAAAATAAATATTATTAGTTATAGTTAAAAATACTATTAAATATAATGTATGCCTACTTATAAAACTCAAGGATACTCAATCTTCAAAAAAAGCTTTAAAAAATGTGGTTCCTCTAGTTAACTAATTTAAAAATTTCTTTACTTTTTGAGAGAGTAAATAAAGAAAAAGTAAAGGAGTTTAAGCATTCATCGGTAGAAAAGTAAATAAGGAAAAAAAATGAAGTTAAATTAAGGATTAAGAAGAAAAAAAATTCAACTTTTATGCAGTCTGTCTATTTTCTTAAGTTTTTAATTAATACTTAACGATTCAAAAAATATATAGCCTTTGATAAATTAAAAAGTTGAAAAGATATAAAAAAGGATAAGTATTGCGTAATTTTTTTATTTACAAACTAACGAAAAAAAATGTTTAAATTTGAGATTTCATGATACACAATTTTTAACGCTATTTTTAAATCTAAATCTCAATAAAAAATATTTTTTGTACAAATATTAAAATAAACGTAAAAAGTTCGAAAAAAAATATTAATTAATTCTTTGAAAGTCAGGTTGCAACTTATTTTGCGTCTGTATTAGGTATTATATTTTAGCTGACTCAACTGCTGCAAATAAATCTTACAAACTCTTTAAGAAATGCATTAAAAAATACGGAAGTAAAAAGGAAAACTAATCATTAAAATATTTTTCTGAATTTGTGTCTTCGTTCATAAAAAAAAAGTTCAGAAATAAATTTCTTCTAAAAATCCCCTTCATTCGCTGGTAGAAAGAAAAGAAAATACTATCGAAAAGTTTTAATTTTATTTTTTTATCGTTTGCTCATTTTGAGCATTGCAGTCATCATCAAATTATTTTACTTTTTATGTTCTATTTGTATTTTTAATCGATTGAAAATTTTTCATCCTTTACCCATCTTTGCAACTTTTTTTCGAAATGCCTAATCGATTAAAAATAAATGCATAGGTATTTTGCATTCATTGAAATCGATTTTAGAACTATTTTCGCTTTGATAATGGAAAGCTAAGAAAATTTTCGAGATAAGAAAAAAAGCAGAAGAATATATAAGTTGAAACGGAGAAGAAACTCGTCGAAAAGGGGAACTGAGAAGCGTAAGAGAATATAACATCAGTAATGAATAAATATGCGACCAGAAGGCGCTCGCGTCGCGTTCTTGTCTTAAAACTCTCTCTTCGCTTCACTTTGCTAACTCAGCTCCTTCTTCTGTTTTTGCTTTTTATTAATGACTTAAGGAGGGACGCTTTGCCCTGCGTTTGCTTTCAATAATCCAAGCAAAGAGGAAGGCTTTGTGCAAATGTCATTAGAATCTAGACGAGTTTTATGTTAAAATCACAGCCCTAAGTGTGGTGGGAGGTAGGCGAAGGGGCGAAGGTAAAAAATTCGAAATGCTACAAAAGGATTAGTTATGTTCTCTCGATGCAAATTCATTCACACGAGCGCGGGAAAGACATATTTAGGAAACAAAAAGAAAATACAACGAAAAAGAAAAGCGGGAATACTTGAAACGGAAGCAAAATTTATTATAAAAAAGCGATGAGATACGTAAAAATACATACATACATAAGGAATGGAACATTTTTGTTTGACTATATATTAGTTTGCCTCATTTTTTTAATCTTTTGTTTTTCCTAACCGCACCCAGCGCTAAGGGATTTTGTTTTAAGACATTTAAACATCTATGTGCTTAAATCATCAAGGAAGGAAATACACTTCCAAATGGAAAAAGAAGTTGAATAAGTTGAAAAAATGCCATTTTTTGAATCTTTATTTCTGATCTTTTAAGCTTTAAGTGAACAACTGTTGTTCGCTTTTTCTTGTTTTTTTATTTTTATTCTCTGAGCGTGATGGAATAAAAGAGAGAGGCGAAAAGAGCCATGTAAATGTTTTAATCAAATGTTCTTTTTTTTCCCCTTTATAAAAGCAGACGATAAACATTCCGTTCCCGCCGAAAATATGATTTTTAATGAATTTGAATTCGTAAGCCCTTTTCTTCAAATGGACTCTTATTTCTGTGAGCTTAGAATTGTTTTAAAAGAGCACGCAAGTTTTATTTTACTAGAGGAATCATCAATAAATTGAGTTATGCAAACGAAAACTTTTGATTTTAATTCCCGCCTTTTATTTCGATGAAAACTGTATCTTTTATTTCTTTTTTTTTTGTTTTATCGTTTGGCAACGCTTTTAGATTAATTGTTTGGAACTTAGGGTGCGGCGTATTTTTAATAAAGAGAACACATTTAAAGTTTAGCCTATTATTATTGGAAAATGATTGCTAGAAGAGTGTTTGATTTATGTAATTTAAGAAACGAAACGACTTTCTCTTATATTCACGTGGTGTTAAAGAGATTCCAAAAAATTTTTAAAGGATTATAAAGTTTTTAAGAGATTCATTTGAAGTAAGAACTCAGCTTTTAAAAAGTTGTTTCTTTAAGTAAATTTTTGATCATGATTATCAAATAACTCTGATGCTGAAACAACTTTAATTTTTTTAGTGAAACTTTTCATATAAATTTGAGAGAAAAAAACACTTTTTTAATTCTAATGCACATTTAAGTAAAAACACTTAACTCAATAACTGTATTCATGGGACGTAGATTTAATTACAATTTGAATAATCTTGCTTTTTTTAACGTTAGTGCAATGAAATACTTTTGAAATGATAAGCAGTTTTTGAATCTTACGGGTCTCATTTTATTCTAACCCTTCAAAAAGTTCAGGGTAGTTGATATTATTAAAACAGAAAAAATAATCAAATCTTAAGAACCTATCAAATTAATTTTCAAGGTACATATAAAACTATTTTCACAAATTATGAACTAGTTTTACAAACCAGAATTGCACAAATTAAATGAATTTCGCTAAAAAATTTATAAGTACTTATTGATTTACGTTTTTTAGTCTCTGGTTATGAATTGTTTTTAAGTAAGCACATGCGTATCGAATGTTTATGATATAGTTCATACTATTCTGTTATAGCTATTTTATACTAAACTAATTTTGTGAGGCCCCCAGTTTCGGTTCCTGTTATAAGTTCTTCAATAACAACCATGTATGTGTTACCGTTAATAGCTGAAATCCATTTTTTGCGCGTAGATATCAATAGAAATGCTAAGTGTCTATGAGCATCCGATATTTTACATTCGTACTATTATTTACTATTCGTTCGCAACGCCACTTCCTTAATCAGCGTTCTAACTTCAAGTACTCTTTAACGGTTCTTTTAGTTTCGCGACACAAAGTAAAAGTATACTTCCGTTACTTAATGAAACTTTCTGCCAATTCTGTTAATAGTGTAGTACTTTAACGATCTTTTAATTTCGGAAGCAAAGTAAAACTACATTTCTGCTACTTATTGAAACTTTCTGTTTATTCTGTTAATTGTATTGTACTTCCACGATCTTTTAAATTCGCTACCCAAAGTAAAATTATACTTCGGCTACTTATTGAAAGTTTCTGTAAAAACTCGTTTTTTATTACAAGTATAGCAACTACTGACCGAAAAATAATTTATAGCATACACAACGCAAAACTAAATTCACAAGTCCAAGAGTTTCTGAAAAAATAGTTATATGAACGATACTATAATTTATTTATTAATTTACAAAAATAATTTATAAATATGATTTATAATCATAATTATTAATAAATAATCCCTTAATTGATTAAATCATAAATTATCATAAGGTCTACATCTATATTTATATCTTTCAACCTGTTAATTGTATTAAGTAATTGATTAAAAATCTGAAACATCTATCCTTAGTAATTTTTTTATTTTTACTTTATTTGTCGAATAGTTTCATACTCTCAGTTTGGTAGGGCATAACTACCAAAATTATGAACAGAAAAATAATTAAAAAAAAGACCTACTCTGCAGTGCAATTGATAAAAAAACAGAAGTGTTTTACGGAAGATTTACTCTTGTGTTGTTTTTCAATTACTTGGGCAGTATTCTAATTCTGTTGGAAAACAAGATGGAAAAAATGAAGAAATTTAGAACTTATTCTTCTAACTTTCTTTTATAGACAGAAAATATTTCTGAGCGCTTATGTTAAATATGCAAATTTTTTCTCAACGTTTAACAAATTTGTGAGCATGAATTAAGGTAACAGAAAGATATTTTGAAGATTAAATATCGAGAAGTGTTAGGGCGTGAAAAATCGATATCTTTTAAAAACTTTCAAAATAATTGGAAATCTTGGAACAATATGGCAGTTAATAACCTTTAACGAAGATTAGATTTTTATATCCTCAGTATTGTTTCCAAATATACATTCTTATAATTTCTAGAACTTCCACATAAAAGTAAATAAAGATAGAAATATATACAAGTAGTATAACAGACCAATACACGAAAACATGTTATTGCAAGTAGTAAAAATCACTATGTTTTTCGTCAGAAATACTCTCAAGAACAATTTAAATACATGACTTATCATTATATTACCAAAGCCTTTTAAAATTTAAAATATTAACAAAATACATATATATATATATATATATATATATATATATATATATATATATATATATATATATATATATATATATATAGTCTGTCAGGTCGAAACTTATTTTATTCGCCAAACGCATTTTTTTTATAATTTCATGAAATAAAATGAATTATTAGAACGTTAACAGTAAACACGTGCACTGATTTTAAAATCAAAAAAATTTTAAAAATATTGATAAATTCTTGTTTATATGATAGAATATGTAATTAATATTTGTCAGATTATTCCAGTTGTTTAATCAAAGGATAAATGCGGTCTTCAAACTATTTTTTGCAAGCATCGTTCTAGAAATTAAAGGCTACTCAATTTTTTTCCCTAAAAAAAGCGTTAATAAATTGTGACATTTAATTAGTGTTTTTTATACACATCTCTTTTTTTCTCTTTACTGATGAGCTTTAACTTTTTATTTTTGACAAATCTCATAGGAAAATATAATTATTCAAGTACTGTAACATTTTATCTTATGACTTAGTAAAAAATAAAAAAAAGCGAATTTATATTATAAAATAAAGTAAGAAAATATCTTTTTATCCGGTTCAGCACGCCCTCCGTACAAACAAGCTGATAAAAGGTATTGACAAGACTTATGTAAACAGCAATAAAAATGCTTTGATGCGGCTAAAAAGGTAGAAAGGGGTATGTGTACAGGTAAACATGGGCAACTTTTCTCCCAGCATGCATTACGTTAGCGCCCTTGAACATAACGCTATCGCTCTCCAACCACACCTACCTCTCATTGGATAAACAACTCAAAATTTCACTTCTTTTTTTATGAATGGAATTTTTCTTTGTGAGTATTTGTGGTTGCGTCGTTAAAAAGTTGCAGGGCAAAGAAAACGATTTAACTTTTATGTAACAAATGTTGACTGTAGATCGCCATATTTAAAAACTGTAAAAAGCGAAGGATGTTTACAGATTTATTTTGAAAAAAAAATTGTAAGACGAAGAAAACGATTTTACCTTTTTTTCTGTCATTTTGAATGCACCTACAAACGATATTTATATTTTGAGTCTAGATCGCCATGAGTCATTTCCGCGACTCGGAGCTTTTTAAACTTTAACTTTGGAAAAATAAACAACCGTTCGGCGACTCTATCAGAAAACCAATCGTTTCTTTCTGAAAAAGAAGCTATGAAAAAAGTTAAAATCTTAAAGAATAAAATACGATTCACGATTTTTTTAAACTTAGGAAATATTTTTATTGTATCTGGTTTAATGGTTCTGCTTAAAATGCACCAATCATAATCTCAATTCGTTGAAAATTTTCGTGTATTAAAATAAAAAGGAAATTTTCAAAACTTTTTAATTCCACACAAAATCATTTATTTCAAAAGGAGAAGAATGGAAAATTTCCAGTTTTCTCTTAAGATTATAACCGTTTCAACTTTTTCAACTATTTGAGAACGGTATAGCCTGGACATCTTGGAACGAGCTCGACGAAATTTGAACCCTCTGTAAAAGCTGTAAAGAACGAACTGTACTTTTCAATTTATTTAGAAAAAAATTGTAAAATGAAGAAAATGAATTTACTTTTTTTTCTTCCAACAGTCAATTTGAATGCATCAGCAAACGATATTTACACCGTGACCAAAAAGTTCTCATACAACTTTTGAAGCACTTTGAAAAATTATATAAGTGTTACTGTAGTCTCAATTCCTTACAGGCAAATTTAGTCTAAGATATATAAGGTATTTCAAGCTTATATGTTGTACTACTTATAATTTCTTCAGTGTCTGCTAAGATAAGAAGGAGGCAGCGGGTGAGAGAAATTCTTTCACTCTGGGGATGTGCTGGTCTTTTCAGACGAGAAACAATTTGTTTTACTGCGAAGTCTCAACTAGGGCTGGGCAATGTCAGAATTTCGATATTGTGGTATATTGTGAGCTTAATATCACGATATTATGATATACCGCGGTAATTAAATTGTTATGTATATTATAAATGCTAAGACTATTTTGCAATTAAAAATTAATGAGTTTAAAGAGCATCATTTAAAAAAATGGGGTACTTATCCTATATTAGCTCGCAGCATAATTATCCCATGGAATCAACTAATTATAAAGCATCATTATTTTAAAACAGAAAAATTTTATTGATATAAACATCAATTACTAATATAAACATCAACACAATTATAAACATCAAAACAGTTATAAACATCAACACAATTATAAACATCAACAATTATAAATATCAACACAATTATAAACATCACAAGGAGATCCGACAATCTCGGATATTTTTAAAATCAGAAGCACGCTATTCTCAAAATGAAACCAAAATCAGTAACTAAGTATACCATGGAGGGTTGATATAACGCGCGGGTGTTTGAAATCCGATATCGCCAATACCGCGGATATGACGCATGCGCTTTAAAGTCAAATGATACCACAATATATTGTAGGAGAAATTTCTAGCTGCCGAGAGGAGGTATCGTAAATATTACGCGCAAGCCTTTGAGTTCTTCACCCCTAAATCAATCACGTGCCATACCAATACCTCCTAGATACCATACCATACCGCCACTTCCTCGCCGCCGGTCGGCCGAAGATATTGGCTAGCGGTGAGTACCGAGAGGTGCAGGCATACCGAAGTTCAATAACTCGGTATTGCCGAAGAATATACTTCCGAATATCATTACCGCGGTATCAAAGAAATACCGGTAAATGACGGTATTGCGGTATATTGCCCAGGCCTAGTGCAGGCATACCGAAGTTCAATAACTCGGTATTGCCGAAGAATATACTTCCGAATATCATTACCGCGGTATCAAAGAAATACCGGTAAATGACGGTATTGCGGTATATTGCCCAGGCCTAGTCTCAACCTCCCCGCAAATGATAGAATATTGGCAATTTCTATTGATAACATCAATGAGAGCCAGTGGCGTAGACAACACCCCCGCGGAGTGTAAAGGGGGAACACTATTTAATAAATAATACACTATATGATACGGGTACGTAACCTGTAGTTCGCCAGCTCTTGATGTACAGCCTGTGGTAGCACTTTAACATAAAAATAAACTATTATACAGTTGACTCGCGTTATAACGACCCCATCGGGACTGTCCCAATCTGGTCGTTATATCAAATGGTCGCTGTATCAAAATGAGCAAATTTCCCTTTAAAATCGGTCACATAATGGTTTTAAACATCATAATGCATGCTTAGACTATTTGTGGTATACATGTTATAAGCCAAAAAAGGATGGGATATATACATTAATAAAACATAATGACATTTTAACAATTGAATTACAACTGTTAATAATTAAGAATTTGTGGTGTGCTGGAACAGAGGTGTGCTTGTTCAAGGTCAACCATTCAACCCCACAGGAAGTTGGAAAAGAACGGTGTTCAAATTCAGAGAGGGTCGTTATAGTAAGAGTTGACCTTTTTTACGGTCGTTATAGCAAGAGTAAAATAACGTTATCTTTTATGGATGTGAATTGGGACTCTTTCACAGGGTCGTTATATCATGTTGGTCGTTCTATCACAGGGACGTTATAACACGAGTCAACTGTAATTTATTTTAGAGAGTAAAAAAAAAAATCGAAAATTTTGAACAGTGCATTTAAGACCATTAATTTATTGGAAGCGCCAAATCTAAATCAATGTAGTTTTTCGATCGCTTTTTTGGTGGTTATCACTACGATTTTCCGTAGTTTCGAATATCCCAATATTTTAGTACGACAAAATTAAGATGCGTGAATTTTGAACTTTAGTAATTACTTTTGAAGCTCTTTACTTGTGTCCATTCCATACTTAATATGAGTGACTGTTCCATCGTGCCTTAGAAGCAGGGTTGCCAGACGTAGTATTTTTAATACTACGGTAGTATTTTTTCACCAAAAAAAGGGATATGGTATTTTTCGTAGTATTTTTTTAAAATGTGGTATTTTTAGTTTTTTTTTTTTTTTAATTTATTTTATTTTCATTTCCTAAAACAAAGAAAAGTGCCACTCTAGTTTTGAAGTAAAAAACAATTTTTGAAATAATCCAACAGTTTATTTTCTATTAGTCACTGTATCTAGTGATGATTGTGAAAAATAAAAGTTCGTTTATACTAGTAGACTATAATATTAATTGTTTCTTATGCACTTTGATTAAGTAGATGTTACGTTTCTTTTCTATGTAGGATGTGAAACAAAATATGAGATTTTATATTTTCATTTAGGTTCAATTTTATACAACTTTTAAATAAATCATTTATGATACACAGAACTCTTGGTTTATTCTTCAAAAGACAAAGTTGCTGATAAAAATATTAGTTACTACACGCATATCTGAAGTATAATTGCGCAAAAGGATAATTGTTTTACGATGATTGTTAAAGGATAATTGTTTTTCAATAATATTATTTTATCCTCAACTAAAATAAATTTAAATATAATTCTAAAAAACTTTAGCCAGACGATATAAATAATGTTAATAATAATAATAATAATAATCATCTGTCTCAGTTTTCGTCTGCATAAGCTTTCAAAAAGTTCTGTAGATAGCGCTTAAGACAGGTAGTATTTTGTAGTATTTTTTCGGATGAAGTCGTAGTATTTTTTATTTTCAGAGTCTGGCAACCCTGCTTAGAAGGCTGTATTGTTGGGTTTTGATGTCTTTTCTATAGCCTCGATCTTTTTAATACGATATTATAACGAATTTCGAATTGAAAAATAGTAATAACTTTTGACGTGCTTTATGCGTTTCAATTTTATAGTAAATCCAAGCAATTTCCCCCTCTTTTTTTTCAGACAACACACATTTCTACATGGTTTTGAAAATTCAGATATTTTAAAAATGTATTTAAACGACACTCGAATCGGGCATTTTATTTGCGTTGATTTTATGGAGAATCTAATAGTTATTTATTTATTTTTTTATCTTTCTTCACTTTAACAGTTATTTTTCACGAGGTTTCAGAAGTACTGATATTTTAATCCAGTGCTATAACGACTTAAGACTTTCGAATCAGGCATTTTAATTATCACCTTTGACGTCCTTCATCTCTACCGATTTGACTCGTTAACCCAAGTTTTGCTTTGTTTTTTCCAATTTTTTATCTCGATATTTTTAATACAATGTATTACAAAACATGGAATTTAAAAGTGACTGTTTAAACTGCTTACTGTTTTTAAGCATGATTTCTAATTTTTTATTGCTTAAAAAGACGTTTTAAGATTCATAAAATTTCTCATAATTCCCTAAATATAAATGTCCTTAAGTTAAAAATGTACTAAATTGAATCCCAACTGAATGTTAAATCTTACTTTGAGCTATAATGCGTTTGTTTGATTTTAAATCATTTTAAATAATTTACAGTTTCTTTAATTAAAAGATTTAGTTTGCATTTTTGTTACTCAATAAAATATTTTTTTTTAACTTTCATTAAAGAACATTTAATAAGTTAATTTATTTTGAAATGAACGTGTGTTTCGTGCAAATATGTTACTAAGTTGACTGAAACAAAATTAACAAAAATTGAGATAATTAAAAGAAAGAATTATAAACATTTAAAAGATATTAATTTCATGCAAATATATTGCTAGTTGACTAATAAAAATAATTGTGTCTGAAACAGTGATGTTTACAAAAAAATTATATTTGTCGTCAACATGTCTAAATATTTGGGCATGCAGCTTCATCGAAAAAGTTTTAGAACCCCAAATGAATTAGAATAAAAAAAATTTCCTTTATAAGAAATTTTTAATTCACTTTACAAATAAAAATAACTCTTAACAAAACTGAATATAATTATTATAAGATAGTGAATTATTGTCTCATATTTTTAAGATTAATTTCACTTCAATGTGTTAAGTTGGTAAGTGTGTACAATGCTCCCATTTAATCCTTTTTTTTAATTTTCTGCTTTACATCGCAATTATTAATTCCTTATAAATCTACTCAGAAAATTAATCCAATTTACAAAAGCAAAAAAGAAATAAAGAAGTAAATTAACTATTAAAACATTAAATAAAAATGGAAAAGCGCCGAAAGCAGCTAAAACCAGATTTGCTTTATTTTAATTTAGATATTAAACTGTCAGTTGACCAAAACTGTGAGTTTTGGTTTTTCCTCTGACAACAGAAAGGCTCCTGTGTGTTTGTAGACAGTGTGTCCCCTGAAGAAGTGCTGTCTTACAGGCATATGTATATTTTAATTTTTCCTGATTTATGTTTGGTTGAATATCTAAATTAATTCCTCATAAATTAACAATAAAATAATTAAAATTATTTAAATTAAAATAAAATGAATGATTATAAATATCTTAATATTTCGACATCATGTTCGCTTCATATTATAATCCAAAAAAAATTGCGTTAAGTATAAGATTTAAGTTAAGTATAAGGCGCATATTTTAATTTTGAGGGGGGAGCACCCAAGTCTGTGTACGCCACTGCAGAGAGCCAACGTTATGTTCCGAGTACTCAAATGCTTCGTCTATGATGGTTTGGAGGTCTATTTCAAAAAGAGGCGAACTCGTTAGTTTTCCTCCAAAAGGGAAAAGAAATCAATGCCTAATATTATAAAATTGAGGCTTTGGAAAAAAGTTTTACTCCCTAGAGTCCAAAATATCTATGGGGGGAAGGATAGTTCTGCTTTCAACAGGATGGTGCTCCTTCTCATAACGCACGTGTGGTTCATGAGTGGTGCAGCAAACATTTAGTTGACTTTTCATTGACAAATTAATAGCCTTCCCCCCCCCCCCTCTCGTTCTCAACCTGATTGATTATTTTGTTTGGACATGTATTTGTCACGGCGAAAGACCGAATTCGGTGGTTATTGAGTTTCACCGGTGAATGTCGACAAACACCAAATACGTCGGTGAAAGATCGAATATTTCATTACATTCTTGTACATTCGGACCCTCACCGGTGTATGTCGACAATCACAGATATGCTTTGGTGAATGTCCGAAATATTTATTACATTCGATTTGATATGAATTTATACGTGGATATAATTACATTTATTCGATATTTTTACCCTACACTGAGGTTTTTTAAGGTCAAGTGCCATTGCCCGGTATATATTTGCCCGATACTCCAAACACTGATGTTTCTTCTAATCTATCGTCAGTAATTATTAAAATATAGAATAAATATAAATATATCAAATAAATATAATAATATTAACGAATAAATTAATATAAAATTGGATATAGCAAATATTTCGGACATTCACCAAAGCGAGTATGTGATTGTTGACATTCACCGGTGAATGTCGACATTCTCCAGATTTCGGTGTTTCACCGTAACATATTCACTTCTAACTTAATAATTATAAAATTCCCAATCTGAGCAAATTCATAAGATATGGTAGGAAATGCCGATGGGAAGCGTACGTGCCGCAAGTAGTGGATTTTAGACGAGATTTAAGCTTGTTAAGAAAGAAAAAGGCTATATTATGCCAAAGCACTTAATGTGAAGGTACTACTTTAATTTAATACAAAATAATAAACATTACTACTTTAATTAATAAAGAATACTACTTTAATTTAATACAAAAAGTTTTTGCATGGTTTATGTTGTATTACTATAATAAAAATTTGGAAGTGTATGTGAACTTATCGGTTACTTCACTATTTATTTTGAAGAAGTCTGAAGAGCGTTTGAGTTTAAAAATGACGGCATTTACAGAACGTTCGAATCCAATGTTGATGAGATAAATACTATTTCGCGATGATTGATGACTCTAAATACATGCGAGTATTTCTCAGAAACACGGACTTGGTTTCTCTCATTCGCTAGCAAACTTGCATTCCGAAACGTGGCAACAGAGTTAAAAGACCAGTCTTTAGAAAGTAAAAATGATATGGAAAAATAATTGATATCACTTTGGTTCCAAGAAAGTACGACATATGTTACTAACCTGCCCATTTCTTCGAGTTACTGCGTGTGCCAGTTAGGGACAATGTCCCTATTCGCATAATCGTGCTTCAACAATGGGGTTAAAGATTAATCATATTTTCTTAAAAAATACATAATTTTTTTTAACAATTCAAGAACTTTAGGAAAATGATATAATACTAACATAAATAAAAGTAAAACATTCCAGTAACAGCCCATTGTGGGCCATGGTGTATTAGAGTTAAAAGCTCCACAATTTCAGAATCAAATGCACGATGGGGACAATGTGGTCAGTTCTGCTCACCAGTAACACAAATATTAATTATTTATAAGAACAATGATTAACGAAAATCATACTCCCATAACTGGTAGCTGTGTCTCGATAAAAGCGCAAGTTTTTCTGTTTGTATAATAACTCGTGAACAAAAGTACCGATTTGCAGTTTGTAAATTTCCATGGTGTGATTTGTTAATAATCATGTATGTCATCACTATTTTCTGGCGACGCATAGTTTGGGTGCAGTATTAGAAATTCGAAATTTTACGATTGAGACCCTTTGTGATAGATTTTGACTTTCCGTAATATCTTTTGAATAATTTATTGATTGGCACAGCGTTTTTTGTAGCAGGTGATCAATATTTTTTATTCCTCTACTTGGAGTTTTTAGTTGTTCGCTTGAAATATAGAAAACTTCTTTTTTTCATTGTTTGCTTCGCAACGTGCGCATTCATAGAAACAACATCGTTTTGAACTGTTTAAGAGAATAGAAGAGGAAGAAATTAGAAAATGAAAATATTAATTAAATCTTGGAAAATAAATTACTTAGCTTAGAGTTTAAATTACCTAATTAAATTAGAGATTATTGTTTAATTACCTAATTAGCTTATAGTTTAAATGCAGAAATAAAAACGCGTGCTAAAAGCGAATACGCTGGCTAACATTTATAACAATCAAAGAAATACTATATTTTGCTGTCACAGTTAATTTTAAAATGTAGATATGCTTATCCAAATGGCATTTCATTTGAAAAACTCTTAATACTAAATCTAACCTAGCCAAATATTGATAATAAGTATTTTTAACACATTCGAATTGTACATCATTTACCTGTAAATGAAAATAATGAAATTTATGAAAATAAACCAAACATTTAAAGAATTAATTTAAAGTAGTTGATCTATTTTAATTGCCAATTAAACGCACAGTGTCAGATAAATGTAAAGATTAATTCCACCTTTGGGTAATGTAAATAATAAATAACTTGAATATTCTTATTTCAGTTTTTGAACAACGCAATTGAAAAAAAATACTATTTTTAAACTTTATTTTTTGCTTTAAAATACATTATTTACCGTTTTAGATTGTGTATTAATTTAACTGAATGAGATTTATAGAATTTATAGAATAGATTTATAGAATAATATAGAGATATAAGATTTATAGAATAGTGAAAGGTTATTTAGTTTTGGCGAAAAAAGGCATTACAAATAAACCATTACAATTAAAACCATTGGATAGCAAAAGAACTTATGAACTACCAACAAAACGTTATTCAATAATAGGAAATAAGTGAACTGTTTGATTAGAACAAAGTTGCTAACTTTCTTTAGTATCCTTCAAAAGCGCCATTAAGCAAAGATATTTTTTTTTCGTTTAAAATGTTTGTATATGTTACACTGAACAATGTACAAACATTTAAGAACAAATTCACCACGAATATAAAAACAATACAAACAATATTTTTAATAACAAATTCACCAAGATACCAGATTTCGTCAAATCTAAAAAATGTTTTAAAACACCCAAGGTCTGAAGATAAAAATCGAATTTATAAGAGGTAAAAATTAAAGCCAGTATCACTTGCGCAACGAGAGTTAATACTTACATATTGTTTTAATTTTTAACTGTACTATTTTAAATCACGATGAACTTGTACTTATTTAAAATCAAAATAAAAAATAATATTTTTAAAAACCACGTTTTTGTAGTGGAGAATAATAATTAAAAAATAAAAATTTGAAAAACGAAAAACGTGGGGTGCATGAAATACATGACAGTAATGTTATATTAGTGTGTGTATGTGTGCTCATGAGAATATGGGTATGTATATCTGTAATTCTAATTGTATCTGAATGTGGATGTGTATGTGGAATATGTTTGTGTGTATGCATGTGTATGTGTATGTGCATGTGCATGAGTAAGAAAATGCGTATGTGTATACGTACTGTTATGTATTTCATGTGCCCCACGCATTTCGTTTTTCAAATTTTTATTCTTTAATTATTATTCTCCTCGACAAAAACGCAGTTTTTAAAAATATTTTTTTTGATTTTGATTTTTTTGTACTCACTTCCAAAATCTCAATTTTTTCACTCACTGAACACAAAACTTTTCAACTAACATGTGACAGTAATTTGAAATAATCGAATCGACAACAAAAGACAATCGCAAAAATAATAATTTTTCCTTAATTTTATTTTACTTTGTATGTCTTCTTTCTCTTCATTTTCATGCATTGTCATCCAATTCTTAACTATGTGCCAAATTTGAAGTCTGTAGCTAGTCGGTAAGTTAGTTTCAAATCGAATACAAAATTCCACCCGAACAGACATACACGAAGGCAAGTTAATATAAACGTGGTAAAAAAAGGCAAAACAGCCGATTTCCGAAGGCGGCTAGTTTTTAATAAAAGCTGCCATAAATTTTTGCACTAGAGTTTAATTTTGTGACATTTGTGCAATGAAATATAACACCGAAAAGACTACCATAACGGGTCAGCTTACAATTCAGAGTGATTACACGAAAGTATAATGGGGTTTTCATTTGATAGTCAATTGTTAAAGCACTGTTTAATGTTTCTTTGGTTAAGTAATTACTTATTTTGGTGATCAGAATGGAAATTAGACGAATTTTTTCTTTATGTTAAATTATATGTAAGTTAGTCTGTAACCCTTGAACAAGCGTGAACAAAATAGTTTCAGAAAAATTCAGAAATACTTATTTAGTTACTTTTCACCTATTCTACCAAATACATTTCGATCATTGAGTTTATTTTGCATGACGAATAAAAAAAAGCAATATTTAAGAACGCACGTTTTAATTTCTTTTTATAATGTGAGCTATAAGCTAGAAAACGACAGTGCTAGAAAACGACAGTTAGCTTTAAAATATTTGATAAAAAAACGGAATATCTGCAATTTAATATATATCAATGCGAGCTCTAAGTCAATAAGTTTTCTCTCATCCTGGTTAAATAGTTCATAGTAGAATTCCTCGCGATTTGAACTATATCAGCATACCAATTTCCACTCCTGTCGTTTGGATGGTTTCGGTTAGGTGTTAATGGATTAATCGAATCCGTTAAAAATTTGGAATTCATTATACAAAATTGAGGCGAAATAAAAATGTGTATGCCTTATAATTGAAAAAGATTTCTTTTCTTATTAAATAAAAAATAACTATTTTTACATGTAATTACGTTCAAATAAATAGGGTTTATCAATCTAATCAAAATTGTTTTGATTTGCTTAAATAATTCCCAATATTTTTAAGATGGTCTAAGTCTGGATTCGGGTTCTTAAACTTAAATATAAAGGGAATAACCATGCTATAGAAAATATATTACCACTATCTGTCAGGAAAGTTATTTTTAACTTGAACTTCTTAATGTTATTGTTTACGCATTTCACTGTGTCTATGCACATGTTTAGAAATAGACCAATAAAAATATTTTTGCACAAAAATATAAAACTCGTTTATTTAAAGATAATTTTTTGCTAAATGTGTGTTTTATTATTGTTAATATTTATCTTAATGAGTTAAAAACGTTTTAAAACGGAAAATATGAAAGTGTTTGCAATATTTTAAAGTATGAAATTTTAAAGACAAAATCTAACGTTTCAATCGAATCGATTAAAAACCTTGTTTTAGGTATAGAACCGATTAAAAATCGATTTAGATTTAAAAATTTGAACATGAGGCTTTTTGAAAAATAGTATAATATTGTGTATAACTTTCTATACCCTACAATTCAACATTTTTTAACTCTCATTATTAAAATTAAGAATTAAATAAAAAATCCTAATTTGACCCCAAAATATTCTTTGATTTTTTATGTTTTTATTAAAAAATCTTTTCTTCATAAAATTCTTTTCTTCATGAAATTATCTTCATGATTATAAAATTTATAAGTGTATTAATTTTTTTTCTTGATTCCCTTAAATTGTTCAATAAATATGAAATTCGAGAAAAGTATAATAGACAAAATTTTCTATTTCCCTATTAAGCAATTTGGATCATATTTTTCAGATTGCGGACACCCCTTAATTTTTAAAGTCAAGATTAAATTCAATAAATTAAGATTAAATTAATTAAGTCAGATTAAATTAAATTAAGATTAAATTAAGTCAGTAAAAATTAACGCTTTTGCGCATGATTTCGAAATTTCAAACATCGTTTGAAGTAATGATTAAGATACTTAAAGTTCAACTCTTCAAACTACTAAATGAAAATCTGATGATCAGATCAAAAGTTATTCAGGTAATTTTAAACATCGTAAATAATACAAAAAAAGATAAAGAAATTCATAAAAAAGAAAAAGATAATACTTTTTTATAGTTATGAGATTCTAGTTCGATGTATTTGAGAAACAAAAACTACGAGGTTACTGATTTATTCTTATCATTTCAAGAAGAATAGTTGTTTTTGCAGACACACATTATTTTCTTAACGAACTCACTAAAAAAGAAACATAAACAATAACGCAGTAGTCGTTTATAGTTACAGAGTTGCATTTTTGATGCCTGTTTTTCTTTTTTTTTTCCGTAAGCATTGTTTAGAGATCAAAAAGACAGGTTCTTTATCTAACCAATCACTATATTCGCAGCCACCTGCATCTTGCGTTTTTCCTGTATAAGCTATGCAGAAGAGAATGTAAAAATACAAATTCATTGATGACAATTACTAAATAAAAGGAAACTACTGCATATTTGAACTAGAAGATGATTTTATATATCATTATTAAACATATTGCGGTCATTTTAACTAATTCATATTACTTATCTCTCATTGTCTGTATTTGTAGAATAAATGTTTCTCTCTTCTCTTTTTATGCGTTTTAAAATTTGTTTTTTAACTTTTTTAAAACACTTTGTAAACTTTTTATGTTTTTTGTTTCTACTTTTAAAATATATAAAAATAATATCTTTATAGATTTTTCACTTCTTTTTGAGATATAAAGATTTTATTAATTAAATTTTTTACAGCTACCTTTTTTAAACATTAACATTATTTTTTCTACTTTTTCGTTTTTCGTTACTACGTTAATTTTTGCTTCGTTCTACGTTTCTCTACGTTTTTTACTAATACGTTGCTACTCTTACGCTTTTCACATTTTCAGATATAAATATTTTGTTTAATAACTTTCCCATTTTTAGGTATTAAACAATATTTTTTACGTTTTTTATTTCTACTTTTTTTAGATTTAATGATATTTCTTGCGTTTTTCATTTATACCATTTTCAAATATAAAAGATAATATTTTTTGCTCTTTTTCATTTCTTTATTTTTAAGATATATCGATAATGTTTTTACATTTTTAAATTTTTTACATTTTTAAAATCCTGCTTCAAATCCAAATTGGACGCCAAATTTTTAAACTAATAATCACATCTATAGAAAACAGATTTATTTCAAATAATTTTAAAAGGAAGATACTATTTCATAGTTATATAAATTGATTTTTTATTATTTTCTTTATGTGTGTTTTATTCTATTTCTATTAACGAAACACAATAAAAAATAATTGTCAACTTTT
This sequence comes from Parasteatoda tepidariorum, assembly GCF_982258835.1. Lineage (NCBI taxonomy): Eukaryota > Metazoa > Arthropoda > Arachnida > Araneae > Theridiidae > Parasteatoda > Parasteatoda tepidariorum. Next base: position 73,342,477 of record NC_141763.1, on the reverse strand, counting down.
TTCAAATAAATAATCGGCTGATAAATTGATAAGGTAAGCGTGGTTCTAAGAAAACGAAAATCTTCTAAACTAATTAAGCGAATCTTAACCTTTTTTTCCTTGCATAAAAATTGTTTATCTGAAGGTGATTTTATTATAAAATAGTTTAATAATTTGCTTACTCATTTAAATATTTAATTTGGTGTTTATCTATTCACCTTATTTAAGATTGTGTTTCATGTTCTCCACAGTAGGGGGCAGTATTTGTAGAGGTTGTTTCAACTTCCGGTGGAAGATTCAGGATGAAAAATATCTGCTGGTGTAAACTAAATTGCGCAAATCCACATCTCAACGATGTAGGATAATTACCCAAAGTACTTTTTTTCATATTCATTTTTTTGTTCATTTAAAAATATGAAAAGCATATTTTTTCGCAAAAAATACAACACAAAACTTACATTCAGAATAACCGAGTATTCCATACAAATAATCCCGGAACGTCAAAAAAAAAAAGAAATAGTCACGTCAATGCTATGAGGCCAGAAGAGGACCTCTAGATTTCCGGTAGAGTTTTTTAAAATTTTTTTAAAAAATAAATGGTGAATATAGTGCAAATTTATAAATGATTTATTTTTACGATTTTAAAATATCCATAGTACTTTATGTAACGTAATTTTCTTTAACTATTTACAAGATCTGAAATACATGACTATCCGATAGCAGAAATCCCCCAGCACGGTAGCAAAAGCTGCACATAATCTTTCATTTCAGATTTAAAAAATAAAGATTATCACGGATTATTTTTCTTCTCAGATTTAAAAAAAGGTCTAAAGTGTTAAGGACGAGAAAAAAAAAATATTTTTATTTCAATTACTATCAGATTTTTAAAAAAAGGCCTCAAGTGTAACTGACATGAAAAAGAAAAAAGTTATTTTTGATTCAATTACCATCAGATTTAAAAAATAAAGGCCTAAATTGTTACTGCGAAGAATAACAGAAAAGTTATTTTTTAATTCAGTTACTATCTGATTTTTTAAAAAAAGGCTTAAAGTGTTAATGACAAGAAAAAAAGTTAAGTCATTTTTAATTCAAATACTATTTGTTTCAAATTTAACAAAATTTGTTTTCTAATCTGCCGATAAAAATGAAAAAAGTGATGACTTTAACAAATTCCAAATAATGTTCTTTAATTAACTGCAATTTTGCAAAATAAAAAATTTAAAAGACAAGAATTTAAAAAAAAAATTAATTCCTAATTTCCGAAAGCTTCTTTTGTTTATGGAAGTACAGAGAACTATGTCATTTTTTAAATTTCAATTATTCCACTAATTTAAAAGTGTATAAAAAGTTTAATTAAAATAACAAATTTGTGACAAAATTTCCTATTTATAAATTTTTTTTCTCTTTTGTACGTGCTACTTTTTCTATAAACATGTTACATTAAGCCTAATTTTTACAGTAATAATCTCTGTCTGACTGTGTTAGGGTCGCAGACAAATTTCAATTTTGGAAAATTTTGCTGCAAATTGACTCTGTAAATCCTGCTACCATGAACAACTCCTCAATCTTTAAAAATCATTAACCTTTTGCTCACGGTTTTTACAACAACCTAGTTAAAATCTGAGGCTTTTCAAACAAAGAATGAAGTCATATTACGGTTTTCGTTATTTTATGATGGAGGCCTTTTCTTTTGCCCACAAAACTAGACTTCTGTGGAGTTCATAGGGTAATTACAATGAAACATGCCAGTTTTAAAAAAGGAAATGAACTGATTGGTGAACATTTCTAATTATGAAGCAAAATTTACATCAAGGTGTGCAAACTTTGAACGTTGTTCATCAAACTTAGCTATTGCAACTAGAATGTCGAGATTCTTGATATTCCCCAGACTTCGAGTGCAGGGCCTGCGGAGCGGTAGGCACAGAGGGGGCTTTCGATCAGGAAGTTAAAATTGCGAGTTCGATTTCTTGTTTATCATTTTGTGAGGGTCAAATAATTCGGAACCGATTAATAATATATGTATATACACACACAGCGAGGGAAAGAAACCCCCCGCTTTTGAAATACTTCCGCGGTCTTTGTTTGAGAGTCAAGAATCTAAATTCATGGTGAAAAAAGTAGATTTATACAGAGAATCAATTTTTACACCTCATTCTGACTTTTGAAATATCGTCTGCAAAAGTTGCAGTATCGTCTGCACAAGAAAAGTTTGAACCTATAAACAAGAAATTAGATTGCATCATCAAACGTGAGAATCTGATTGCTATATCAAAAGTTATTATAAATTATTATTTTTATAAGCTTTATTCTTTGTAATAGAATAAAATATTGTTTGATTATTATAAATTTAATTGATTGTTATTAGTTAATATAGTTTGTTACAAGTTTAAATTGTTAAAATTTCAAATATCGTTTGTTACAATTTCAAATATCGTCTGCACAAATAATTAAAGTTTTGCCTTATAAACAGTGCGTTGCATCATAAAACGTAGAAATCCAATTGTTATATCAAACGTTATAAGTTTTATTGTTTTTATTTTTATTTATATGCAAAGTATAATTATATTTAATTTTGAGGAATTAAATGTGTACCTCCTAAATATAAATTGCAAAAAGAAAAAGATAATTACAATTTTTTTTTTAATTTAAGTAACAGTTAAAAAAATGCCCATTAAAAATGAAATAAATAAAAAAGTGTTTATGCATTAGTATCTTCACATCCTTCTTGAAACAATGACTTCCAAGCAAATACATCGAATCAGTTCAATCTTTAAAAAAGAATAATTTGAAACAGAAGCGCTCATGTTGATAATCGACCCTATTATTTTAAGGTCACTAAATTGTCGGAAAACCGACAAAACCTGTTAAAATCCGAGGCTTTTAGAAGACGAACGTAACGGTTTCCGTTGTTTTATGGTAGACACTCCTTTTTTGCCCACGAAAACCACACTTCATCGGAGTTCATAAGGTGATTTCAATGAAACATGAAGACCATTTCAAGAAGGGAAATGAACTGATTTGATCTTGAAATAAATAGGATGTTTGATGGAGACATTAGCGGGATGGGGAGTGGACAACATCCCGGATGAAGACAAACGGTGTGGGGTCAGCTGCTGTTATTTTAAAATTAAACAAACATTTATTCTGGTGGCAACTGCATCAGGAAAATTTAAAAAGGAAATTATTATTTTGGATGCTTATATTGTTCTAAATTGGTCTTTTAAATGTTCTGTTGACAATAATTTGGGACTAAAGATGCTTAAAGAATGAAACTAGTCTAGTTGTTACGAACGCTGTTTTCACTATAGTATAATATAGTGAAGCATTAAAAAAATATTTGAATTAATAGGTTTGTAACAAGGATTCATCAGTAATGAGTTCTTTTCAAAATAAGAGGAATCAAGTTATTTACATTATTATTCGAACTTATCCCGGAATGATTCAGATTACCGAATTATGCGAATTTTAGTGGTAACGTCATTTTTTAATCTGTTTTTATCAGTAAACTGTGAAAAGTGTTAAAATGTCCATTTATTAAGTGACTTGAAATTTAGGAAATTGGCTGATTTTTAAATGGATATAAAAATATCTTATTTCAAATTTCCCTCATACTATTTTCCCAGATAGCTGAACTTTTCACTCATTTTTGATTAAACCGTTTGTATAAAGCAGCGTCTAATTCTGATTCATTAGATGATTTCATTGATTTTCAAAATAGATTTAGCTGACTAACATCATTTGGGAAGCTTTTAAAGGATTTTTCCTGATTCTATTCGTGGCACAATATTATATTTTTCTTGCGTAGATTACATAACCCGTATCCTTCTGGAAAAGAATGGAAGCCCTTATGGTCAAACTAAACCACTCTTCTTCTGTTTAGGCACTACAGCCGGTTAACGGCCAAGGCCGTCTGTCAGTTTACTCCATCCAAATCTATTCGATAATATATTTCTCCATCTATTACCATAGTCTTTTAACCACTTCCTTACTCTATCCAACCCTTTTTTCTAGGTCTTCCTTTCTTTTCAGGAGGTTATTTTTTTAACCGGAATTTCATCACTATATCGAAATACATGCCCTAGCCAGGTTATTTTAGAAACCTTGATCAGTTTTACTATATTAGGTTCTTTGTATTTTGATTGTAATTCATGGTTGTAATGAATTCTCCTGACTCCGTTTTTTCTTATTGCACAAAATTCTTTTTCTTAATATTTATCTCTCGAAAGTCATCAATTTCTCTTCGTCTGTTTTGTTAATTGTTCAACATTTGATGCCATATTAAAATATTGGTCTCACTAGTGCCTTGTACAACTGTATTTTGTTTCACAACTTAAGTATTTAGATCTAAACCCCACTAATTTAATCAAAAAAGTTGATTAATTTTGTTAGATTTAATTTGAAAGCACGGATGATTAATCAGAAATTATAATTTTTTGTTCGTTAATAAGACTAACTTCAAACGTTAATAAGACAAACTTCGCAACGAACTTCATCAACTAATAAAACTCGTTACTCAGCTATACAATGATCAAATCTATGCAATTTTACACTACAAGGCCTCGTGTATAGCTAAATTATCACTGCCAGTTTTTGAAATAAAATATCAAGTGGTCGTTTGAAAATAAGAATAAAATGAATGAATAAAAACGTTTAGATTCCTTTTTGATTAACGAGATGTTTTCGGATTAATGAGTTCGGTAAACAAGTTTTTCCCTTTCTATTTTTAAAAAAAAGTGGCTTCAGAGTTCAGAGCCTTAAATGTATTTATTGAAATGGATATAGAAAGATTAAAGGGCATAAAACATATTTTAAGGTACACACAAATGTACTGTCGACCGTTTGAAAACAAATATCAATTAAAAAGCCTCATTACGAACGTTCGATATAAAATGTTTAGGAGAGAATTGTGCTATAACGGATTGGTAGATAAAACCCGGAATTAGCATTTTCTACTAGATTACGCAATTTGTTTGCCAAAGCCAATGTTTAGCGAAATTCGTTTCTATTGTTATATGCTTTTTACTCAACAACTCGAGAAAAATATTCTGGTAAAATTGTACTGTGCTGTATTGTGTGTAATGACATTTCTGGGATCAGAGTCATAATTCCGGTGAATAAAATTAAAATACTATACGGTATATACCATTAATTGGTAGTTTTTTTCTGTATTTTATTTGGTTAACCATTCAATTGGCAATTTTTCCGTTCGTATCATAGTGGTTTACCTGACATTCTGGTTTCAAAGTTCCAGCTCTTTTTACCACTTTTATTTAGACACAGGACAGAAACATTATTTTGTCAAATAAGTAGTTCTTATGCCATACTTTTCAATTTTTTTCACATACAGAACCCTAAATGATCGAACTTTTTTTATACAGAACCCTAAATCCTAAAATATAGTCATTAAAGTTCATTGTATTGACATTCATTATATCATTTTGCCAAAAAAAAGTTTCAATTAATTTAGGAATATTTAATGTGAATGAAGCCTTTTCATTCTTTCATCAATAAGTCTTTAAAATTAAGCTTTATGTAAGGCCGTGGAATTCTTAAATCTGCAGAGAGTGCGCTTTTGCTGTATAAGTTAAGTCTAAAAGTTTTTACCGCATAAATTGAAAATTGAATAGATTAAACTGACTTATGAATTTTGAAAAAGAAATGCTATAAACTGCGAGAATGGTCATCAGAGTAAAGTAATTCTTATTCTCGAAATTGTTTATTTTATTTTGAATTTCAAAGTTCTATATGAAATACTATTAATACTATATAATTTGTTCTATATATAGTTATTGGAGGAAAAGAAATTTAAATCTGTCTTTTCATTTTTATTTCAATTTTACACTTATTTCACAAAAATAACCTTAATATGTAATAAAAAATTAATTATTGGTTGGATACAAACATATTATAGGTTTCTAAAATTATTACTGGATAAAAAAAGCTCAAAACTAATGGAACTCCAATAACTTTTCCAAGGAACCCTAGGGATTCGCGGAACACCTTTTGTGAACCGCTGGTTTGAGGTATAATAAAATTACCAAATTTTTTCACATATTATAAAACCATATGTTATTGTTAATTTTACTAAGATCATATATAAGGCTCTTCGGTAAAAATTACTGAGCTTTTAGGTGTTTTTATTGAGCTAGAAACAAGGTAAATTGTACCGTATTCTGGTAGTTTCGACCACAATTATTTTGCTCATTACAATTTAATTTTGTCTTTTCTAATTTCTTGGAGATTTATTTTTAGATAATTTGAACAAATATTTACGTTTTTTTTAGATATTGTTCTAAATAAGCAAATTTTGTTTTATAACACGTTCAAAATAAAACTTAGTTTTTCTTTTCTGTTTGGAGGCGTTGCTTTATAATACCTGAACTATATCAGTCGGACATGACCGGGACGCTATATATTCCACGATGTTCCAAGTCATTATTTCTTGGAACGATGTATGCAGTGTTTAACCAGTAAAAGATAGGCACAAAGGATTCGGTGTTGCAGAGGGACATATTTAAAATTTTATTTGTGATTTCTATTACAAAATTTAATTTCTTATGTATTGATATCAAATATGAAATTTGATATCGTAATTAAGGATAAATTCTAAATATATTCCTTAAACTGCTTTATTTTTGAACCCCCGTATGTTTCTCAGTGTTGGATCTTCATAGTTTCTGTTATAAACTTGAATATAGAATATGTTATAAACTTAAACTTGTTGTAGAATTTGTTATAAATAAATATTTCAGCAAACGAAAAAAAAAGTAATCTTTTTCATTATTTCTATAATAAATAAAAAATACACTTCAGAACACAATTTTGTCCAACTTCCCCCAACATTTCAAATCAGCACGCAACCATATTTAAATGCTCAAATGTGAAACAGTTTCAAAATTTTTGCACATTCCCGTTAACCTTCATTAGTTACGCAAAGATATCAACAATAATCAACTCATCACGTGAAAGAGTGTAAGTATTGCATAATATGTAATTCATGATTCTTAAGATGTGAAAAAAGATTTCATTTTGTTAAGTCTCAAAACAAGATACTTAACCTTGGCATCTAAATCAGCCTCTTTTTTTTATTCTAAGATTTTCTTTTTAATTGTTCTCCGATTCAAATTATATATTTTGAGCGCATGTACTAGCACATTTCAGGTCTTTTTTAAATGTCATATATTACAAAATAAATTTTGTCATACACTGTTTAATTGTCATGTATTATTATGAAAATACCATTTATTAGATTTTAAGAGATACTCAATAATTGCACAGTGTGAAAAAAAACTGATCATCCTGACTAACTTTTGATACTCTAATGATCGGATCTTCACATTCTAGGAATCATTTTTAATGATTCGAAGGATGACCTCAAATATGCTAATTAATAAGTGCAGATGATATTTTAAGTTACGAAATCACCCACAAAAAAGAACTTTCTCTGGATAAACATACAATTTTTTTTTTTTGTTTCGACGGAATTTACATCTCTGACACCCAAAATATAGAGGATAGTCGCAATCTCGGACATATGGTCCCAATAGTTTGGTCGGGTTAATAAAGTGCATTATTTTAAAGAATGTAATTTTTTTTTTACATCGTAAAATACAAAACTTGAGTCGAAGCGATCGTATAGCTCTGTGAAAATCAAACTTTAAAAATACTTTTTTTTTTAATTCGATTTCTTCGACATTAATTAAGGGGTTCAAACTTTGAGTTGATCTGGGAAATACAGTCCCAATAGTTTGGTCGGATTAATAAAGTGCATTATTTTTAGGAATGTAATTTTTTTTTACATTGTAAAATACAAAACTTAGTGGAAGTGGTCGTATAGCTCTGTGGAAATTAAACTTTAAAAATACATTTTTTTTTTAAATTCGATTTCTTCGACATTAATTAAGTGATTTAAGCTTTGAGTTGATCTGGGAAATATGGTCCAAATAGTTTGGTCGGATTAATCAAGTGCATAAAGTGCATTATTTTTAGGAATGTAATTTTTTTTTACATTGTAAAATACAAAACTTAGTGGAAGTGGTCGTATAGCTCTGTGGAAATTAAACTTTAAAAATACATTTTTTTTTTTTAAATTCGATTTCTTCGACATTAATTAAGTGATTTAAGCTTTGAGTTGATCTGGGAAATATGGTCCAAATAGTTTGGTCGGATTAATCAAGTGCATAAAGTGCATTATTTTTAGGAATGTAATTTTTTTTTACATTGTAAAATACAAAACTTAGTGGAAGTGGTCGTATAGCTCTGTGGAAATTAAACTTTAAAAATACATTTTTTTTTTAAATTCGATTTCTTCGACATTAATTAAGTGATTTAAGCTTTGAGTTGATCTGGGAAATATGGTCCAAATAGTTTGGTCGGATTAATCAAGTGCATAAAGTGCATTATTTTTAGGAATGTAATTTTTTTTACATTGTAAAATACAAAACATAGTGGAAGCGGTCGTATAGCTCTGTGGAAATCAAACTTTAAAAATACTTTTTTTTTTAAAATTCGATTTCTTCGACATTAATTAAGTGGTTTAAGCTTTGAGTTGATCTGAGAAATATGGTCCCAATAGTTTGGTCGGATTAATAAAGTGCATTATTTTTAGGAATGCAATTTTTTTTACATTGTAAAATACAAAACTTAGTGGAAGCGGTCGTATAGCTCTGTGAAAATCAAACTAAAAATACTTTTTTTTAAAATTCGATTTCTCCGATATTAATTAAAGGGTTTAAACTTAGAGTTGATCTGGGAAATATGGTCCCAATAGTTTGGTCGGGTTAATTAAGAACATAAATTGCATTATTTTAAGGAATGTAATTTTTTTTACATTGTAAAATACAATATTTCAGTGGAAGCTGTCGTATAGTTCGGTGGAAATCAAACTTTAGAAATACTTTTTTTTTAAAAAAAAATCGATTTCTCCGACATTAATTAAGGTGTTCAAACTTTAAGTTATTCATAATAGTCCGTTTATTTTTATTTATTTATGTTTTTTGCTCACTGTACATAATTTTCCAGCATCACCACAATGTTAATAAAACAATACATATTTCCAGCAACATAATATTGTAGGAGGGATCTTAATAAAACAATTATTATTATAAAACAATTTGAATTATAATAAACAACTTTTAACAAAAATACTTTTTTAATAAGATCTATTAAATCGTTTGATGGTCACTTGTGGCTTTCATTTTCATTGCTCCGTGATTTGATGAAAAAAGAATTACTGAAGTAAAGGTGGCATTATAGATAAAAATTTAACTTGCCGTAGGGTTAGAAAGTTTAGTTTCCTACTCTGTAAAAATGTCCTGCTTAAATTGCGGTGAAAAGTATTGGCATTCAGGAAAGTAACTTTCAATGATTGAAATCTTCTGAATCTAAATTCTGCGAAAACTTGATTTTTAAAAATTTCTTTTTAGATAATTCCGTGGGTAAATGTTTAACATAACCTATCACCGAATACAGAAAATCGCTTGCATGAAACCACAGAGTTATAGTTATATTTGAAGCATTTTTTAAAAAATGGTAATTTGATTCAAATAAATAATATTTATTTTTAAAATATTTAATATTTATGAACAATAATGTATTACAAAAGGAAAAAGACAGTTATTTACACTCTAAACAAATCCAGTTTAAATTACGGTAAAAAGGCCCGGCACTTCGGGTGCCGGTTTTTTTTACCGTTTTTAACGGAACATGTTGCGGAACAAAAATCTAATATACCGTAATTTGTGCAGCAATAATTACCTTAAAATCACTGAATCACTCTAATTAAATAAATTTTACTGTGAAAGTTACAGTTTATCATTTTACGGTAAAAATAAATTTCACGGTAAAATTGACTTATATGAATGATGAGTACCAGCACCATAATTTGATCAGGAATTTTTAACAGCATTGATAATACTATCTGAATTGTTGAAAGAAAATTCCGCTATACTTTTAGCATTGCACAAAAAAAAAGTTGCTACAAATTGTGTAAAGATAAGAAAAATGTGAGAAATCGAATAACACTGAGAAACAAATCTGTACATATACTTAATCTTGCCCAATTCAGGAGTGAGGATTTCCAATCTGAAAATAGTTTTGCTTCTAAAGCAAAAAAAAATTTTTATAAAAAAAATATAAAATTTTTAGTGTATATTTTGTCGAATTGTAAAAGTTTAAAAACGTTATATGTAACAGGGGTTAACTTAAATAGATTTGTAACCCCTATAAATTTGTCGTACTATTTACACGACCCCCTGTTGTACATAACTCTTTTAAGCTTGTACATTTCGACAAAAAAAAGACTAAAAATGTCATTAAAAATAAACTGTTGCTGAGAGAGGAGAAACCGATTGTCTATTTGAAATCAGCGATGCAAAAGTATCTAAGATCCGTTAATTTCATGCAACAGAAAAAAATGGTTAATAAAAAAAAATTCTCAATGTAATTTTAAATTGTCTTAATTTACAAACATGTCCTTACCGTTTTATCCCATTCTTTCAATTCTAGGAATTCTTTTATGAACTCATTTCTGACTATACCGCGCTTTCATTAATGTTGGTTCGAACCTGACGGAATATTGAGGACGATTGTGCAGTCAAAAATATTCTAGGAATGAGGGATCTATCTATACAACTAGAGAGTGCTGAATACAAAGGGATATATGCTGAAGAATGTTCTAACCTGGTATTAATCAGGATCTGGAATTCAGAAGGGGTCTCAGAGATTTCCAGAACTTTTAAGAGAAACGTGCTCTCTTGTGCTCCCTGATTCAGTAGACTGGGAATTAGCTGTATCCTTTAGCGGCTAAATTATTATGAAGTAAAGATAAAGTGTCAAGGAATGCACAGCTTTTGGACTAACTATACTACTTCGATATCGACGATAAATCACTTCAATGTTGTATTAGGATGGAGGGTAACTTATTTAAAATCTTTCTCTAATAACTGAAAAATTGCAATCAAAACAATGAAGAAAATGGAAACTGAATTATTTTAATTGAGATTTTTCTGTTTTAATTATTCATCCACAACCTGACAGAATAATTTAAAAAATTGCCCCATCTAAAAAATTGCCCATAGCTCTAAAAAATATTCCAGCTTAATTTTTAAATCCCTATATCAAAATGCTTAGCGTGTCGCAATCTCTGTAAAAAATTGCAGATCAAATTATGGCAAGTAGTACCGACAGTCATGATGCTAACAAAAATGTGATGCATCGTAATTTTTTCTATTTCATTGAGATTTTTCTGTTTTAATTATTCATCCACAAACTGACAGAATAATTTAAAAAATTGCCCCCTCTAAAAAATTGCTCATAGCTCTAAAAAATATTCCAGCTTAATTTTTAAATCCCTAGATCAAAATGCTTAGCGTGTCGCAATCTCTGTAAAAAATTGCAGATCAAATTATGGCAAGTAGTACCAACAGTCATGGTGCAAACAAAAATGTGATGCATCGTAATTTTTTCATTAATATTTGCGGTAAAATCACTGAATTACTTTGATTAACAAATAGTAATGTAAACATTACGGCATAATATTTTATGGCAAAAATAGATTAATGGTAAATGGGACTGTGCAGATGATGCACAGAAAGTGCCGGAACTTTATACCGTAATTTGAACCAGGATTTTTTACAGTGTGAATTAGGACTTCTAGGGGTACGACGGAGAATAAATATAAAAAAAGTTGAAATCGAAATTGTACCCTTCTTGTATTAAAAACGTTGACCCTTAAGATAATTTTGAAAAATCTTCTATTGCCGAATTTCGCACTCTAGGAAAATTATATTGCGTTACACTCAAACGTAATTTTTTCTGCTTACCGGAAATAAAAGCTATTTTGTGCTCCATTCTATACCCTCATACCAAGGGTTTGACCTCCCTTCTCTAAGCCCTTCCAGCTACAGAGACTTAATCTTTGTAATAACGGCCTAAAATAAACTCATGAATTTTATATTTTCATCACTCTAAAAAAAATCAAGATATTCTTTTATAAAATAATACATAAAACAGAAAAACGTATGTACTCTTGAGTTTTCCTAAGTCCCAAACTTAAAGTTTTTTTATCCGTTAAAAGATTTGTAAAATGGTTTTCAATGTTTAAAAACAATAATTGTCATGACTGTCTTAAAAAATTTCTTTGAACTAAAAAGAAAAGTTCATGTTAAAAGTAATTAAAAATTTGATTAACACAGCTCCATGGCAAAATCATATAAAATCCCCCAGCCATTTACTAGTGCCAATTTACTAGTTTCAGAACATTTATACGCCGTAGATCTTATAAATGGACAATACTAAACCCTAATGGACAATATAATGGACAATACTAAATGGATCATGAACAATACTAAACCCAGTGGAGTAACTTAATATTCATCAAGAAAATTCTAGAAATATTTGACTGAGCTGTGTTTGCATCATGTCTCTTTATATGATAGCTTGCTTCAATTCTTGTGAAATGACATTTCTGATCAAAATTTCCACTTAATACAAAAACATCAAACTTGGTACGTTACCGTTATGTATTATTTCCTTCAATAAAAATACTGATACATTTAAAAACACATTACAATATCCCATGATTAACTTATAAAATATTGGTGGAAATATATGCTTTGCTTTGGTAAAAAAATTCAGCTTACACTGAAAAAAGAAATGCGGACTGAACTACTAGAATATGGTAAAATTTACCGTGTTTCTAGCTTTATGGAAACATAAATGTCTGTAATTTTTACCAAAACGCTTTTGTAATGATTTTGGTAAAATTAATATTAAAATATAATGTCATAATATTTGATAAAACTTGTTAAATTTCGATAATTATATCAAGATACCTTAGAGCAAGACATGAAAACCATTTACTCTGTTAAATTAACTTTTCAGTTTAGTATTTTTTTAATAAATGTGTGGTAATAATTATTATAATTTTTGATAAAAACGAGACTTTCTGGTAAACCATTATCATATGAACGGAAAAATTACCAAATAAATGATTTAAAACCGTAAATTTTGGCTTTTATTACCAGAACTATGCTTTTTTTAAACCAGAAGTGTCATTAACATGCAGTACTGTAATTTTACCGAAACTTTCTTATTCATGTCAAAAGCCATAACAAAAATAATTTTAACAATAACAAAACTTCTTTTATGTTTGCAATACTTATGCTTCATATGAAACTCTCACAAAAGCAATTTATACACCTCAGAGGAAAGATTAAGCTAGAAAATTTAGGAACTATAAAAATGTAAAGTGCAACTAATAACTTAAACATTATCTTTTCCTAAGTTATAGATTATGGTGAGTGTTAGATGAAACTTAATAAAATATGCATGAAAAAATTCAAAGTGTAATTGAAATGTGGTTTGCAATAATAACTATTTACCTTAAATATATTTGACTATTAAAAAAAGTTTATTAAGGAAGTGCGTTTTACTTTAATGCTACTGTCAAGGATATCTCATACCGGTTCAAGTTAGACAAACACCATTCCTTTATTAATGTAACAATATTTCCGCATTTAATCAAATAATTAAAAATACTAGATGTCTGGTAATAATATGCTTAGAACTAAATCATATTTATATTCTATTCACAACAGCATATTCATGGATTAATTTTCTTTAAAATGCAATATTAATAAAGTTTTTATAAATAATAATTTACTTAAGATTTCAAGGGCTGCTTAATAAAACAAAAATTATGCTGTCAATTGCAAACAAATTAGGAAGTGGAGTAATTAAAAAATTCTAGTATAAGAAAGGTGATAATAATCCGAGTGATACAAACAAAACGATCCTATATGTCTCGGCAAAAGAAGTCTTTGTAAATTTGCATAAAAAAATTAACAGCTTAAATTTATTACGATTATTGACTAAGCCTTTGGGTGCGTTATATGTTAAGTAAGAAGCAGGCTAAAACATCTATAATTATAGTTGCAATAAAAGTAAAACAAAAAAGTAATAATATAATTAATGTCATTACTTTTTATTTTTCTTAGATGTAAATTTGCCATTCCTGAATATTTTAGTTGATTTTTTTTGTTATTTATGCCAACTTCTAACTCATATCGTTCCAGTCGAGGTGCTGGTAGAAATTAGCTGAAATAGGTGCCAGCTCACTGTATAATTTCTATGCTTATAAACAAGATTAAGCTTCCTTCAGTTTCCTTTATACAAGGTGAAAATCGAAATTTAGTGCAACCAAATCGATTGGAAAAATGGATTTTAAAAATATTCTGATCTTATGTTTACAAAACTCTTTTCCTTCTTTAAGAAGGTTTTTAGGTTTAAAAAAGTAGGTTAGATTTTACTAAAATTTTTATCACCAGCTATGACTTTTTAAGCACCATGGCAAGCAGGCAACTGGGAATATTCCTGCATATATGCTCGGTAGCAGAAACCCTCGAGCAAGTCAACGGGTGCTGCTGATTTTTGCATTTTCTGCAGATTAATTTCTTCCTCAGATTTTTTTTAGAAAAAAACTTTATTTTTCTGGTTATTCTTTAATTTGCTTACAACGTCCTTGTGATAATATAGTAATGAATTTCAGTTGAAGAAACACTTTAAATAGGCACAAATCAGAACAACATCAATTGCAATTTTGTTAATTTCTTCCTTTAAAATCAAAATGTTTCATTTTAATGTAATCATCTGTAAGTTTATTCTTTTCTTTCTGATTTCTTCATTGGGCTCAGACATCAGCTATTTCTTCTTTTCGACAAAGTTCAAGTAGTGCTGTATAAAATTCAAATTAAATTTAAACATGAAGTTTTTGTTTAAAATTTTGTTATACATAATAATTTTAAACTGTGGTAAATAGATGTTAGATTAAGCTTAATTTTCGCAACAATAATCACTGCTTAACTGCATTGAAGTCACTAACAAGTTTTAATTTTTGAAGATTGCGCTGTTGATTTACTCGTTAAAGTATGCTGCCAGGTATTAGTAAAAAACGTGATTTTCATGTTTCATTTATGAAAGTATTTTTGTATTAAAGTGTTGCCGAATACGTTTGTGGTTAAATTGTGCAAAAATTTGAAAAATATCGAATTATCGTTAATTCTAGATTGATGTTACTCTTTAATGTTATCAAGTTTTTAAAAAAAAGAAACACTTGATTCTATCATGGAAGAAAGTTTTTTAGAAAACTTTCTCTTTTTAAAAAAGCAAAAAAAAAACTAGTTTCTTACCTGAGTTTTTTTTTACGAAACAATAATTTCAAAGAGTTATATGATATATTAAGTATTTTATCACATTGAAGTCATTAAGTTTTATTTCAATAGATATTTTAGATTTAAATACAAATATGTAAAGTATAAATCTTATTAATTGATCAGTAGGCAGTTTTGAAAATGCTTAATAAAGTGTAATAATTACAATTTGATTGTTTTCTTTTTTTTTAGATTCGCAAAAACATTTTAATAGCCGTTTTAATTTTAAAAAAAACAGTGTTGCACGTTCTTTAACTCATCTTTTTTGTCATTTGCCAGATGCACTAACACATATTTTAAATTTTAAATAACTTTAATTTTTTTTTACATTTATAACTGAAGTAAAAATTATCTGAAGATACCCTCCCCAATTTATAGATATCAAATATCTATGCAATATAATAAATGATATTATGTAAGTTAAGGTCTTTTTTGCAATATAACAAAATTATGCATCTCTAAAAATGTTAACCATCCATCATTTCTAAGAATTTAGTTGCAAATTATTATTTGTTATCCAAAATGATTTCTAAATTAGACCTCCTTCAGAAAAGGAAATATATATATAGCAATGATTTGGATAATAAATGCAATACGGCAATAAAAGTAATAAGTTTGGTTACCATTAGCTGTACACGGAATATAGAAATTTTCTAACAAGATGATACAATTTCGATTATATTCATGTGACTTTATGTCTAAAAATTGTATTGAAGATATATCTTGGCAAATTTTGATTGATGAGCTTCGAAGAGAAATTTGTTGCATACTTTAAAAATTTAATGTGAGGATTTTAAAGCATTGGTTTATTTTAAATTGTCTTTATATACTTAGCTTTAGATTTCAACGAGAATATATGCTTTGTGAACTGATTGATTATAGGGTAAACCAACCAGTGAAGGAACACTACCCAGTGAAGGAACATTTCATATATATTCATTAAAAATAAGAATTTGAAAGTTTTTCTTTAGATTGATTGGTAACAATAGCTTACTGCCAAACAATAGGAAGTCATCTAGCAATATTTTGGATTACCTGGTCAAATAGATTTCTCTGAAAAAATTTTTGAATTTGTTATTATCTCTGCAACACCTTGTTTCGTTGAAAAAATTATAAGGTGAGTGTTTGTACTTATATGTTTGAAGTGGAATTAATTGCATGTAGTAGTCTTATTTTTCTCACTGTGAAAAAGAGAATTCAAAATATAGTTATTGAAGTTACGTTTTATTTTTTTTAAAGCACCATAGCATAATCAAGTACTGAGATAAGGGGGTGTTTATTCACTGGATCACCAAACGATGAAAAACCAGTGAAGGAACAAGTGTTCCTTTACTGGGTTTTTCTCCCAGTTAATGAAAATAAAAGAAATTTTTTAATTTTCTTGTACTTTTAGTCATATTATACATCAAAATTCTGTTTAAAAGACAAAAAACAACTTCCAACCAGTGAAGGAACAGGCATGTTCCTTCACTGGATCACCAAACGATGAAAAACCAGTGAAGGAACAAATGCTTCTTTACTGGGTTCATTTCTCAGTTAATGGAAATAAAAGAAATTTCGTAATTTTCTTGTACTTTTAGTCATATTATACATCAAAATTCTGTTTAAAAGACAAAAACCAGCTTCTAACCAGTGAAGAAACAGGCATATTCCTTCCAGTGAATGAACAGTAATGTGTGATATATGATTTTACATGACTCTAGGATAAGTAATTCTGCTATATAGAGGACAACCGAAATTTTGTTAAAAATTGTATGAATAATTCCTGAAATAATTTCAGTTCAAAATGTTAATTTAATAGCTTAATTTATGAAAAAATTATAATTTATATTTATTAACGGGGTGTGTAGTTACATCAAATGTTAGGCAACTTAATAAACTATGTTTACAAATCGAAAACTAATTAAATATAATCATAAAAATAGAACATTTTTTCGCTGGCTTTTGCACCAAGAACTCCTAATAAGCTATCATTATAGGATAGCAACGTGATTATATAATTTATAGAAACTACTTTACAATGTTAGAATTTAGAAGTAAGTTCCTCAACAAAAAACAAAGTTAAACAGAAACGATACTCAATTTCTTCAGAAGCTTGAGAGGGAAATCCCTCAAGATATGTTGTAAATTTTTAACACAGCATTGACGGAAGAGTCTAATATCGAAAATGTCCAAGAGCCTGTACTTTTTCCAATATGGAAGAAGCACGTATTAAAAGAAGACCACTTGGTTAAGTCAAACTTAGGAACTGAAGCTAGTATTGATAATGAATGCATATTAGATATCGAATTTGAAATGAGTCCTCATGCTGATTCTCTTAGTTGAAAAAAGAAATGATTCTGTAAGTAAAATCAGTACTTCTAAAGATGCTCTAGATATAAGTCAACAAGAGATGGATTTGCCTCAAACTTCAAGACACCTTTCCCCCGTCTATTTTCGAGAAAGGCATTCTAGAAATGTTGCTGAAAAATCAGAAGAAGTTTGGAAGAGCCATTTACATTGGCCAAATATTGATGATAAAAAGAAAGGTCAAATAAGAAGAAAAGCGAATAAATTACCTTTTGCACTAACTTCAGAGAAATGGCAAAAATTTCAAGAGGCTGAAAGATCTAAAAAACATTAAAACAAGAGAACATGGAAAAGAAAAAGAAAGAAAAAATACTTAAAAAAGAAAAAAAGCTTCAAGAAATAAGAGGAAAAAGAGTAAACAAAAAGGTGATAAAATAATAATGATAATAAACAGCATCGGATGACACAATGATTTAGATTTGACTGTCAAATTATAAGAAAGAACGATTTTTTTTAATTTATTTTGTATTTAACATCACTTTAATTTCTAGTTCATGATTACAGAAAAAAGTTAGCATTTTACAAGTACTTGTATCTCATAATTTCACAATGGTCTTGTTTTTAGTCGGACCTCTATTTAACAAAATCACTTAATACCAATAATAAGCTCGTTATATGGAAAATTCGTTAAATAGAAAATCACCTCTTAAAATTCTTAAACAACACAAAACAGGTTTTAAATTCTTAAACACTAGACATAATTAAAACAGCAATTGATACACTTTTATCTTGTAAACTAGTATCTACTATTTATCATATAAATCTCAACCATAAAAGAAATCTGCATGGAAAGCAAGAATAGAGCAAAACATTATCCAGTGTTACACTATCATGCTATATACATTTTCAACTAAAAAAAGTCTAAATTTATGTATAAAAATATAGTTGCATTTATTATAAAAGTAATTTTAAACATACATTACCACTTGCGTTAAGTTAAATTGCTACGGATGAAATCCGTTAATTTGAAGTGAGTTTTTCGTTTGAAGTGCAAACAAAAAGGGAAAGGGAATTTACTGCTTTCTCTAAGATAATTTTTAGACAAAACAGTAATACATTTCATAAAGCAGTGGCTTCGAAAATTAATTTAATGTCATTTCCCCCATAAATTGCTTTAACAAGTTTAAAATGTTAAGAAATATTTTGGAAAATAGAGAAATTGGATCTCAATGAAAAGTTCGTTAAATAGAAAATTCACTTCGCTATATGGAAGTTATTTTACAAAAAAATTTCCAAAATGCTCTTGGTTCCTCGAAAAAATTCGTAAAATAGGGAAATTCGTAGAATGGAAGTTCGTTAAATAGATGTCCGACTGTATTTGTATGGCTAAAAAATTCATAAAGAGCATTAAAAAATAACCAAAATTAAGTGTTCCTTCACTGGGCAATTTTGTGTTCCTTCACTGGTAAGAGCTGTTCCTTCACTGGGTCTTCTTACTACTTGTTATTTGAACCTCCAAAACTTTAAAACAATATTATGTAAGTTCTCTGCAATTTTTTTGCATAATTTGCAATTAGTAACAAATATGTTGACATTGTCATTTAACTGAAATTACGAATTTTGAAATTAATATGATTTTTTAAAAGGCAAGCGAAGCTTAAGTGTTCCTTCACTGGTTAGTTTACCCTATACATTTCCTTCGACAATTCAATTGATTGTTCACTTTAAATAATGTATTGATTGATTGCTCAATTGAGAAAGACTATTTTTTGAATTTTCGTTTAAAAATATTCTGAGAGATTTTTACTTTAAAAAAAAACTTTTGAAAATACATTAAAAAACTACTAAAAACATTTTAATGTGATTGTTATTCGAAGCAATCCGTCAAAGCGATTTCAGCATTTCTTTTAATTAAACAAAATAATTGAATGATTGTTCATAAAAAAAATTTTTTAATTATTCATTTAAAAATAATTTTGGAATAATTAGACTTTGACAGATTATAATATTTGGAGAATTTAGTTACCTTATAAAAGTTGAAAAACGGTTTGATTCAGTTTTCACTATCAAAAAATCAAAATGCTGATTGACTAATTACTCCAAAACTACTTTGAAGAGTTATCTTTCGAGATTTTGATTGCTGAGCTCAGAGAAACTTGTTAGTTGAAGTTTAAAAAACATTTAAATGTGCGGAATTTAAAGCATTGATTTATTTTGATTGATATATTTTAATATATAAATACTTAGCTTCATATTTCACTGGTAAAATATGCTTTGTAAAAAGTTTACATGAATGAATTGATTACATGAATGAACCAATTTTCTGTTGTTCACTTCGACAATTCAATTAATGGTCGAATTTTTTTTTATTGAATGCCCAGTTAAAAATTAATATTTTTCTAATTTTTCACTTAATATTTTAAAGAATTTTTTTCTTTAAAGTAATTTCTGTTAATACTTTTAGTTCTTGTTTCGATTTAAGAAAGTTATTTTGAATGATTGTTTATAAAAATTACAAATATTTATTTTAATTACTTATTCAAAAATATCTTTTATGGTCATTAGATTTTGAAACAATATAATGTTTTTAGCATTTGCTTACCTCATAAAATATTAAAAAATATTTTGATTGAATTTTAACTTTAAGAAAATTAATTAAATAATCTCTTCAGAAACATTTTAAAAAATTAAAAATAATTTCTTTTAAATAAAATGATGTTAATAACTTATATTTTTCTTAAATATCAATTATCATGTTTTTTTTCCAAACTTCTCTATTGTTTCAGTTGAATATACAATATTATAGAATAAGAGTAATAAATTTGGTCAGTCATCATGAACTTATATGGACTACAGACATTTTCTAATAGGATTATAAAATTTTGATCGTAATCATATGACTTTATGTTTCCAAAATTATACTGAAAACATATCCTATAAAATTTTAATTGAAGAGCTTATAAGCGGAACTTGTTAGTTATAGTTTAAAAACATTTGAATTAAAGCATTGCTGTATTTTGTTCAATCTTTAAATGCTTAGATTTCAATAGGAAAATATGTTTCGCAAAAAGTATACTGATTGATTATATAAATTAACCAATCTTTCGGTGTTCACTTCGATAATTAAATCTGTTGTTCACTTTAAAAATATTTTGATTGATTGATCAAATAAGAAAATTTATTTTTCTAACTCTTCGCTTAAAATAGTTTGAAGGATTCTTTTTTAAATAATTGCTGAAAGCACTTACTTACATTAATTATTGATTGATTCTATTAAAAAAGTATTTTAAATGATTGCTTATGAAAAAATAGCAAATATTGTTTTTATTTACTCGTTTATAATTAATTTCATTGGTCATTAGACTTTGAAAAAAAAGTATTTTGAGCATTTTGAATTATTGGCCAGTATTTTGAATGATTTTTTCTTTTAAAAGCAAATCAAATTGACTATTTTTTTTTAAAAAAACTTCAAAAATATTTGAAAATAATATTTTTAAAAAAAATCGGATTAAAAACTAATAATTATCTTAAATATCAATTAGCATGTTTTTTTGAAAGTTTTTCTGTCGAAAATTATTATTTTTTAAAATTTTTTTGTACTTGTTTAAATCCTGCTCAAATTTTATTTAATAATGCCACTTTTCCATTAAAGTGTTTTCCTGAAGTTGTAATTAGTTTATTTATGTTTTGTGGCTTAATTCGTTGATATGTTGTTATTTTTCCGAAATGGAAAACGTTTTTTATCTTGTTTGTTTGTTTTTACCAATTAGACGTATTTTTTTATTTGATCTTCATTTTCATGTTACGTGGTTGTTTGCTTTTATTTATGTCTATTTGTGTAGCAAATTTAAAATAAATAGATGCTCTTAGCTAAATTCTCCATAATCCTTTTTATCCTTTTTATTGCAGTTTAGTTTAAAAGTATTTTTTTTTCATTAGTATTCACAGAAATTACAAAATCAGTTAACTGTATTTTTCTATATTTTATTTTCTCTAGTTTACAATTAAACTTTATTGTAATAATTCCAGACAGAACGAGTTACTTTGAAACAATTTTTGATAAATAATTACTTTCCAGTATGATGTATGAAAATTTGCTCTGTAAATATATATAATTTAGGAAAATATATATTCAGCTGCTTGATCATTTTTATATGTTTTAAGTTATTTTGTTTATGTGCTTAAGAATTTATGATATCATATGCTTTGCAATCTATGCAGAGAACGTCAGTTTTTTCAGAAAAATGTTAAAAAAACAATTTTAATCGAAAATTTCAGCTTATTTTATTAATTATTATTTTGTAATATCTGGACAATATTTTACAAAATATTTATTAATTATTTTATTAAATACTAAAATTGCAATACCAAAGATTTTGTTAAATTAAAAATAATAAAATTAATAGTAGAATCAATGTTTCATTCAATTCATTGTACTGTAAGATTTGTTTTAATTTATTAAGTATTAAAGACATTTATAAGTTTTTTTTAATTTAATGGCTTTATTTTAGGAATTAAAATGTTACTCTATGCTTTACTTAAAAAGTACAAAGTAAAATATGTTGTTAATTACTAATGAAAGTATTTTTAAGTAGAGATTATGCAGAAATGACATATGCCTGTTAAACATTTTCTTTTCAAGAAAAACAATTAAAAAAGATTCTTTAGCTTTGAAAAACGTTTTTAGCAATATGTAAATAATATTGCATTACAGATCTCGATAGATTTTTTTTTCAAGTGCAAGTTTGAGTAGATTGTTTCAAGTTAAAATAATGGGGATAGGAAGAGCAGGGAAATAAAGATAAGCCTCTTTTTTTCCTACATCAGGATCTTTTCCTTAATACTAGTTACGAATAAGTAATTTACAAGTTCAGAAACTACCCACAAGAGGGTAGAACAAAACATGAAGACATTTTATAGCCAACAATGGAAATCATAGCGAAAGAAACAAGATGTGGCTGTTTATTTGGCTCTCTAAAAGCACCTTTCTAAACAATTCTAAAAATAACACTGATTGCTATATTACCCCAGCCTTAGATATCATTCTGCTTTAAACTTTAGAACTAATGATGTAAAAGTTTTTTTTTTGTTCTAATATCGAAAATTCTTTATTCATAAAATTTTATTTTATTAATTATTTAATTAATTATTGAATTCATAATAGTGCATTACAGACAATTTATTTATTTAAGACTGCCGCTTAATTTGCCCTTTTTTGGGCATTTATTATAGCGGAATAAAAAAAAGTAAACGGGACATTTAATTGGGTCGGAGCGAGTTTAAATTTCATATGAAGTATTTTACAAAAATTATTTGAATTTTATCCAGTTTTTTTCTACCTTGCTTTACTCCAATGTAAGTTTCAGCTCTATTTTTCTCATCTTTCAAATTAAGATTTAAGATTAAACTCTTTCCGAATTTGCGCATGTCTGTAAAAAAGTTTTCTCTCTGTGCCCTATCTTCCTTGTAATGCAGGAAAACAGGGATGTTTATTTAGAACATACTCTAAGTCAAGCGCTCAACGAAGCATACGAGTGTTATCTTGACAAAGCACTGACTTGTTTTTAAAGTCTAAACTTTAATGTAACTTAACTATATTTATTTTTATATAAAATTAGCGATGTAAATATTTTAACAACACCTGGTTTTAGCAAAATTATACTTGTTAACAAATGATTGCTAATCTCGTGAATTTTTCTTAATTAAGCGAAGACAAAGTTTAGTAAAACTGCCGCATGTTAATGAAATTCTGTTTAAACAAAAATAATTTAAATTTGCAAATTTATTTTTGTTTTGCAGAATTGGCTCATTGGGCATATTTTAATTTCTACCTTTTTATTTTTTTACGAAAATCTCATTTATCGTGTATTTCAGTTCAAGATTGCTTACTCCGCAAGGAGAACCTCAGAAATACATGGAGTTCCGAAATCATCTAAAATAACAAAGAAAATGTGAGAAATTTTGAGTTTTTCCTAATTAACAGGGAAAATACCGGGAATTTTATTTATTATTTTCTTTTAAAAAATGCCCACTTCCCAAAGCTTATAGGCAAATACAGGAAAAAAATATTTGATAAAAATTTTTTAAATAAAGATGTGCAAATGCATATAAATACGTTAATAGGCAAAGTAAACAAGAGATGTTATACTTGCCCAAATTCATTTGATCGATTATCATATCCGATTATGTATAAATTCTAATCTTATTACTTAATATTTTGTAAACAATATGATGTTTGAAATAAATAAATAAAAAATGACAAAGCACATTCCTTCTCTGACTGTACAATTTTTTTTATTTATTATTGTTATTATTTTTTTTTGTGTAAGAAAAGAAGTCTTTCTCTTTCTATCTACAAGGAAAGTATAACGGAAGTATCACTCGCAGTGTTTATTAAATATTTAGTTTTTAGGTCTGGAAATCATAGATAATTTTCTTTCGTTAATTTTGTCGATTTCGAAGTAATTATCAAGCTATTGGCGTAATAAAACACATCAATTTTCGCCTGGAATATGTCACCAAGTTCTATTCATTCCCCAGACGAAAAAGCTACGTTGACAAAGGTTGCTTTAATTTAAAACATTTCTTCTTGCCTTTTCCTTTCTATCACTAATAAGTAATGTAACCACAGAATCACCTGCCTCTTTTTTTAACATATAGTGTTTAGGCCTGGAAATCATATATAAAGTTTATTTTGTTATATTGTGGATTTCGAAGTAATTATGATAGGCTTGATTTGTGAGTGAAACTTAGAGAGAAACTTTTTCTAACTTTCTAAGAAGAGGGCAGAATGTTTTTGACGTTGTCATTGAAGCTATTACTTAATACTGACGCATGCTAATATTTTAATGATTGGTTAAATTTAAAGTATATTAATATCGAAGTGTGTTAACATTTGAGTCTGGTTGTGAGATATTTAGATCGTTTTTGTCTATTTTGTCAAGAAAACGGATCTTTTATGTACCTTTTTTTAGAAGATAATAGTACTTAGTACGTAATAGTACTTAGCACTTAATAGTATTTAGTACTTAATAGTACTTAGTACGTAATAGTACGTAAATAAAAATAATTGAACCTATTAATTAAAACTGTTTATTTATTTTTTTAAACTCAAATTTTTATTTTAGTAGGATCAAAATTACGGAGTAGATACTACAGTACGGTGTGACGATACAGGCACATTACGTAACGATTGCAAATTGTAAACACAGAAAAATCGATTTATAAATTATTCATTGATCATGATCAATAATATCACATGCCATGATGATACGACCAAGCCATGAAAATAATAAATATTTATTGAAATATTTATTTCTTATTAAATGTTAGTTATAACTCTTTTTTTCATTGTTATTTTTAACATAAATTTTTATTTTATTAGGGTTGGTACAGTTTTACCAAAAAAAATTACTCTTACTTTCAGACATTTAATAAAACAAGGCCTTGGCAGAAAAAAAATCAATTTAACACTTATTCTCAAAACTTTAGGATTTTTCCTAAATTCACAAAACAAGGCTTTTTTGCAAAAAATAAAGTCCCTACATACTCATGGTAGCGATCGTAATCTATGCGTAATCCCCCTTCGAATACACTAATCCAGGGATGGGCCAACTTCTATGGCAGCTTTGGAACTTTTTGGCAACTTTCATGGCAACTTTGGTCGAGGGCAAAAAATCGAGAGAAAAAAAAGTTTGGTGGGCTAAGTAAAACCTCTAAAATAGAAAAACGATATACAAGTTTTAGTTTAAATATTTAATGAGATGAATGAAATTGCGATTTTATTTTTAAAAGTTCCTTATATTGAGGTTCCAAGTGAGATGTACTTATTTTAAGGAACGAGGCTAAATATTTGTCTGTTAGTCTACTTCTGAAGTAATTTTTTCAAAGGTCCATAGTTGAAAATGCTTGTTCACATATAGCACTGATTTTAGACAAACATAGCACTGATTTTCTAGGCATGAAATATTAAATTTGGTAATGATTTGTAAAACTTAAACTTAGGCATATTTAGAAACAACTGCTTCAGATGGAACCAATCTACTGTTATTCTATAAAGAACTTCTACTTTCAACATTGTCTGTGCTGGCTATTTCCATCAATTTATGTTTTGTAGAACAAAAATAGAGGAAGTAAAAAGTCATCAGTAGTTTGTTAAAAAAGAAAGAACAAATATAGCTTTAAACAAAGTATACAAAAAATGGATGTATATTATTTAGATTCGCCAACGGATCGGCAAGTTAAAATTCTATCCGCGGGCTAGATAAAACCTTCCGACTGGCCACAGCTGGCCATAGTTTGCCCATCCCTGCACTAGTCTTCCAAAATTCTTTACAATAAATAAGTAAAAATAAGTTTAATTTTCTAACTAGAACCTGGCGTCACGAAGTTAATTTTGACGTTGATTTTGGGTGTTGAACGAAGACGTAAAGAATATTTTTTAAGCATAACGATTTAAATCCACATTATGCTGAACTACCCATTTAAGTCTAAATTTATTAAAAAAATTTAAAAAAAACATAGCCAATCACAATTTAATGACTAGGAAAAAGCCAGAATAAAATTAATTAAATTGGAATTTAGTTTAAAATTTATACACAAGGAAAAAAAAACACCTATAATTTACCTGCACTGAAATGTTTTTATTTCTGTCTAATAAAGTATTTTAATGGCATGCGCTCGGTAATAATTATAAACCAACATTATTCATAAAAATATTTACAAAAACAGAATGAAAACTAATAATCAAAATCCCACTCCTTTTGTAATAAAATACGTTTCTGCTTTTAAGTAAACAATTCATTATTTTCTACTGCGCAATAATTTTGAAAAGGACAGGACATACACAAGTGGCAACTGAGAAACGACCGCCATCTGTGTTTATTTATCAATAGCTAAACTCTCCCTTAACGATCAGGCAGACAAACAAGCCGCAAAAAGAAGTGAACTGAAGTGAGCGAAAATATTCTGAATGCGATTAACAAGGTTGCGCAAGACACAGAGAGAGAGAGAAACAACAAAAAAACACAAGCATAAAGAATAAAACAAACAAGAAACGACCAGCAAACAATTTATGTCATCAAAAAACAAGAAAGGAAGCATGAGAAATAACTTTTAGCTAACACTACAAGGTCATGGCAAGCTCACTTCAGCTACAACGTTGTTATGCATGTATATGCAAAACTTAACTTCAGCCACACTGTTGCCAGATTCAAAGTAGCATTTATTGTGTTTCTCTTTTACGTAGGGAAAGTGTTAAGTAGGAAAATTGACTCAACCTAATGCGATTTATTTCATTTTACTAATCGGTGTTTGTATGGGCAATTCAAAAGCTCAATAAATCATAGTTCTCGAATAAAATTTAAAGAAATTTCTTATTCATCCTTTTATTTTGTCTCTTGCCTGATTTTAAAAAAAAAATTACCTGTTGGAATACCTAACATAAATTTTGTCTGTGATATCACTGGGGAATTTTTTTGGGAATTTCCGATTACATTACTATTTCTCTTACATTTTTTTCCTGGCTCCTGTATCTTATTTCAAAAATTTACCTGTTCAAATACCTAAAAAAACTTCGCTTTTAATAAAGTGAAAATACTTTTATTTAAATTTTAACTGTTGCGCAGGTTTTTATTATTATTATTTTTTTTGAAATTTATCTTGAATGTTTAATGTTTGACTTAAAAAATTTTCATGGTCTGATACCTGAATTAAATTTTGACTCTTATAGGATTGTTGAAAATTTTTAAGAATTTCCCGTTAATTAAAAGTTGTTACATTCAATTTTATTTTGGAGTCCCAATATCTGATTGCAAAAATTTACATGCAGGCAATACCTGAATTGAATTTGATATAATAATGTTCGAGAGAAATTTTTTAAAATTCTTTAATTCTATTTTTTTTTTAAAGTTTTAATATTTAATTTCAAAAACTTACCAATTCGAATCCCTGATACATATTTTCCCCGTTCTTGCGAATAGACTATTTGTTGAAAATTGTTTTTTCATTATTATTTTAGAGTTTCAATATTTGATTTTGAAATTAACTGATGTTAAACCTGAATTATACATTATTAAATGTATGGCTGGAGAAAATTTAAAGGGATTTTTTATTCATTTTATTTAGGGATTTTATTTTATTTAAGGGATTTCAAATTGTTACATATTTATTTTCATTTTGGAGGTTCAGTATTTGATTATAAAAATCTACTCTGAGAAAAAAGTATGGCTAAAACTACCTGAATATGATAAAATTTACCGTATTTCCGGCTGTATTGGAGCTCGGAAAAACGGTAATGTTTACCTAAGCGCTATGGAAATGATTTTGATAAAATTAAGAATAAAATATGGTTTTATGTGTGATAAAACTTGGTAAATGTGGCGAAATTTAGTTATTTTATCATGATACTTTAGAAGAGCAAGGCATAGAAACTTTTTATTTGGTTAAATTTGCTTTTCGGTTTTGTATTTTTTTTCTAATTGCGTGGTAATAAGAATTATAATTTTGAAATCCAAAATTTCCGGTCAACCGTCTCTATGTGAACGCAAAAATTAACAAATGAATGAATTAAATGCTGTATATGAAACATCTAAGTTAATAAAATTCAAAGTTAATTCTTCTGGATATAAGAAAAGCTTAAAAATTTTAAAAAAAGTATTTAAAAATCTTGCTTTATTTTCAAATAAAAATAAATCAAAATTTGCATTTCTGATACAATTTTTCTGGTTAGATGATACTTTAAAATCTATAGAAAAGCTGTATATAAATAGAATATAGAGTATATATAGAAAAGTTGTTATACGCTGCATTGATTCATGCGATTTCTCGTTGTTTTGAAAATATAAGATTAGTTATAAAGATGTAACTTTATTTCAAATATGAGACATTAATAAATTATTCACTTTTTTACATTAAAAAAGATTTTTGGTCTTCGAGTCAAAATATTTTTAAAAAATTTTGTTTTATTTTTCTGCTCTTTCTTCGGAAAAGCTTCTGTATATATTCAACAATGTAAAAATATTGCTTTTTCTTCCTGAGCATATTACTAAATCAGTAGTAAAACTTTCACTAGTTGGGTCTTGCTTGATAATTACTTGATAATTACTTCAAAATCGACAAATTAGCGAAAAATAGAATAGAAGATTCGAAACAAAGATTGCTTAGAGGTAGCCCATAAATGATGTCACGCTTAAAAAGAAGACAGGGTTCTTTTAAAAAAAAATTGTGACAAGATAGGGGGAGGAAATGGGGTACCAAAACTCGTGTCGTCATATAATTTGAATAATTTAAACCATTTCAAATCTGCAGACTAAATATTTTATATAATTAGTTTTTTTTAAATATATTTTCATCAAAATAAGTACACATCTAACAATTGTTGCCATTCTCAAAATGTTACTAAAATGCATTATTATAGTTTAAAAATAAACTTTGAAATATGATCCATTAACCGCATTTTGCTAGTGTATGTCTATGTATTGTAGCGATGAGGGATGTTTGACACTTTTTGACAAAAGGGAGGAAGGGGTCAAATGTATACAAAAGATTTGTGACATCATTTAAGGATAGCTCCTTGCTGTCCCTTTCCAAGTCAGAAGGAATTGTTCTCAAAAATTGTGAGCGCAATTTTAAGCAGTAAACCGCAAACCAATAGCAGGTGATGAATTTCGAGAAATAACAGGTGCAGAAGATGCAGATAATAGTTGTTGTAATTTGAATTGTTTATTCACAACTTTCACCGCACTTGAAGAATAATTTCTTACCGTCATTGTAAAAGTAACAATGGAAGTTGAAATGAGAACTGAATTTGGGAACCACTAATGTGGATTAATTAACATTTGCAACATAATTTTCAATATAAATTTTGTTAAACACTAAATAATAGTGAATAAATAGTTCAGCTGAATATTTGGAAAATGATATATCATAATATTTTTTTAAGATATTTATTTACAAAAAAAGGATTTATGCCATAAAAATATTAGTTTTAAAGTAAATGTTTAAATTATACTTCAGAAGTAAAAAAATTTTGTTAAGTAAATTTGCAAAACTAATTTTAAACTTCACCTTTATCACTTTTTAGATTTAGTCAAATTTCCTTCAATTCAGCCTGGCATTCTACATTGAGAAAAAAAGTATGGTCAAAACTTCCTGAATATGGTAAAATTTACCGTGTTTCTTAGGGAGCACCTTAAAGCTCTTTGTTGATGATTATGGTAAAATTAACGAGAAAATATAGTTTTATAACGTGTAATAAAAGTTGATAAATGTAGTAATTTTATTAGAAAATCTTGGAACTTGGCATAAAAATCATTTTTTTAAATTTTCTTTTTAGTTTTGTATTTGTTTTAATAAATGCATCGTAATTAGAATTATAATTTCAAAAACCAGAATTCCGGGTAAACCGTTGCCATAAGAACGGAAACATTACCAAATAAATAGTTTAAATACCGTTAGAATTTTAGACTTATGCTGTTTTTTTTAAGCAGAAATGTTATTGCTACAGTACGGTAATTTCAACAAATAGTATTTTTCTCCGTGTATTGAAAGTCTTAGATTGAATTACAGATTTTTATGATTGACGCTCGTAACAAAGATTACAATCCAAAAAACTATGTTTCTGTAGTGCAACTTCGAGAAATTATTAAGAAAACAAAGCAAAAATAACTTGTTAATGACTTGTTAATTTTTTCGAAAAAAAGTTTCAGCTCGAATTCTTAGTACTTCATTATTTTTAACAATTAGTACTTGAAGAAATTATCTACGTCTGAAACATATAATTTTGTAGATATATGTTTTATATAGAGGTCTATACCGATATATAATTTAGTATAAAATTTAAATTTTCCAATGAACGCTTAAATTGTAGCAACATTAGAAATTTATAACTTTGCCCTACAATGTTAACGCATGTGATAATCATATTCTATTCTTCGGAGTTAAATTATAAAGGAATAGATTAAACAGAAACATTATCAATTATTATATAATGCAAGTGTTGTAAATTGTCAAAATTCGTACAATAATTAATGCTGATTGATTTATTTTTTCCGATCTAGCAAACTGCATCTTTCATGAGTAGAAAGATGGTTTCGCCTCGAGTCCACTCAATGAAAAATGGTGCATAAGGGAAAAAATACCATACAACTTAACACAGTACGCTGTTTCCTCTAATGTTAAAGTATGCTTAAACTTTTCGTTTTCGCTTTTCGTAGCTGACACGTTTATATGTTTTAATGATTTAATATGAAATATACTTATATATATGTTTGAATATGAAAAATACATTTATCCGTTTTTATTCTTAATATATGTTTTTATATTTATTGCGGTAATTTTGTGTACGTAAATTTTCAGAATAGCTCACATTAAAGCTATTTATATTGAATGACGTATCGCAAATGTTAAAATTTAACTTAGAATTAAAAAAAAAAAATTCTTTTTAATGTTTTTTTCTTTACTTTCTATATTTTTTTCTAGTTTTTTTTCATTTTTGAGAGAAAAGTAGTAGTTGTTACATTTCGGGGGGTAGAGGTGTAAAAACATAGCCAAAATATAATTAACACCGGTGATGTTTTATTAAATGAGGTAAGCAGTATCTAATATAGGTACTTTGGTAATACGATTCTTATGCCCTTCCGAAAAATAATAGCACCAAAATGCATGTAAATAATATGTTTAACAGGTTGCATATGCTTCATTGAGACGCGATGGCTAAGGGGGTAAAGCATTCACCAGGTTCGAATCCCAGTGGTGGCTAGCTAATACAAATTTTGCTCCCAGCTCGTGCTGAACACAGTACTGACATAGAATATCTTCAGTGGTAGATGAATCAGGAATTAGAATCCCCTATCCCTGAATTAGAATCCCTGGTCAAGCTAACCATAGGAAATTTTCGTGGTTTTCCTCTCCATGTATCGTAAATGCGGGCTAGTTCCGTCAAAAAGTCTGCCATGAAGCTCCCTTTTCTTCTGGGTTGGGTTCAAAAATATAAGTTTGATTGTTGTAAACTCAAAAATTGGGTCTACTATTCAACACCGGCTATAAAATAAAGTAAATTAAGACATAGTACCGATATTCGTCAATGCTAGACCAAAATGAATCATTATCTTATGAACCAGCTAGTAAAACGATCTTCAAAGTTCTGATTGCTGTAAAGGGTTTGGGGAGTGCAATGAGCAGGTGGGGGAGGCCCCTAATAAATATAAAATATATTAAATAGTATACCTTTAAAAATATAGTAGAAATAATAAGTAAATACTGCTCATTCAATTTTTTTACTCAGATTAAACAAATAATAAAGAAAAACTTACATATCTAAGTTTAATATTTAAATAGTAAAGAAATATCCGTGAGGTCAATATGACCTCATCCTAGATTTCTGAGACCTAATACCATCCTACTAATGGGTGAGATTCATTAGATAATCTATAATGATGTATTTATCTATTAATTACAGTCCAACAAGAACCAAAACAAATGTTCATAAACCGTTCAATAGTTCGTGTAACTTTCTTGAACGTTCATTCGCGTGTCACTGGTTGATTTATTTATCCACCCTCAGAAGAGGAATCTGATTTATAGAATTGGTCACGTGGTCTTTGATGATAATACGATACAAAATATGAAGGGGATTGTGTACATCAGATCATTATTAGCCAAAACCGGATGCTGGAATGGTTGTAGAATGATTGTTATTGTTAGGACATTTTGTAAATGTTTTTATTGATTTCAGAGATTCTAAGCGGTGTCTCAGAGACATTTAGATTAGTTGATCGCAATGACAAAAGTTATTTTCCATTCATAAATCTTTTTTTCGAGTTAATGGAACTCTAATTCACCAATATAAATAAAAGTATGGAATAAGGGCAACTGTTTCTAATATAAAAATTTTTAAGAATTGTTTAATTTTCCAAAATTAATTCTACATAATATCTTTATTCGGCTTATAGGATTTAGTTCACTTGTACTTCGTTTATTTTCTTAATTGATCAAACATAGTTTGTAGTATTGATTGATGTTATTAGCTTAATTTTACATTTTTTATTTTCAGTATGGTGATGCAAAGTCGTATTTACCCATCTAGTATTCATCTGTACATTAAATTTGATTCATTCAACAGCTTATAACAAACAAATATTTAAAAATGAACTATACCTGGCAGTTATCATCGATACAGCAATGCTTGCGTTAACTTGTCCATACCAGAAACTTTTTTAACCACTTACGCTGAAAAAGAATATGCAGATGTATTTAGACAAAATGGAGAAATGCAAAACAGTCGAATGTAACTAACTCACTGTGAGGCATTTATTGTTCGCTACTTATACACGGAGAGAAAATTCTGGTAAAATTACTATGCAGCATGGTAGTGACATTTCTGGTAAAAAAAAAAACTGTATATGAGGTTAAAAAAAAACAAAATATACGTTTTTTAAACCATTCATTTAGTGTTTATTCTCTGAATATGGCAACAGTTGAAAGAAAATTCTAGTTTTCAAATTTATAGTTCTTATTATTTAGTACAAAATACAAAACAAAAATACAAATTTAGCCCAGTAAATGGGTTTTATTAAGTTATCGTGATAAAATTATTAAATTTTACCAGATTTACCAAGTTTTATCACATGTTATAAAACATATTTTGTTACTAATTTTACCAAAATTACCACCAGAGCGTTTCGATAAAAAATTATCGATGTATTTGTTGATCCCAGAGATGAATAACAAAGTAATGTTTGTCATATTTTGGTACTTTTGAACATATTTTTTTCTCTCAATGTAAAAATAACTGTCTTTTCACGAACCACGGGTTCGTGAATTTTTCTTTTATCTCTCTGTTAATTTTTTTAAAAAATTTCTCTGGAAGTTGCCTGCCAGCGTGTATACAGCACGCCATTAGCAATTTTGCAAAAAAAGAAAAGAAAAAAAAGCATATTGACGTTTGTAGAATGTCTATCCTGCAATAATTGTCTTAAATACTTAAATTCCTAAAATTCTTTAACGATATATTTAACTCCCAATTGTCAATTTTGTGGTATCCGCGTGGAAACAATACGATTTCCTTTGTTGTTAAAAATCAAAACCTGTTTGATTGCTTTAATATCTAATAACTACCTGTTACTTCTTTTCTCTTTCTTCACACAATAAAACTGGTTTTTTATCTAAATTTTCTTAATAATGATTCATTATATTTCTATATCTCCTTTTTATATTTTTCCTAACTTAAATTATTATTAATTTTTGACACCCCCCTTTTTTTTAACTGTCAACTTTATCTTTAGTTTAAAAAAATATTTCAACTTTTAATAATGTCACAGTTAAACTCATTCAATTACTTACTCATAAAAATTATTAATTTGTAATATTAAAATAGTAATTTAATTTCAATTTTTCTAATTTGTTAATTTTAATTGTCGTTTCTGAACTTTGGCAGAATTTTTAAAACGTGTATATTTCATTTATTGTCCATATGATTTGATAATTTTAAATATTTAGAGGAAAGTTGAGATAATTTCCGCTTTTTTATATTTTTTAGACTTAGTATATTTTATTTATTGTTGATAAATAAAATGCTTTTAATTTTGTCTTCCTTTTTCTACATGAAGTCGATTTTGATTTTTAGTTTATAAAAAATACTGAATTTCGTTATTATATAATTTCTTTAAGAAAACAATTATTTTTAGTTTTTTGGACGCCAGCTATGTAGTAGTTATGATTTCATTAAGTAAAAAAATCATGGAAAAACAGAAAAGTACTTTTAAAGTAAACTAATATCTTTAAACAAATGTAGTATATTGTATACGTGAAAAATCACAAAATGTGACTCATAAGTATTCATAAAATGCAGCTTGATTTCTTTTATTTTTTTTAATTTATCCTCAATATTTTTTATTGTTTAAATAGCTTTTGATAAAAATACAAGGGTTATAAACAATTCGTTGTCATGTACATTTATGAATTTGTTATTGTTCTCTACAATACACAATGTATTGGAAATTTACTTTTTGAATACTTCATAAATCTTTCTTTCCTTTAACTGCAAACTTTGATTTAAATAAACCAGACAGGATAGTTGTTTACCAGTTTGAAAGGAAGCCAAATATTATTTGATATTTTGTTGCGTGTTTTGTTGGAGGAAAATAGTTACATTTCTATAAGTATGTATCAAAAAGGCTTCTGTGTCGTCTCAACTATGATTCTAGTTATTTTGTCGGTAAAACGAAACTGAGACATGTTTATTTAACATTTTATTTATAAGTTTAAACTTAAGTATTTTAATTTTAATTTAATAATCAAAAATTTGAATAGATTTTAATTTAATATTAACTACTTAGTAAAGGAAAACTGAGACAATTTTATTAATAACCATTTAATATTTTTTAAATTTAGGTATTTTACACTTAATACATTTTAATTTAATATTTAAAAGTTTGAATTAACTTATACAAGTTTATTTAAACATTTTACATACAATTTTAAACTTAGATATTTTAATTCTAGTATACTTAACTTAATATTCATTGAATAAATTTTAATTTAAAATTGGCTATAGTAAATAAAAGCTAAAGCAAGTTTATTATACATTTTATTTATCATTTTAAACTTATACAAGTTTATTTAAACATTTTATATACAATTTTAAACTTAGACATTTTAATTCTAATATATTTAATTTAATATTCATTGAATAAATTTTAATTTAAAATTATCTATTTAGTAAATAAAAACTAAAGCAAGTTTATTAAACATTTTATTTATCATTTTAAACTTAGATATTTTTATTTTAATCTCTTTAAATATTCTAAAATTTGAATACATTTTAATTTATTAATAGCTACTTATTAAAGTGACAAGCTTATTAAACATTTTACGTTCTATCTTAATTATATTAATTTTATTCTATTTTAATTTAATGTTCAAAAACTTGAATTATGTTAATAGTAGCTACTTAGTACATAAAAACTGAGACATGTTTATTAAACATTTCATGTAAACTTAAATGCTTTTTATCTTAATACTCTTTATTTTATTGATCAGAAGTTTTTAACATATTTAATTTAATATTAGCTATTTTGTCTGTTAAAATAAATCTGAAACATGTTATTAAACATTGTATATAAAACTGTAAACTTATATATTTTTAATCTTAATAAAATTAAATTTATTATTCAAAAATTTTAAACGTTTTGCTTTTATGTTGACTATTTTGTCTAGTAAATTAAATCTGAGACGTGCTAATTTAATATTTCATGTATGATTGTAAGATTAAATTTTTTTAATCTTAATACATTTTAATTTTTCCATTTAAAAATTTTATTATAGTTTAGTTTTAGCTATTTTGTCTGATAAATTATAACTGTGACATGTTTATTGAGCATTTTATACAAAATTTTTAACTTTTATATTTTCAATCTTAATATGTTTTATTTTATAATGAAAAAATAATATATTTTAATTTAACATCAGCTATTTAGTCTGGTAAATTACCTCTCAGGCTTGTTTATTGAGAATTTTATAGAAAAATTGCTTTTAAATTTTAGTATTTTAAAACTAGTAGCACATAGTTAACGCAAATGAGAAAACAGATTTTAAAGATTTTTATTTTCAAAACTATTACGCTTGTTGCAATAAATCATCCACGAAATTCAAAATATATATACCAGTAGCTCTTTTTTTACATTCAAATGCTTGATGTGTAATTCTTTTGTTACTCAACAAACATCTAATCTGCAAGTTCATTCCACATATTTTAGAGTTTCACAATGTTTATGGTTCATTAAGCTGAACAAATGCGTTTTGTTTAATTCTCGCTTCGATGTTTCATAAACAGTGTCTTTCAAGCTACCTCAAAAAAAGATATCACAAAATGTAAGGTCTGGAGATCTTGGTGGTCAAGCGATTACGAATAAATCCCCTGTCTCTCGTCCTTCGAAGTTATTATTTATAAAATTATTAGTGCCGTTAACGCTGCTAACTTTTCTCTCAAAAGTAGCAGTAATCTAATATCTTAATGCTTAAAAGTAGTAATTTAATATCCCAATGCATACATGCATTGTACATTTATATGCACAATATACATGGTGCGTAGCGTTTTTAAAAAGTGCTGAAAGGAGCTTTAAAAAGTGCCAATTATTCACTTTTCGAGTTTCGCCACGTATTGTGCAAAAGCGTGGTTTTCATATTGTTCTATTGAACGTTTTCACAATTCATTCTACCACAATCCATTTCGGCGTACCGTCGATCTATAGCGTATGAAAGCGTCAACCATTTTACATGATGAAATACTTGCGAGTCCGCATGTGTGTCTACTGAGCTGTGTTCGGTGAGATTCTAGCACTCTCATGTGCAACTCTGCTGCATTTAGCAAGATATTCTCAATTTCAGGGTCCATTTTCCACCCTCTGAAATCGAATCGAAAAATCTTTCGTTTTTTTAATATTGGTTAATATAATCAAGAAAAGAGTTCTTTGTGCTTAAGATTTCTTTTGAGTGCTTAAAAGCTACTTAAAATGTGCTTATTGTTTGTTGAAAAATTTGACTACGCACCCTGTTGTAAGTAATAGATATCTCAATTTATACACATTATTTTAGAATCCTAGAATTCCGAAGAGCACTTCCGGGGAGTTCGAAAAAAAAAAGTCTCTATTCCCCGGTTCACTAATCTGATCCTATTCAGTAGTTTAAATAACAATAAAAAGCTCTAACTCGAGAAAAAAAATTTAAGAAACATAAATATTTAGCTTTGGGATTCATTTACGGCAAATATTTCACCGTCGTAAAGAATAAAAAAAATGTTTGTTCAAATTCTTGTAAAAAAGCAATGCTTTTTTTTATTTATTTCAGAATATTAAATATGAATAAGCTGTTTTTATTTTTTCAAACCGTTTTTTTAAAACTTTAACGGAAAACAGTGCATTTTTATCAGCTTTACAAAAAATATGATATAATTGTGATTCTCAATTTTTTTTAGACAAAAAATTTTTTTTTCCTTTTTTTTTTCCCTGGAAAACTTAGCTTAAAAAAATTTAATCCCATCGTAAGTTTTATCACCAGAATGGAACAAAAAATTCGAATGGGATATTATGGTCTGTATTGTTCGACTATTTACCTTATTATTTTTTACTCAAGTCAGAAGACAAGGATCAATCGTGGTGCACGGACAAAAATAGTTCTGGTAAAATTAACATACTGAATGGAAATGACATTTCTAGAAAAAAAAAACATCATTCTAGTTTCTGGAACGAAAATTTAAGCCATTCATTTGGAAATTCGTTCGTTCACATGGTAACGATTAACCGGAAATACTGCCTTCTAAAAATTTAATTTCTATTACCATACTTTCGTAAAAATGCAAAACTGAGAAGTAAATTTAACCAAATAAATAATATCATGAAAAAATTACCAAATTTTTATCACATTTATCACACTGTAAAACAATGTTTTATTGCTAATTTTACCAAAATCATTATCAAAGTACGTTGGTCAAAATTACCGAGCTTTTTGGTGTTCCCATAGAACTAAAAACACGGTAAATTATTCCATATTCCAGTAGTTTTAACCGTATTTTTTTCTCAATATGTAACTCTTCTTTTATGGATACCTTTACCGTCAGTTGCGTTACATATGGAGATAATCCTTCGAAAACACTCACTGTAAGCCTACCCAAGTCAAAATTTTTAATGGTTTTGCATTTATAAACCAACATATTCTTGATATTAACCATCACAAATATCTAAAATAGTATCTTAGAAATCAAATGTCGGAACGATCATGAACAACCATCATCCAATGTAAGAATTCTGACTGATTTATGATGGTCTATTATTAAAAAAACCAAATTGTTTTGTTGGTGTACTCCTGAGAACCAGAAAAGAATTCCCATTAAACCATCATGGAAATGTATAATTGGAACCATCATAAACCATCACGGATCATCGTAGATTATTGGTACATGAGAGTCAAACTTTTCTTGATGGTTAACCACCATAAGTTTAAAGTAACATTTTCCATGTTGGAAGTTTGTCATAAAATGCATTTGGCATGTCAAAAATCATGAACGCATAATGGAAAATGTTGGATGATGGTGACCATCAAATGATGTAAGACTATCCTGAATCGCACTGAAACCAACATAAACTATCAAAATGTTTTTATGGGACCATCAAGAATTTTGACATGGGTAGCAGCAAAGAGATTCTATCAATCGGTGCAATTTACACCAGTACTGCTCCCTGTGAGAGGCGAGGACTAGGTCCAAATTCGCAATGATACAATATTTTCAAATAAATATCATCATTCTAAATGATATTTAGACATATCACAATATTTTAGTTTTTAAATGTTGAATAGTATTCTACTTAGAGGTTACTTCCTTCATGAAGCTCTGATTCGATTATTTTTCTTTCTGTAAAAACTGAATATGATTCTTCTGATAATCCGTTGTTTTAAAATTTTTTTTTTACAAATTACTCATACAATAAAATCAATTCTGAAATACATAACCTAATGCCGCTCTTCATTGATATCAGGATAATTCAATGGATTTATGGATGATTCAATCAATTGTGTACTATTACATTTATGGAATACATTCCATAATGCCATTATTGCCAACTTTCATACATTGTTAGGATGAGTCTTATTACCGTGGGAATGAATCCTTATTGAACTTGAACATACAATATGAAGGCTCAGCCCTCACTGTAAAAAAATTTGGATCAAATTAAGGTATTAAATACCGGCACTTTGGGTGCATCATTCGTAAAATCCATTTTTACCTAAAAAAATTATATCGTTAATTTTACAATTTTTATTTAATTAGTGTTATTCAATGATTTTATGATACTACTGTAAAAATAACTATTTTTCAGATTTTTTGTTCTGCAACATGTTATGATAAAAATGATTTTCCGGTAAAATGATACCGGCACTCAGGGTTCCTGAATTTTTTACCGTAAATCGTATTTGAATCTGTACTTATACTCCTTAAAGTGTACCTTGAAGCTTTATTCTTTGCTTTTTTCAAGAACCCCAAGCCTTTTCAAACATCTGTGTATAAATTCATTTTCGTTTCCCTTTTTTTCTTGTTTTCCGAAAATATTTCAATACCTTTAAAACTCAAGAATGGAAAAGTTTTAAAATTTTTATGTCTACCTAGAAACAATTTTCCGCTGGAACACTTAAACAAAAGTAACATACAAATCATAAAACGCATTTAAACATACGTGGAATTTTTTTATTCTTATAAAAAGTGTATTCAAATTTTATTAATGCCTCATTTGTAGTCCTTGTTGTCTCTCATATCGGTGCATTCTTTATTCCAATCGCATGCAAATAACCACAAGGTCAGTGTGTCCAAGATAAAGTCCTTTTTTTCTATCTTTTTGGGGGGTGTTTATTGAAACCGGTTTCTACAGTGGTAAAATGCATGCTATACTAGCTTGTCACGTTACTTCATGCACCGAATGTTTATTCTATTTCAAACAACATTATTTATACAAAGTTTCCTTTAATTTAAACTCTTTTATTTGAATTGAAAAACCTGTTTATACATAGCGCGACATTAGACATACATTTAACATACGTTGTTGAAGAGCAATTCGTCAGCCTTGGTCTAATTATGAATATTTACATACCCCTTCACGTTGTTTTTTGCATAATAAGTATGTTTTAATTTAATTGATTTTCAGCTTTTCAAAATTTATTTTGAAAAACATTTTGAATCGATTTGTAAAGGAAATAATGTTTATCTTCAAGTTTTCCTTATTGAAGAGCAAATTCGTAACATATTTATAAATTTCAACAATTTTTACTTACTAAACAACACAGCGTTGAAATGGACTCTGGGCTTTCAAAAACTTTTTTTTTAAATATCATCCTTTTTAATTCAATTCCGTCTATTAGCTCACACTCTCGCTATATCTTGTTCAAATTTTCAATCGTTAATAAAATACTTTTTATTCATTCACTCAAGTTTAAATAAACTTTTTTGAACTTGTGGTTTTTTTTAAACTTTTTTGAACTTATAGTGGAGGACTCTTGATGTTAATACAGTTTTTTCAGATATTAATTCATTAATTAAATAGGGGTGAGCGAAAAACGAAATGGAATTTTCTCTTGGTTAAGATTTAGCCATTATTTTAAATTTTACTATAAGCAATATTTTTTCAAATATTAATTCATTAATTAAATAGGGGTGAGCGAAAAACGAAATGGAATTTTCTGATTGGTTAAGCTTTAGTCATCATTTTAAAATTTACTGTAAGCAATGTTTTTTCAAATATTAGTTCATTAATTATATAGAGATGAGCGAAAAACGAAATGGAATTTTCTGATTGGTTAAGCTTTAGTCATTATTTTAAATTATACTATAAGCAATATTTTCTCAAATATTAGTTCATTAATTAAATAAGGATGAGCGAAAAACGAAATGGAATATTCTGATTGGTAAAGCTTTAGTCATTATTTAAAATTTTACTATAAGCAATATTTGTTCAAATATTA
Organism: Parasteatoda tepidariorum; assembly: GCF_982258835.1. Taxonomy (NCBI): domain Eukaryota; kingdom Metazoa; phylum Arthropoda; class Arachnida; order Araneae; family Theridiidae; genus Parasteatoda; species Parasteatoda tepidariorum. The sequence continues at coordinate 73,301,495 of NC_141763.1, read as the reverse complement.
GTTCATTAATTAAATAGGGATGAGCGAAAAACGAAATGGAATATTCTGATTGGTAAAGCTTTAGTCATTATTTTAAATTTTACTGTAAGCAATATTTTTTCAAATATTAGTTCATTAATTAAATAGTGATGAGCGAAAAGCGAAATGGAATTTTCTGATTGGTTAAGCTTTAGTCATTATTTTAAATTTTACTATAAGCAATATTTTCTCAAATATTAGTTCATTAGTTAAATAAGGATGAGCGAAAAACGAAATGGAATATTCTGATTGATTAAGATTTAGTCATTATTTTTTAAATTTTAATATAAGCTAGTTAAATTTTACTATAAGCTTTTAAATTTTACTATACATTCAGTTCATCACATATTTTAAAAATAACATCAGTGACAATTTGTAACTTATAGCCCTATTTAATCAAACAAACAAAATAGTTTATTGCTCACATTTAAATATTTAATTATTTTATATTCTTTAACTTATAGCTCTATTTAATCAAGCAAACAAAATAGTTTATTGCTCACATTTAAATATTTAAGTATTTTACATTCTCTAACTTATAGCTCTATTTAATCAAACAAACAAAATAGTTTATTGCTCACATTTAAATATTTAATTATTTTATATTCTCTAACTTATAGCTCTATTTAATCAAACAAACAAAATAGTTTATTGCTCACATTTAAATATTTAAGTATTATATATTCTCTAACTTAAGTATTTTATATTAAGTATTTTATATTCTCTATTTAATCAAGCAAACAAAATAGTTTATTGCTCACATTTGAATATTTAATTATTTTATATTCTCTAACTTATAGCTCTATTTAATCAAACAAACAAAATAGTTTATTGCTCACATTTAAATATTTAATTATTTTATATTCTCTAACTTATAGCTCTATTTAATCAAACAAACAAAATAGTTTATTGCTCACATATAAATATTTACTTATTTTATATTCTCTAACTTATAGCTCTATTTAATCAAACAAGCAAAATAGTTTATTGCTCACATTTAAATATTTAAGTATTTTATATTCTCTAACTTATAGCTCTATTTAATCACTCTCCCTATATATATATTTATATATTTTGTTCAAATTTTCAATCATTAATAAAATACTTTTTATTCATCCATTCCAGTTCAAATACATTTTTTTTTAAATTTATAGTGGATAACACTTGATGTTAATACAGTTTTTTTCAAATATTATTTCATTAATTAATTTGAATTAATTTAGTTTTATATGAGGGAGAGAAATTGTAATTATTCAATAAAAAGTAACTGAAACAATATTTTTCTTTGCTGAGCTAAGTAGAAATTGACTTTAATTTTTTTTACATATTACTCGTTCTATTTGAATCACACATAGATAAGCAGTAATTGAAGCGTAGGCATTAAAATTTAGTTTCGGGAGAATTTTATATTACTTTCAAAATCAATAATTAATTTAACAACATTTTTCCAGCAATACCTCATTAGCTACCTGATTTTTTTTTAACCCAATCGTGTCCTTTGACGAGTGAGACTCATCATGCATTTGTTTCGAATAAATAAAATGTTGCGTCAAAATTATTTTGCGATTTTCAGAAAAAGATTATGCATTGATAACTACTACTTGCCTTAAATGACAATATATTTAGCTTAGTTATCTGGTTAGATTTGGTATTTAATTCAGGAAAGAAAAACTCCAATAATCATTAATCAAAAAGTTACTGCTAGATTTTTGTTTGGTTGCCTCCTCTTATTTTGGTATTTGACTAAATCGGTTCTCGAATGAGTTAACTTACAATAAAAAAAACACTTCTATATCATGTCGTAGATTATATTAAGCAAAAAATTTAAAAAAGTATCAAAAAATTTAATTAATTAAGTTAAAAAATTAAATAAAATTAAAATTAAGTTTAAGTAATGTTTTTAAATTTTTTTAAGACTTTCTGCGACACACCTCTTTAATACTGATAGCTTTCTGCAATATATTTAATTAAAAAAAACAAATACAGTTAGACCTTGATTTAACGAATTTATTGTGACCAACAAATCCGTTCGTTAAATCAAATATCAATTTTTGTATAGAGTATGATATCAAAACATCAATGCAAAATAACCTTAGATATACAGACATGAAAAAAAAGGATTATTTACTATGAGCTTAACAATTATAAGTTATAAGTTTGGGTATAAACATTAAAATGATCGTAATTCTTCAATACTGCTTGCTTTTAAAGCTTAATACATAATACATACATATAATAACACACTTGGATTAGGGTGTGAAATATTCAAAATTTTGAATGCGAAAAATTCGAAGTTTAAGTTTTATGTGCGAATTGTTTTTCCAGTGATTGTTGTTCGCTAAATCAAAGCTAAAAACTCCTTAAATTAGAGCATTTTAGCACCGTTTTTGTCTCCAGAAAGGCTTCTTTTGAAAGCAATTCTGAAGAAAAGAGGAAATCTTTCGAAACTTTCTGCTCAAAAGAGAAGCAAAATTTTTTTATTTCTCAAACGAGAAATCTTTCTTTAAGAATTCGGTAACGTTCTGCGACAATGTCGCCACGATTCTGCCACAAGGATAATAATAAACAACCAAAAAGGCGTTTGCTATACTTCAATAAAAATAGTTATAGATTGTCAGAATTGAATTTAAGAAATGCTTTTTTTTAATAATTTACTTAAACTATAATTTTGATATTCTGAAATCCCACACTGAGAAAAAAAATATGGTCAAAACTATCAGAATATAGTAAAGTGTTCCTTGCTCTATGGGAGTACCAAAAAGCTCGGGACTTTTTACAGATGATCTTTATTGATAATTTTATTAAAATTAACAATGAAGTATTGTTTTATAATATGTGATAAAAATCGATAAATGTGATCAAATTTGTTAATATTATCATGATATTCTAAACTTTGGATTAAAATCATTTTATTAATTTAAGTTTACTTTTTATTTCATTTAGATTTAATTTCGTATTTCTTACTAAATGTGTAGCAATAATTTTGAAAACCATTTGGTATAGTTTTCAGAACTATAACTACCAGTTAACCGTTACCATGTGAACGAAAAAATTTCCAAATGTTTAAACACCATACACTTTAGTTTTATTATATAGAGTTGTTGTTTTTTTATCCAAAAATGTCATTATTATACAGTAAAGTAATTTTACCATATTTTTTTTCTTCCTCCGTGCGGTATTAGTTATATTTTAAAAGACGATTATCAAAAACACTCAAGTTTCGACCTTTATTTAAACACGTTTTGAGGTTTATTTCATTCATCTTCCTCTACAGTAATTCGTCAGATTTTGATACCGATTACGTTTTTTCCTGGCTTAAGTTTTAAATTAAGACCCCCTATATGTGTACTTCTCTTTTCTTCAATTTTAATGAAGATCCTAAAGATACATTGTAACTGGGGAATCAGTGGATTGCCTTGCATAAATAAAAGACATATTTAATTATAAGAGAGGGACAAATTAGAAGAATACCTAATATTATGTAATAAGTGGTGTTTATTGCACACAAATTACTTTGCAATATTTGCAATATTTTCTTTCAAATAAAACCAAGCCTGGGCCACCTACGAGTGAGAAAGGGATCTTAGGCAGTTTTCCTGTCTGCCCCGCCCTTACGATGACTGTAAAGCTGAAAATACTACTTCAAAAATATAGGCTAGACCAATGGTTACCAACTGGAGGCCCGCGGGCCGCATCCGGCCCGTGATGACTTTTTTTGTGGCTCGCGAACTAAAATATATTAGTTGTCCTTTTTTGTGGATAATTTTCGCAAAAAATCTATATGGGTTTAAAGTACTTTTAAGTTTTATATCTTGACAATTTAATGTCTGTTGCACATTAATTTTTTAATACATGGGTGCGCATTAAAGTTATTGTAGCCGGAATTTTTCAATCTGCAATTAAATATTTTTAAAAATCTACTTCTTATTTTAATTTATAATTCAATACTTTTATTTTGTACAACTTGATAAAAATCTGACAGTAATATTTAATGCTCCTTCAAACTTAAAAGAGTCCTATATAAAATTTTGATAAAGTTGCGGCCCACCATTTGACTGGTGCTTTTAATTGTGGTCCCCGGCCTCATGTAAGTTAGAAACCCCTGGGCTGGACCGTATAAGAAAACTATTAAATATCGTACTTTGTGCTTTCTTTTTAATTTTTAAGTTAACATAATCTACTAAAAATGCATAAATGCCCAATATGATTAGAAATTTAATATACTTATAATAGATTTTAATACTTAATGAAATATTTCCTTTTAAAAAAAATAGCATTATAAGAAACTCGATTTCATTTCAAAATTAAACTCAAGTACCGATCAATAAAATAATATTTGTTTTCCTGAAATCTTTAAAATAAAGCAAAAAATAAATGTTGGTGTTACATAATAAATTACGCAATATGTTTACAGTTGCGTCAATCGATAAAATTGGTAAAAAACTAAAACAAATAACAAAACTTTCTCTATCTAACAATGCTTAAGTATTGGTTAATCCCTTGCCTAATTTAAACATACAAAAAAACAGAGAAGAAAAGGCGTTTCTGAGAAGCAAGTAAGATTCTCTTTTATAAAAAGAATTTAATTGTTAGATTAATGAAAACATATATTTTTACGTCTAAGGACTTTTCAATGTTAATTTATATTCTTTATTTTAAATATTTATTTATATAATATGCATAGGATGTGTTTCAATATGATATGATAAAATTCTAAAAAATAATCTATAGTCTTATAATAAATTATTTATTCTAACGAATCATTAAGTTATAAGTTACCTCTAGCTAGTTTTTAAATTTGGACAAACAGTGTATAGTTATTTCAGACCGTTATAAAATAGTATTAAAAACAATGTAAACACAAATAATTCAAGTTTTTTATAATCAAACTTGATTTATAATTAAAAAATTCGAATCAAAATAACGTTATTAAATTTTGCTTTAATTTTTTTTTACAATAATTCCATGTTATTTTATATAAACTTAAATAAAAGACATTGATATTGTCTTTCCATGTTTTGTTACATTACTGTTTTAGAAGTTTTATATTCATTTACAATTTTAATGCTTGTGAATCCTTTTTATAAATATTGTGAAACATTTTTATAATTATTTATTTAAATTAGCTGTACATTCAGTCACAAAAGCAAATGTATCTAAATTTATAATGTGAATTTTTATATTTTTAAATTAAAACTGTAATGATTTTTTAACGTTTTAAGATTTTTTTAAATTTACTACTAAGATATTGTTTTGCAATATATAATAAATCCAATAAGCTAAAACTGTTTCTGTTATTAAGGGAAAGAATAATTTTTGAAAGTTTATGTGTTATATTTACTCTTAAAAATATGGAAATTTACTTTGACTTGGCAAAGCAGTAAATGACTTGTTGCAGTAAATTTATAAACTTACTGCATAGAATTTTCAATACTGCAGTTCATTGACTTAAATTATGTCATCTAAAAATTTTCTAATTTTTAGATCATAGATTCATTTAATTTTTTTTACAAAATTAATAATATAAAATTTTTTGATACAAAATTTCTTATTTTACTTTATAATACAATATTTAGTTACTATTAACACCAATATTTAAGATTAAAATAATAACAATTTTTAATTTTTTAATCTTAATTTAATTATCTTTTATATTGTTTAAAAAATTATTGTACATACGATATTTCACAAAACCCGCCCTATATGTACATATCAAAGTTCCGGTAAGCATAAAATTCATTTATATTCGCTAAAATTTAATTTTTTATTTTTATATTTTTACTATATGTGTTGTAATAGGAACTATAATTATTAAAACCAGATTTTCCAGTAAGCCGTTACCATATGAACGGAAAAATTACCAATGAATGGTTTAATTGCCGTATATTTTTGTTTTACTAACCACAATATTGCCTTTTTTTACTAGAAATGTCATTATCATTACAGCATGGTAATTTTACTAGAATTTTGTTCTACATACATAAATTTAATACCTTTAAAGTGTATATATTTTTTTTCTTTCCCCCCCCCCAGGTTCAGTAACAGTAAAGAGGGGTGATTACGGAACACCATGAATGCGTTTCGTAATTTATTAATAGTTAAAATTAGTTATTAAAACTGGAGAATAAGGTTCTAAATAAGGTATTAACTATTCGATTAAGTATAATTTATGAAATGACTTTCTCAGTATGAAGCAACAATTCGTGCAAAGTTCATGATACTTTCAACAACATTAGTCATATCTTGCTATTCTGTTTAATAGCAGCTGTTGAATTAATTATAGAGCTTCTCAATTCAAAAATTCATTCATAAAGGTAAGAAATGCTAGAATCATGTGGTTTTGTTTGCACATAAGGCCCTATGGAAACATTTTATGGTGTAGGGATATGACTAGGTTCAAATATAAGTTTTGGTTCATTCATAAAGATTTAGTTTTCATTCATAAGGGTTAGTTAGGCGTGAGGATCATTCAAGAATTTTTTTTCATTGTATATATACTTTCTCACATTAAATTTAATTTAAATAATGAAATATTTCAAATCTAAATCATAAATTTTAGTTTATAAATGTATCGAATTTATTACAAACTGCTGGCTGTTACAAGTGCAAGTTAAACTTGAATGAAAGCAATAGAAAGAATAATTTCACATTCATTTTCACATACATCTTTTAACAAAACAGTGTATTTTTAAATAATTATCACACAAACATGTATTCTAGTTTAATATTAAGTAGCAAATTTAACAATTTATTTTTAGTTTGCTGTATCACTTAAAATAAATAAATATTTCTACTAAAAAACATGGATGCTAGCTAAAAAAATAAAATAGTTATTTATTAATCATCACACAAACATGAGTGATTGGTCACAGTTAATTAATGAAATGTAAAATTTACTTATTAATAATATTTCATACAAAGGAAGGTTTCAATGGAAAAAAAGGTTGTTTGATACACAATAATATTTGCTTGTTTACAGCTAGTTAACGAATTATATTCATTTATAAATATAATTTAAAATAAAATAAGTCTAAGTGATTAGGAAACTAATAAACAAGCTAAATGAAATGAATAGTTTATAATATATAATTGAAAAGAACATATTATTTAAAACGTTAATCACGTTTATTTTGAAATTTATTAATTATTGTTCACAAATAGTTAAGCGAACGAAAACTACGTAGATTGCTCGATCATGATATAATAAAGATATAAAGTTACCGCCATTCAAGGGCGTACGTGACTTGCATACAAGTTGTTTATTTACGCAAATGGACGTATAAATACTAGTTTAATAATGTAACATTCTACAAAGTATCAAATCTTATAATTTGCCAAAGCTATCATATTGCATGTTAGAAAAACTTTTACGTTGAAAAACGTTTTACCTTAGGTCTTATGAATAAATAACACCAAAATTGTTATGAACTTAGTTGGATTTCTTAACATATTATTAGTTTTGTTTTGGTTCCTCTTCTTCGGTGGTGTTCAAAATTCTTAGTGTTAACAGGCATTTTAAATAGAGGTCTAGATAGGAAATGCCAGTAGGTGGTCGCCCGGTTAAAACTTCTTGCTTTTTTTTTCATCCTAATATCTGCACTAAGAAAAAAAAATGGTCAAACTACCAGAATATGGTAAAATTTTCTGTATTTTTAATCAACGCTATAAGGCTCGTAATTTTTACCGTTGTGAATTTGGTAAAATTAACAATAAAATAGGGTTTTATAATATGTGATAAAATTTGGTTATTTTATCCTGATACCTTAATTATTTTATCATGATGGAGTTGTTTCTAACCCTCATTCCGCCCAAGGAACCTTTTAAGTAGTTTCTATTTTATTTGCTGTCTTGTATTTCTCTAGAGTCTGTACGATTTTCCTTTGACGAGAGGTTAACCAGGAAGACGTCACCTAACCATACAAATACCATAAAATTGATAATAACGTAGGGTTTTGTAATATGTGATAAAATTTCGTTATTTTATCCTGAGACCTTGGTTATTTTATAACGGTGGAGTGGTTTCTAACCTTTGTTCCGCCTAAGGAACCTTTAAAATAGTTTATATTTTATTTGCTGTCTTGTATTTATTTCTCTAGAGTTTGTACGACTTTCCTCTGACGAGAGGTTAACCAGGGAAACGTCACCTAACCCTTACAAATATCACGCATATAATTGTATTTTATTTTTAGGGCATGTTGAAATGCAATTAAATTTAATTTATTAAACTGAAACAATTAAAATATAATTAATCAATGTTCCCCTGTTACCCCTCAGTGGGTCATTAGTTTAGTTTTTTTTAACAAATAATTCGAGTTCATTAATTAGTTAATAAATTTATTTATTAATTTTTAACTTTGCTTTATATCATGTAAATTACAAGAGTTTTAACTAAATTTATTGTCTAAAAGTTTAAAAAAAAAAAAAAAAAAAAAAAAAAAAAAAATAGGGAAAACGCCGAATAAAAGACTGCATTTTATTTTATTTAACCTTTTATTTTAACAAAATGCAAAATTAAAAAAAATAAGAAATAAAAATTTGCGTAGTTTTCTACTTAACGGTTTCATAATATTAATTTTCAGGAATTGAATTTAAATTTAGAAAAATACTTAATCATAGCTATTAAATTTTCAACCGCTAATATTGACTTGTAGATCAAAAATTTTGTACTTTGAATCGAACGAAATATTCTTGTACGAAACTTAAATTTCATCGAAACTTGACGACAGCGACGTTAACTAGTAGTAAAAATATAATTATACCTCTTACAAGAATTCAAATTTAAAAAAGAAAGAAATATTTGAAATTCGAAATAAGCATAAACTATATAATACTGAGTACAAATTTAAAAACAAAAGTGTTAAAAAGTTTGACTCCTTAAAAACCCTGAAACAAACAGTTGCCGATTTATTGCTGTTTGAATTAGATTTCTCGTTGAAAATAGCAGCGGCAAGTTGATAAGACTCATTTTTAAGTAGGGCAACACAGATCACTTCGAAGTTCGGAGGGGAAACTGACCTAAGTCGCTTTCTCTAGGAAGGAGTAGGGATATTAGCTGTTTTAACCTCATATTTAAGACTGTTTCCGCATTAATTTAAAAATATTATAAAACTTTATAATCATATTTTTGTATGAAATGCGTGAATTTTTAACAATTTACGGTTTATTGCTATAGATTAATTGGCTACGGATAATATTTGCTATAAATTGCTAGAAATAATAATAAAAAATGAAATAGTCTTCTTCGTCTATTCTTTTATCATGATATAAGCTATACTTTATTTAGTAAAAATACTGATAATAGACTGAAGCGTTTAAGGATTAAAAACATGGAATGAGTTCGGTTATTAATAATTAATTTTTTAACTTTAATTAGCTGGAATTGAAAATAATTTTAATATATTTAAAATAGTGTAGATTTTGATTATTTTTTTTTACTTTTTTTAACCTTAGATGAAATAGCAATGAAGTAATAATGCCTTGTAGCTACTTGATTTATTGTTTAAAATTGACTTAACTCTTTTATATTAGATTCAAATCTTGTTGACTATTTTCTCAAAAGCTGGCATATTTTGCTTTTTTCCGGATAAAGGGTTAATAATTAACATTCTTTTTGCTACCTTTTGTAAAATTTAATAGACTTTAAAATTGACCGGTTTCTTTTATAAATTTTAAGTCTAGTTTTATTTTTTTTCCTTCAATTTACAGCACCATTAAATTTGGTTATGAGCCGTTAGGTTATTTTTTGTTGATTTAAAAAATTAGTAAAGATGAATTGATGCTAATTATTTAAAGAGTTTAATCTTGTTTATTTAACTTTTTTGTAGTGTTTGAACTTAATATTAAGATGCTTATCATGATTAAGACCAATTCATTAATCATTAAAATTACTCCAGAAAACATTTCTTTTATGAATTTAAACGCTAAAATACAGTTACAAAACTATTAAGAAATATTGCTGAAGAGAAAAAAACTTTTTTTTTTAAAAAAAGCATTAAATAAATAAATTACATTAAACAATGAAACAAAAATAAAATTGTTCTGTGGAAAACTTGCTAAATGCAACATTTAATTAAATTTGTTGATTGATAAATCAAATTCATATTTAAAATAATACCAAGTTATAACGTATTAAAATTAAATAAAGAAACAAAAATTTCCTTCCGATGTATAAAATGAAATAAGGCTGAAATGAACTTAAGTCAATATAAAAAAATTAATTATTGAATGAAAAAATCATTTACACAACGCTTCTTAATTACTGAACCTCTAAAGAAATAAAATATTAAAATTTTCTTTTCTCATTCAAAAAGTCAATCTAAAAACAAAATGGTTTAATTGATTGATTATCAAAATTAATTAATTGTTAAAATTGAATTAATTGATATAGTTCAGAATTTAAGTGTAAAGATGAGGACATTAAGAAGAAGAAAAAAGACTTAGAAAAGCAACAAAGCAGACACAAAAAATTTAGACAATTCCGAGGATTATCATTCAGTTAAATCTTAAAAATAAATCAATACGTAAAATGAAATTGCAGATTGCATCATATAAAAAAATAAAGTATGGTTAAGATTTCAGAAAAAATATCAATAAAGAAATAGTTAGATAAATATTGAAATAAATATTCACACATTGCAAGTAATTAAAAAAAGTAATATTTTTCCCATTAAAAAGTTAATATCAAAAACTCCTTTCAAATCGTAAAAAAATGAATTAATATTGTCTAACAATTAAATGAATCGATTCCCGGCAAAACTATGAATGTTAGAACTCAGAAACAAAGGACTTAATAGATTCATGTCTAATGACAAATTTTTCGCAAAACATGAAGTCCTAGTAAAAATATTACTGTTCTGAAGATAAACAATTATGTTCAATATTTTAGATTGATCAATTCAGGGAATATTAAAAGGTATAAGAATTCAACGTGTCTTTCAGAAATTAAAAATTAAATAAATAAAAAAAATAAAGTAAACAAATGAATAAAAAATAAAATAAATAAATGAGCAATAAAATAAATAAATATTATAATTTAATAAAGAAAAAAATAAAATATATTTTGAGTTACGTAACTGTGGCCAAAAGCACCCAAATTAAGCATCGCATCGAGGAGATAAAAACAAATGTTGAATGACAAAAATAAATCGATAAACAGATCAAAATTACAAAATAAGTTATCGCAAAAAAAAAATTAAACTATTCTTTTCTCCATTATTAAGTTAATCTAAAAAAAAAACCCATTAAAATTGAATAAATCGATATTGTCTAGCAATTACGTGAATCACTTATTAAGATGATGAATCTTAGAAAGAAAAGATAAATGTAAAAAAGCAAAACGATCCCCGGTAAAATTTAGAACGTTAAAACACAGGAACAAATGACTGAGTCTCTCTTCATGTCAAATGTCTCCTCATCACAAAACAAAACAAAGTCGCAAGTGCGATCTGTTAAAAGTTTTATCTCATCGGTTTGAGGAGACAAATAAAAGAAGGGAGCATTCAGAAATAAAATAAAGGAGAGAAATGAAGTAAAAAAAAAAAAAAGAGTTAGAAAACCGTCTAAGAGCTGTGGAAACGGATGACCTTGTATCATCCTAGGCATGGGATCTAAATTTGTCTCTCATTCTCTGTTTACCCAGCAGGTGCGCGTGACGTCACAAATGCTGGGCGAATCACAGTTATGAATAACAATGTCCAAATACGCGACAGGAAAAAAGTGCGGTACTTATTTTTAACCGATTTATGAATATTTTCGCTAAAAACTCACTTCAAAGTTATATTTTAAGCTCTATATGAATGTTTTTAACCAAAAATCATCCTTTATATTTGATGATTTAGTTGTTTGGTGCGGAGGGATATGTTTTTATTTACTTGCCGGTTTCTCCGCACGCGAGAGACAGCTCTTTGACTAAATGTGGTGGATGGATTTGAGGGAATTGTACATCATTGTCGTTTGCGTTTAATTTTTTTCCTTACGACGTTGTTTCGTTCCTGTAATATGAAGAGGTGAGATCTTTTGGAAATATTATAAAAATCGTCCTTCCGCTCCAATGGATATTTTAGAATGTTATCGGGACAAGGTATGTCATCTGCCGGACTTTTATCGAACGAAATAATAGGGGAGCGGAAACTAACGGTCATAACGGAGAAAGCCAGCAAAATCGCCGGTATTATTATCAAATGCTCAAATTAATAACCAGAATTACGTAAAGAATCTGTGACGTCATACACTTGAGAAATCATTTGTACTTATAGAGATCGTTTGCATTTCTAGTTGCAAGAATATTATTTCTTTTTCCGTCCCAATTAAATGAAGTGAATCGAATATAAATATGAATAAAATATTAAGATATTTTAATTTAATTGATAGTATATTAACAGGTATTTTATTTTTTTTCATTGTATGCACTTTTATAAATAAAATGCGTGTGCTAAAAAAGTCGTCTGGGACTTAAAAGAGAAAAACAAACTTGCCGGTAGAGAGCGCGTGATTTTCGGCGTGTTTTTGAAACTTACCGTAAAATTGCTTCTTAAAGATCATAGTTTCTACCAGTATACAAGATGGTGTAAAACGTTACATTCAACAGTTTTACTAGTTTTTAAAAATTAATATTTACGAAATATTTTTTTGCTTTCGTGTTGTCAAAGCGATTTTATTTTTGTTTTTATGGATATTTGGGATTAAAAAAAATTTCTTGTTGGATAATTTTGATTATGTTTACACATAACAAAAGCATTTATTTCTGACAATAAATAAGAAAAGAAACATTAAACTTTTATACACTTGCTCTTAAAAATTTCAATGTGTGATAATATATCGATTATATACAAATAAATTTGTCATCCAGCTAATCAATTAATTTTTTATCTTATTATTTTAGCTTTGCCAAAAACATACCTAAATGAAACAAAAGATATGTGTATAAACATGAAACAAAAGATTTTATAAAATTATTTAATAATCATAAATGTATAAATTAAAAACTCATTTCTGTTAAAAACATTTAAACAGATAGTTCTGCATTGATGAACATAAATTACTGCTTATAAATAAATTTGTTATGAATATCACCATTAAAGTGATTTACTCTTGAAAATTTTATATTTCTAGATTTGCCTTCACAATACATTAACTAACAGAAAGATATTTGTATAAATATTTAAATAATTTTTTATAAGATCTTTTATAAGCATAACTTAAAATTACTTTAAAAACATAAATTCACGCTTGAAGAAGCATTTCTGTTTAAAATAGTAATAATGTTTTTCAAGCAAAATGTTAACTAATTATATATACAATATAATAAAAGTATTATCCTAATATTTAACAATATGTTTTATTAAATATTAACTCGCTTTATATTTTTATAACTTTTGTATTTAAAATATAGCTATGAAACACTTTTTCAAACTCAGTTAGTTTTAAAATTTTAAACAAATCCTTTTTAAATTAAAAATAATCTGAAGTCTTTAAATAGTATTAATATGAATAATAGTAACATGAAATTTTTTTTTACATTTAAATAAAAGGTGATTATTACTCCTATTTTAAGTATATAATTTGAACTTTTTCATAAAATCAAATTTCTATAAATTTCAGATGCAAAACTCAATATTTAAGAAAAATATAAATATATTTTAACTAGTTTAAACTTTTAGTTTTATAGCATTAAGATAAATTTTAATTGTAATTTAAATAATTTACTTTAATAGTTTACATTATACTTAATATCATATTTCTCGTGCTAAAGATATCGTATTTAATTTTTAAAACAAGTAATTATTTCAAATTTTATTATATTTAATATATTAATTAATTTTAAAATATTTATAACATACTTTCTATAATTAGTCTTTATAAATATTTAATATTTCTTCATTCTATTAAATTTTTGTATATGAAAAGTTAGTTTTTTTTGAAAAAAATTTTTGCTGTTTTTATTTTTTTAAGTTCTCAAGATTATTCTTCAATTTGTGTTTTTGTTCATTTTATTTATTTATTTTTAATTTTTATTAGTTCAACTTAAAAAGTGATTTATAGAATTAAAAAAATTTATTTATTTTTTATTTTTACAAATTAATTTATTTTGAGGTAGCTATGAATTAAAAACAAATGAAAATGAAATTTGCATCCACATTTTTACTCTTCATTTTTAAAAATGGGAAAACCTCTTTGCAGTCTAAATATAAATCACATTTTAAAACTATACAAAAAATTAAAATTATCTCTTATTTAATAATTATTAACATAGTTTAAAATAGTTAATTTACGCTTATCTTCTTCAAATTTAATTTACTCATGTTTTATTAATTTAGTTTAATTATCATGAATACAATTTTTAGTTGCCCATTTTTATCCAAATATTTGATTAAGTTTTATACTGTTGGCTATTTATGACAGATTATAAAAGAACAATATGAAGCAAAACATAAAGTAATTAAAGCTTTCTCATTAGTAACTTTTCATAATATATATATATATATATATATATATATATATATATAATAATAATAATAATAATAATTTTATAAGATAATATATATATATAATATATGTAATAAAATATTTATAATATGAGCTTAATAGCATAACTCTATTTTTTTTTCATCTTAATAAAAAGTTTAGTCCTTAGCTATTAAAATGGATAGATTATACTTTAAATCTGCACCATATGTTCTTAAGTTTGATTAAAAAATCAATTGATGCATAATTTATTTCATTTGTCTTATTTAAATCGATCTAAATTGATCTTTCTAAATTTATTCTTCTTCTATATGCTCAATTATTCTAAATCAATCTTTTAAATAAATCTAAATCGGGCATTTATTTAGTTATGTAAGACATTTATTTTTGTATACAGATTAATTTTTTTGCTAATTTAAGTAATAATTATTACTTTCTAATTTTTTTTAACATATTTAAATTACCTCTCATTCATAAACATATTTATTACCTCAAAAATATATTCCATTAACAATAAACAGTACATAACATTTCGATCTTATTTTCCGTATTTATGTATTGAATCTAAAGTATAATACATGTTTATGAAAAAATATGAATAGCTTGTAAAATCTTGTTGGCATGAGGTATTAACTTATATAAATTTCTCATTTATAACTCATCATTTGAATTTCATTTGTTAGTTATTTTTAATCAGTTTTAATATCTGTTACTAATTCTTAATGTTTATTTAAGAATATTTCAAAAAACTGTTTCAATTTCAGGCAATTTTTTTAATTTGTATAACGGTAATTTTTTGATGGATATAAAAATTATTAAAACATTGTAATACCTTGACACATTATTATTAAAACCCTTTTATGAAACAGAAGAATAAAATGTTTTAACGAATAAATATTGTGTATAATACTTGTATGTTGCAGAATATTTAAAAAAATCTCTTAATTTTTCTGTAACTTCTAATAATATGTAATTAACAAATAGTAAAATTAATTGTTAGTTTCCGTTTATATGTAAGTACTTTTTGATCTCTGTGGGACGTAAAAAATTTTAAAATCTAATTCTCAATCTCGAATTATCAATTTATTGAAAATGCATAAAATTTTTAATAGCTTTTTAAAATTAAAGAAATGTGTTCTACTTTTTCACATATTTTTTACTGAACTAACTTAATGAACAAATATGAGTCAGTACTAGTTAGGAGAATTTTATGGCCCCTTAAACAGACTAGTACAACCAAAATGTCTTTTGCCTGATATTTTTATTGCACAAATGAAATATGAGAATTATTATATACTTTACTTAATCATTCTATAGAATATTCATTTCTACAAAATGAAACTTTACATTGTAGATTTTTTATTAGTTATTTTACAAAATTCAATGCCTTAAATATTAATCATGTCATGCTTATGCGTTCGGTTTTTGACATGCTGTACTATTACTAGGCATTTTATACAAAGTCGGAAATCCACATTGAGGCATCATGCATGCACATAGAGCAAAATAAACAAATAAACAAAACGGACTACTCTGAATAACTTTTGATCTAATAATCGAATCTTCACGTTCTAGGACTCAATCTTAATGGCTCGAAAGGGTGACTTACGTTAAATAATTTATGCTAATATGCTAAATAATTAGTGGGAACGATATTTCAAGCTGCGAATTCAGACACAAAAATGTACTTTCTTTGAATAAACATACCTTTTTTCCCGACGGATTTTAACGGATCCCCAAAATATAGCGGGTAGCCGCAATCTGGGAAATATTGTCCCAATAGTTTGTTCCTGTTACCTTACAGCAGTGTTTCCCAAACCTATGATTTTTCTGTACCCTTCCTAAATTTTTCGTAACGCTGTGTACCACTAATAAAAAACTTATGTATTTTTTACTATAAAAAAATTACACAAAAGATAAAAATCACAAATGGCTGTTGACACAACTAATTGTTAACTGTTAACTCTGCAAAAAATAGCCAATAGAAAAATACGTAATCGTAAATTTTCATGACTAACTTTGCTTTTAAATAAAATTTTTGAAATTTTCGTTTGTTGCAAGATATTTCGCATAAGAACACGTGCCCCAGCTAAACTGTTCCCGTACCCCTGGGGGTACGCGTACCACACTTTGGGAAACACTGCCTTACAGGATGTAAAAATGTTTGTGAAATATTCACAATTTTTTTAGAAGTTTTGTTTTGAAATTCATTTTTTAAAATGTCTGTGAAACAAATTTCGTTTTCAGACTTTTCATTTTCAATTTAGACAGAAAACATATCACATCACATTTGCATTTACTATTACCGTTCACTACTACAACTACTACGCAAAAGAAACAGCTTTCAATGATTCTTCTCAATGACGTAATTTAATCCATTCATAACTTTTTTAACTACTCGTTATGTTAATACTAGTATAGATATTTGAATTTGCTTGAACCGACGAACAAAATTAGCTTTTTGATTTTCGTCTTAAAAAGTGAATATTTTGATTTTAGTTTTTAAATAGGATCTCAAATAGACATTTATTTCAATTTTACTATTTGTATTCTGTTTAGAAAAATGAAGGGAAATATTTTAAAACTGAATAATTTATTAAGAGACACTTATTACTAATTGAAGCACTGTAACGAAGAACGCTATTGAGAAATATTACCTTATGGATTTATTTTATTACTTTACTTTATATTTACTAAGTTGAAAAATAGTATTTTTATTTACGTACTTTATTATTTCACCTAATATTTCGAAATAATTAAAAAAATATTTGATAATATAATACATTCTATATCAACTTGCTGTAAAAAATTATGGATCAAATTACAGTAAAAAGTACTGGCACCATCTTTTTTTCATCAAATTTTACACCGTAATTTTAACAGAAATATTGATTACAGTGTGATTTTACAGTAAAAATTAGGGTAGATCAGAATTTTGTTCCGTAAAATGTTCAGTAAAAATGAATTTTACTGTAAAAAGTACCGTCACCCTGAGGTGCCACTATTTCTTACTGTAATATGAATAGGGATTTTTTACAATATGTTGTGCATGTATGTAATGCATTTAAATAAACTGGAAAAGATTTATACAGCACAAAATATCCCAATTACTTTAAAATGAGTTTAGAAAAAAATACAAAATCATTTGAGCTATATTCATAAATAGCAATTATATGAAAAATTCATATTGATAGATGATAATTGATGAAATGTTTCTGGGATGTTATTTTAAAATATTTTTGGGATGATAAAAAAAATATTGTATACAATCTAAAATATTTTTGGTATATATTAAAAATAATTCAAATATGTCAGAAATCAACATTTCTACATTTTATTGACCTGTATACACGTTTCTGATATTATTTTTTTGGGTGTTTTGTGTTGTATGGCATTTGGGGATATAATGTATATGATAGTGCATTACGCCAATATATATATACATATATATATAACTCGAGTTTGTAATCTTTCTTGACGTATCGGAAGTATTTGTTCGAAAAATTAAGAAATCGTTTTTAAAGTGGATAATAAAATGTTATCTTGATAACTCATTGATTACTTTTATGGAACTAAGAATATAAAAGTCTTACTAATTAATACCAGAAATGTAAAATGATAAACAATGTTATTCTATTTTTAAACCAGCAAATTTTCTAACTAATATTTTATATACTTATAGTTTTAGTAACAAATAAAAACATGATTTTAGTAATAAAAATTCTTAATTTAAACTTGACTTGCAAGCCATTTAAAACATTATAAACACTGATAAATATTGTGAGATAAGATAACATTTTACTAGGAACAAAAAAGTGTTTATCTATAAATAAAGGAGTTGTTTATCTAGAAACAAAGAAATAGTTTTCATAAACAATTTGCTTATAAGCAAATGTTAACATATTATAACAATTTATTTTTTATTGAACTTCGTTGTTATATTAAGAACATTATTTAAAACTTTATTTTATGCGGTTATTGTGAAATGTAACATATACTGCATTTAATAACATGGTAGTCAACAACAGAGACATTTTATTTTTTATAACGTTACAAAATTTTGATAATTTAATATAGTTAAAACGCACATCTCTCATTCAGTTTTGTTAAAATATATTTAAGATAAGTTGAAAACATTATTTTATTGGAAACGTTATTTACTTCCTGCTATGTTCAGAAGAAAAAAAAAGATTAAAAAATAACTTGTTCAATTAGACGTTATGATATATAGACATGAATGAATTCTATATCGTCTCTGATTTTCTGTATCAGAGATTTCCTGTATCAGAGATTTCCTGTATCGGAAATTTCCTGTATTCTGATTTCCTGTATCAGAAAATTGTGAAAAAGAATGCATTTTATTCACCCTTTTAATACCTTAATAAAAACATTTAAAGTATTTAAAACTAATAGTGCAAATGTACATATAAATTAGTTTGTTATTTAAATTATTAATTTAAGAAGTAATAAATAAAGCGCTATTTTGTAAAACAAATATGTTTATACCAAATTTATCATAAATTTTTTTGTGATAAAAAATTTTGAAACGTCTAACATTTTTAATCGAGGTAAAATGGGCATAAGATGAATATTGAAATGTTTATGTACATTTGTTTCAATCTTTTGTTATGTTTATTAAAAAAATATATGTAAAAATTATAAAACATTGTTTTATAGAAATTCTTCGAATTGTTTCATCATTGAAATGTTTTTAATGAAATAGTAAGATATTTGCATTTATATTTTAAAAGAAATGTGCTAAAACCATTATTATTTCAATTTATCTTCAGTTTGAATTTATTTTTGAATAATAACTGTAATTCAAAAGGTTCTAGAAATGTGTTCTAATACTTCTGTAAATAAAAGAAGATCTGAAAGTAAAAGATCTTTATCAAGATAACTCTGTATTTACAATATCTTAATCAGATTAATAATGTTACAACTTATCAATGATTGAAATATACTTTTTTGTTTAAATTTTTAAAAATAGGAAAAAAGTTAGCTTGACTGATTATAATAATTTTAAAATTAATTAAAATACTATGTTTTTGAAGTAATCTTATTTTATAATTTAACATCCTTAATACTTAACTGAAATTGAAAAACAAAAAGTTAAAAAACTTTCATAGTTTTACGTGTTTTCTTTATAAATTTTATAGTTACGATGATTGATTATGATAAATGTTATAGTTTTTAACCGAAAGTTGTACGGATTTACTCATTTTAGAATAAAACGTTTAAAAATAAGTTTAATAGAATACAAAGTTTATTGCCTTTAGATATTTAACATAATATTTCTAAAAATATATTTAAGTTATAATATTTTTAAAAAAAGCTTATTGTCTTTAATTATTTAGCATAATTTTTGACAAAATACATTCATTTTTTTAAAATATAAAATACAGATAATTCTGAAGAAAAGCACCGTTTAATTCTGTCATTAAGTATATTTTATTTCCTTTTTTGAAATTAAATATTACATTACGTAAAAAAATTTTGTTGCATTTATACATATACATGATCTTGACTAATTTGTTTGTAGGGATTTCAAATTCCTAATTAATATTTCTTCTAAAGATACAAATTTTTTAAAAAGATATTTTTAGTCTATTTTTTGTCGAAATGTTTAAACTTAAAAACGTTGTGTATTGTTGTACGTTGTGTAAACGTTGTGTACAGGAGATTGTGTAAATTTTGCTACCAACTTCTAGGGTTGTTAGATAAAATTGCATAAAAACTCATGCCTGGAAATGGCATTGTACGTGGCTAAAGGCGCATTCCTATTATGACTGGTTCAAAAGCTCGCGAAAAAATAATCATATTAGAAACGCGCCCCCAGTGGCGTACTACGGCATTTCCTATACGATTTTAAGTCTTCTCACTTCTCTGAAAGTTTGTGGCAACATTTGTGAGACCCCCTGCTAAATATAACGTTTTTAAACTTGTACATTTTGACGAATAGATTTAAAATACCATTTCTTTTTTTTCAAAAAAATAAGAAAATGCAGCGTAGAGTGAGAAACAAATTAAAGATTTAAAATCAGCGATACGAAACTATTTAAGGTCTGTTAAATAATCTCATGAAACAGAAAACAAAACAAAAAAATCCCCAGTGTTATTTATGACAATCAATTTATGTTAGTTAGTAAACAATTAAACTGTATGTAATAAATTTTAAAATTGCATATAATATTACTGTTATTTTACTGATACTCAACTTCTTTAATATTAAAACTTGTACACTGATAAAAACATTATTTTCCTAAAGCATTCAGGTTTTTGAACTTATACGATACATGTTTTTGTTGATTTTTATTTTTATTAAATTATTTGATAACATAATGGATAGAAAATCAGAAGAACAATGATTCTATGAATATTTTTTCTATATTATTTGCACATCATTTTGAAGTGTTTTTAGAGATAACAAAAATAACACAAAAACTGCTAATTCATTCCCTTAATGAGTATTTTCTGTAATGGTCTAATGACCGTAAAATTCTCCATTGAAAACTATTCTGAAGTATTTAAGATTAAAAGGAGATAAAGGTTGTTATGATTTTGAACATTTATAGTTGTTTTTGCTTTTTTTTTTACTAAACCTTTCACTAACATTTATAATTATTAAGTATTTTTAAAACACCTTGTAACAGATCATAAACTGTATTGAAATATTTAAATTTTTTGTTCCTACCCAAACTGATATCTAAGATTTTATTCATTTTAAAATTCTTCTACACTGAGAAAAAAATTCTAAAACTAACCGTACTGTGTGGTAACGACATTTCTGACCAAAAGAACCAAAATACTGGTTACTAAAACTGAAATATAAGGTATTTAAATCATTCCTTTGGTATTTTTTCCATCCACCTGATAACAGTCAACCACAAATTCTGGTTTTTAAAATTCTAATTCTTATTATCACACGTTTAGTAAAAAATACAAAATTGGAAAGTAAATTTAACAGAATAGAGTGTTTTTATGCAATGCTCTGAGGTATCATTATAAAATTACCAAATTTTACCGTATTTACCTAATTTTATCACAAATCATAAAACCATATTTTATTGTTAATTTAACTAATCATTACCAAAGAACTTTTGTAAAAATTACAGAGAATTTTGGTGTTCCTATAGAGAGAGAGAAATACGGTAATTTTACCGTATTATGGTACTTTTGGTCATACTTTTTTCTCTATGTAGGCATTGTTTTTATTTATTGAATTGCAGGCAACTCTCCAATGTTCTATATTTAACTTCATAAATCTTTAATATGATTAAGAACCTATGAGAATTTTTAAACTAAGTATCAGTACCAATCTGCATTTCTGTCACCGGTAGTAAAAACCACGAAAAACTTTCTCATTGATCACGAAGACAATGATTATCGAGCTCGTGATTAGTCTTCCATCAAGGTTAATTTCTGCCAGGTCCTTACTAGGAATGTGCTCAATTTTTGTGTCCTAACCCTTATTGGCCTGCACCCATCATTCCATAATTTGAAAATAATATTGGAAATTTTATATGTTCATAATACCATACATCTTAACCCGGTATAAATAAAAATATGAGTGATATACATCTACCATTCAGATTAATTGGTAGCAGCATAACTGAAAATTTAAAGCAGCTGAGGTATCCAGCATGTATAATAAATGAAATATACCCTTTCTCAATGTCTCAGTGATTTGAGTAAAGATTTTTATGTTTGCCCTTTGAGCCACAATGGCGCAGTACTTAAGTTACTAGATTGTACTGTGTAAGACCGAAGTTCTAACTCCAGTGTCATCTTGAAGCCTATCCATCTTCAGATCAATAGATGACAAATCTTGAAAGTAAAGGCAACCAATGCACAATACTGACCACTGGAAATTGTAGAGCTTTAACAGCCGTGACCCCTTAGTCAACAACTGGCTGTAGAAGGAGTATTTTTATCGTTGCTCTTTGTGTTGCCCCTTTTTTAAGAAGGTCTTAACTTTTTGGGATTATTGTAATCTGAATTACGACAACGGTACTGAAATCATGAAACTTTGTTATTAAGATCATTGTGTAGTACAAATGTTTTCAATTGTAACTTTTTAAAACGCTGCTTGTGTGAGTACAAATTACATTTTCTTATTCTACATACCTTATAAGTTTATAAATTAAATCATTTTATTAAAATCTAGCTTGTATGATTTTAAATAAATTATCTTACTAAATTCCAGCTTATAGGAATGTCAATAAAATTCTCTGTACAACTAATGAACACCATAAAATATAGCATTTTTAATTTTTGTATAAAGATGTCATAACATTCTTTTTATTCATCAAATGTAATTCGTTTAATAATGTCATAATATGCCTTTTTCCCGAACAAAAAATAAATCGAACAATTAAGAACGCAATGATACTTAATGTCTTTAAGACATCATAATTGACATAATCTTTTTAATGCGTCTAAACGCTTGAAAGGAGAAATAAAACCCTTCAGACTAAAGCCAAATTAGAATAATCTAATTCCACTGGAATAAAAAAAAGGAATAAAAAAATCAAACGATACACTTTTTCTTGTCTGCCACCAGCGCAGGTTTGAGGTCGGATGAAAAAAAACCGGTAAAGAGAGAGACATGAAAAACATGGAAGGTAAATGAGCCGATCAGCAAGCCGATAGGGAAAGTGTCAAAATGTTGGCCCTATCATAAACGTTCGAATATACTTACTATCTGTGCGGTTCCTATTTCCAATCATTAAAAACAGGTTCTGGATTTGTAATACGCCGCGAAAGAACCTAAGTAAACCGTTTTTTGACATGAATCAAGAGTAGGGACACTATGACAAAAATTATTCAATTTCATTTCCCTCCTCTTTTTATTCTCTAGCAGACGACTTTTAAAATGTCTTTTGCTGCGTTTGTGGCGCGTGACTAAGTTGTGGTAGAACGTGCGTTGGTTGTTGATTCGCAATTACATAACGGCTTTTGAAACACAACATGGGAAAAACCACCAAATGAATTTAGGGATATGCATTTATTGATTACAACTAATTTATATTACCTTTAAAGAAACCTTATAAATTCCATCATATCGGCTTCCTTAAGATAAATTACCCTTAATTGCCGCTAAAATTTATTTTAAGCTGTATGATGATTAAAACGACAAATATAAAGGTTTAAAACACTTGATTACTGTAAAAATATTGGAGATGTGAACTGTTATAATTTTTTTAAATTCGTAATCTGAAGCTTTCTAATTTTTTGAATCCATTAGAAAAAAAAATTGCGGACTTTATCCTCGTCTAAATAAATCATATCTGTAAATTGCATGTTCCAACATTCAATTAATTAATCACCACTACTAAGGAATTTATATAATGCAGCTTGTCAATGACATTTTCCAGAATAGCAATAACTTATTTTCTTTTTCACGTTGGTTTAGTTCTCGTGATCCGTGTGTAGTGTAATAAAAAAAATTCTGAACTTAAAGAGTTAGTTTTTAGTTAATTTTATTTTCAGATTACTTTTCTCTTAAACTATACTGCTAAACTAGAGTTATTTAAAGAAAAAACTAATGTTATTACTTTTATAATTGAAATGTATCAAGCGTGTAAAATTTTTAAATTATTATATATTTAATTGATGGTCTTAAGACAAATAACTTGAGCATATTTCAGCACAGCTCTGATAGAGAGCTAGGAGTCGTGAGGTCAATCTTGCAAAAATTTGATAACATTGCCGTATAAATGACATTTATGGTTAAAAAAAAGACTGATAAAAAAAAACATTATTTACGGTTTTTAAAACAAATTATTTGTATTTATGAACAAAATTTATTTGTATTTCAAAATGCATTCATTTAAATTTTTACATTTTGAAATTACAGATTTTGAGATTCAATATATGATATAATCGATATCCTTGCCATCAAATTGCATAGATTCAAATTTAAAATTTCTGCAAATTACAATGAAATATGGAGACTTTGATGACTTCTTGAATAGCTATTTTGTTCTCAGTGATGATTACTAATTATTAAATTAAGCTTATTCATAAATACCACACAAAAACGGTTTAATCCTTACATTGTCTCACAGGCATCAATGACTACTTCTTTAATGGCACTTTTTAGCGCGATAATTGTCAGTGTTATTAAATTAATCTTTTGCATAAATAACGCCCCGCGAAAGCAGGTTAGTCTAAATATTGTTTTATAGACATCGTTGACTTCTTGAATTACAATTCTGAGTCGATGATGGTTAGGGTTATTAAATTAAACTTTTTCATAAATCACAAAACCCAAGATTAACCCACAGAAACGGGTTAGTCTTAATATTGTCTCAAGCATAGGTAACTTCTTAATGGCTCTTAGATAGTTGTAGTGTTTTCAGCTTAAATTTTGTCATGAATATTGCCCCATAAAAGCAAGTTACAAGGAACAATGCGACCAAATAGTAATCCTTTCAGAGGTTTCTGGCTACCTCATAGCCAGTATACAATCTTACACAAAAATGAACAACTCTAAACTAAACTTTAAAAAAATCCTCATTCAAAATAAAAAATAATAATAAATTTTTAGCAAGCCCTACTGTCAACTGCCGAGTTTCAACAATATCTCGCGTAGTTCAAAAAATATCAAGTTTTTCTTTCATCAACTTCTTTCTTAATTTTAAATAATTTTCTTTTGCCTCTTACTTAATTTATAGATATAACTATATAGCTTAATCTAATAAAAATTATAATGAAAAAGGACTAAACCAATATTTTTCTTTCTTAACAAAGGATGTATTTAAATAAAATTACAAGTGCATAAATTCATTTTAACATAAAATGTCAATATATAATTACTATGCTATCTAATGCCCTAAACGAAATCATAAGTGAAAAATTGGTGTAAACTAGTTTCTTTTTTTACGAAAAAAAATATCTGCTACAACTAACAACTAGTTTTTCTTAGTTAATGTTTTTGTCGCCAAGAATAACAGTTATTTCATCTTCTTATAGAAGCTACAAAGAAACAAGTACTAACAAACAACTCATTTAAATGTTTTCTGTCGCCATTTTGATAAAAAAAGCTCAAAGAAAACTCTCACAAACATATAATTCCAAAGCATATAATTCTTTGGTTACTAATATAAGGTGCTTTTACTGAGAACTAGCAAATAAAAATAAATAAAGATCGCCAAAGTAAAAAGAGTCTAAACTAAACTTTTTTTTTTTATGGAGCTGGTACTGTATACAGATTACCTACTGTAAGCGGTAATTTTTCAGTCAAGCTATTTGGTTGGTCCATGCAAATCTTGAATGATTCGCCTTGATAAAGTTAGGAATAAATAACAAGTTTTAAAGAAAAGTAATAACAAGTTTTTCGGTATTTTTTTTATTTCTTTTTCTTAACTCTTTTCCGACGGTTGTTCTGGTGTGTCCTTGACAAAAAGGCCTTGATTATTTTAATGTCAGACTATTTTTATTTAAAAAATAAGAAGAATTTAGAGATAGATACTAGTTATTTACGAAGTTCTGTGAGCGATATATACTTATCTCGTCTTTTTTATCAACATTTTGAATAAAACTCTTCCCAACTGTTAAAAAGTAAAAAAGGCAAAATTAATCTGTTTTGAAAAATAAAACAGAAAGATAAAGTTTGGCGAGCCATTAGCATTTTATGTGTGGTTTTAGAAGTTCTAAATGCCGATAAATATAATTTAGTCGATTAGTTATTTGATTGAAGTTTTATTTATAATGCACGTTATACTGTTATTTTTAAAAATAAAATCCTACTATTAAAAATGAAATTTATCTACTTTAAAAAATAAGGTTAGCTTTAAAAAAATAGGTTAAAAATAAGCTTTAAAAAATAAAGTTTTTAATACTGATAAATATTATTAGTCTAAGTTTATTGATTGAAATATTATTTACAATGAAAAGTTCGCTTTTATTCTTTTTAAAAAACACCAGAACTGTTAGAGAAATGAAATTAATTAGCTTTAAAAAAATAAATTGAGTAATACAGTTAACAAACCATTAGGTTTTTCGCTATTTTTTATATCAATAAATAAAATTCAGTCTATTAGTTATTTGATCGAAGTGTTATTTCTAATGCACGCTTTGCTGTTTTAAAAAAAAACTCAAGTGTTAAAAGAGTGTAGGAGAGTAACTAAATTCACAAACCATTAGTGTTTCATGTAGTTTTTGAAAGTTTATATACCGATGAATGTAATTTTTAAAGATTCCATTTCCTGAAAATTAAAATATATGATATGGATTCTAAAAATTTACGATATATACTCGTACGATATATATTTACGATGTTAGGATATATTAAAATTAATATATAAGATATATAAGACGTTCATAAATTAAATGGAGCTTACTGAGAATGATCTGTAACCTGATTTGACAGCTGAAATGGAACCGAATTTCATTAAGAAACTACTAACGATGAGAAGAAGAATAAGGAGTGGAAAAAACGTTTTAGTTCCCAAAATCACCGATAGTAGGAAACGTGGCGCTTCTTGTTTTTTGCGATATTCGAGTTAGAGGCTACAAATGCTAGAATGATAACTAATATGGATACTTTCTAAAACTCTCATGGCTCAGGGGATAGAGCATTCGCCTTCCAAAAGGGTAAACGGGTTCGAATCCCAGCCATAGCTGGTCGATACAATCAGCAACCGGCTTGCACCGACCACAGTGTTGAGGTGAAATATCCTCAGTGGTAGACGGATCATGGGTTAGAGTCCCTTTTCCGTTAGGCTAACCGTGGGAGAATCTCGTGGTCTTCCTATCCATGTAACGCAAATTCGGGTTAGTTCCATATTAAATATTTAAAAAATGAGCTACTAATATTAAAAAAAATTAAGCAAGTGGGAATTTTTTTAGATAACTTTGACTCATCATTTCGTTTCAATTCATTCATGCTTTTCTTCAATGTATCTTTTTTCCATTTTTATACGTTCCCATTATTTTATTTAATTAATTATTTTTTACTTTTTTTTCTTAATCCAGAATATCATTTTCCATATCATTTTTGGTATCTTCAAATAAATTTGGTGTCGTTTAGATTAATAGATAAATTACAAATGTTTTTGTTTAATATTCTAACCTCCAAGCGTTGAGTCTCCTGGGTAAAACTGTACGGAAATTTACCTGCTATGCACTACTGTCTCATTGAATAACATGGGGGAAAACGGTTTTTTTAAACAGGGAAACCTGCACCTATAAGTATGGAAAAGCCGCGACCAACACTCAGAAGACCCTATCTTTTTCTTTCCTCAGAAGATCCTAAAGTTTTTCCTTTAATATGGTAGTACTAGTTAACTTATTAATTAAGTATGTTCATTAATTATTTTAGAAATTTTAAAATATAATTCTTTATTATTTGCGATATTGACTTTTACCATTTGAGTTACTTATAAAATTTTATTAGGGTTAAAGTGGGATTTGTGTGGCTTTGTTAAGTTTTCATTAAAACAAATTATAAGAAAATTAGCATTTTTTGATAAATATAAGTTCTCTAAATATAAAGCATAGATCTCTTTTGTGTTTAGTTACTTACCCATCGTACTTTTTCAAATACAATAATTTGAATTTGCTTATTTCATTATTTACTACCCGAATTAAACAAAAAAAAAAAGCATCTGTGGCGAAAATTTAGAAAAACAAATTCTATCAACCATAAATATTTGATAAGTAACATTATTCCATTTTTAACAAATTGATAAAATTATCTTGGATTTTACTTATATTTAAAGATTTTACTTGTATTTTTAATGGTATTTTGATATTTTCCTTGTTTATTATTCCACCATGTTTTCTGCGTGAAACATAATATGTAAATCTCAATTTTTTTAAGACATTAAAAATAAAATAATAGTTTTTCTCTAGAAGTATTGGATTATCTCAGTATATTTTCTTGAAATTGGATGAAATTCTTCAAAAATTAGTGAATTTATATCTTTTGGATTATAAATGTTTACTTTTTGAGTTGATTAATCAGACCTCTTTGTAAACCCTTCGTTCTACAAACACGTTGAAAAACGGATTTTAGGATTATCATTCAATATTTTCAACTGTAAGGCAATTCCAGAAAAAATGAGTATCCAATTTTGATTTTTTATAAAGCCCTGATTCGTTTTAAAATTCTATAATCCAGTAAAACGGATAATCCACGTTTATTTAATTCAGATGATTTTAGATTGTCAAGGTCCTACTCTGATTTTATAACATTTTTTTGAAAATTTAAACTGAAAAAGTAATAATTATTTAATTATTTATAGAAATCAATGCAAAAGTAATTGTTTAAAATTGATTGAAATATTTGATCAGTTTAATTGGATTATTTAACACTAATACTAATATTAAAAAAATTTTGGATTGTATCAGAACGTGCAAATTAAAATACAGTGTCTAACTCTAATTAGTTTGTTGTCTGAATGATGAATAAATTTATAATTTATTCGTTAATAAAAACTAGCTTGGAAAAAATTAACTTTTTTGCATGGTATAATTTTTGGAAACTTAGTGAAATTTTTAAAATATGGCTGGCTTTTCAGCTGTTGTAAGGTAAGAAACGGAATGGTTGAGGAAAAAGATATTAGATATAATTAATATATATCTATTATATTGATATAATTTTAATAGATTATAGAAAAACTAAATAGATATAATTTTTTACCATTAATATAATGTTATTGTTTTATTTTTATTGTTTATTGTTTTGATATTATTTTACCATAATCGAAAAAATTTAAACTATATTCGAGATTATAGTTCATAATTTTAACAATTAATTGTATTTTATTGTTATGTTTTATCAGTTGTTTTGATATAAAAGCTTTTAAATTTTTTAATGTGTTCTAAATTCATTTTTAATACACAATATATTTTTACATAAATATTACACTGAGAAAAAAAAATATTTTTAAACCTATCAGAATATGGGATACCTGGATCTATGGGAACATTTAAAAGTTCAATAATTTTTACGAAGCGATTTATTAATGATTTTGGTAAAATTACAATAAGACATGGATTTATAATATGTGATAAAATTTGGTAAAATGTGATAAAATTTGGTAAAATATGATAAAATTTAGCGATAAAATTTGATAATTTTATCATGATACCTTAAAGCATAGCATAAAAACCATTTTTCTATTAAATTTACATAGTAGGATTAAAAATCTTACTCGATATTTTTCATGTGTTAAAAATGCATTCACAAAATTTTCCTTTCAAAAACGGAGTTGAGAAAGTCATTAGTTTATAAATTTAAAACTATAATTCCTTAAAAAAGTAAGTTTTATATTTTTTAACCAAAGTGAAACCTTTTTTCAGACATTAAAAGAAAATAGGACTGGATTTCAACAAATTTGGAAGCAGTTTTTTTCTCTCACAATTTCGCAAAAACAGGTACTTTCCCTAAAATACTGGACTGGCCATTTGGATTTTTTTAACTTAATATTCTAAATATATCATTTGCAGAAAACTGAAAATGGTTTATTTTACTTTTTGTGTGATAAAAATCTTCATTAAAGTTTTTAAATATACTTAGAGTAGTTAAATTAGTTAAAAATTAGTGTAATTAATGTAAAAAAGAGTATTGTGGCGTAATTTTTTTATTTATAATACCTAAATCTAAAGTAAACAGAATGTGATTTGTTTAAAGAAAAAGAAGCTTAATAGTTTAAAAAATATTTTAAAAAAATAAAAAACAACTTAAATGTATATACTCCTATAACTCCTTATAAAACTATAACTCCTTAAAAAATTATATTAATTATTTTACTAAAGTTTAATATTGTTTTCAGATATTCAAGGGAGCAGGTCGGCATTTAAAAAGATTCAGATAGTTTTTTTTTACATTATCACAAATACCAGACCATTCATAAAATTCTAGATCGGCTTCTTGGATTTCTTTACTTAATTTTCGAAACATATTTTTAAATATCTTAACTTAAATAAAACAATATAGTTTTATTTTTACTTGTAATGCCATTGAATATGCATTTGAAAAAGTATTTAACATAATAACAGAACCAACACCAATTTAAAAATTAATTTTCACCGGATAAGAAAAAATATTTGACTCAATTCCTTTATTTACCAAACCTAAATTCTATATATGGGATGTGTTTAAAAAGTGTGCATGTTTTTCTAAATGGTTTTAAAACTATAAGCGTATAAAAAAAACTATATATATAAAAGAACTGAAATTCCCGAAAAAAAAAATTTTTTTATATTTTTAAACTAAAGCTAAACTCCTTTTTCTGACATTCAAGAAAACAGGTCTGCATTTTAATAAATTTAGAAGTAGGTTTTTCTCAATTTCACAAAAACAGGATATTTCATTGAAATTCGTAATCGCCCTCTTGGACTTCTTAACATATTGTTCTAAATATATTTTTTAATATTTTGACTTACGTAAAACTGTAAATATTTTTTTTTTGAAGCCGTCAAAATATTTATTTAAAAAATATTTAATATACTAACAGAACCAACACCAATTAGTTAAAAATTAAATGTCTTCAGCCAAGAAGAATAGGTAACATAATTCTTTTATTTACAATAAATTCAAAGTAAACAGGATGGGATGTGTTTTAAAGAGGATGCATGTTTTGCTTAATGGTTTAAAAAGATGTTACGCAAGCACAACCGGGCTTGCGAAGCAATAAATTGAGCAATTGAAAACTGACCTTGATTTTCTTCATTGTATCTGGTGAGCATTATTTGTTTATTATTATTCTATTTTATTGTCCTTTTTTTCTAGAAATGACAGGCTAAATAAATAAAATTTTCTTTCTCCTTTACATGGAATCACGATTTGATTTGTGAAATGAAAGAGATTACATTTCAATAAGTGGAAAATAGTTTGATACAACCATAACTATTTTGATAGATTGAAATAAATTGTTAAGCAAACAGTTTTTTTTTAACTATAATTTTTTGTTTAGGTTACGCAACTACAAAAATTCTTTCTTTTTAGAAAAGCAAACAAGTTTTAATGCACATTCTGAATAAAATCAAAAAACATTATATTTTCTTTGTTGTATTATTTGTTCACTGTAAAAAGTGATTTATTAAACAAAAATTTTATGTTTTGGCAACAAGCTTACCCGAAATATGTTCATTTCTTTGTAAAATGTAACGAAACTTGCGTTGTTGATTAAAATTTTAATTAATTTTTTTTACTTACATAATTTTTTTCAAATATTTTTTCAACCAAGTGTAAAGTAGGCAAAAAAAATAATACCACCAAATAGAGAGAGTTCTACCCGAAGAAATTGATTTTGGTAAGATTATCGAACTGCATGGTAATGATATTTCTGGTGAAATTATTGTACCGTATGGTAATGATATTTCTGGTAAGAAAAACCATAATTCAGGTTAATAAAACCAAAATATTCGGTATTTAAACCATTCATTATTAATTTTTCAGTTCATATAATAACGGTTTACTGAAAATTCTGGTTTTCAAAATTATAGTTTTTATTACTACGCATTCAGTAAATAAATACAAAACTGAAAAATAAAATTAATTGAATAAAGGATTTTTATGCCATGCACTAAAGTATTATGATAAAATTGTCAAATTACACCACATTTACCTAATTTTATCACATTATAAAACCATATTTTATTGCTAATTTTACCGAAATCATTACCAAAGCTTAGTGAAAATACAAAACTGAAAAGTAAATTTAACCGAATAAATGGCTTTTTTACCAGGCTCTAAGAATCAGTACAATTTAGTTTTTTTCCTTTTGCGTTACTAAAAAGAGACGATAATACGGAAAGGAAAAACTTAACTAGTTAACTAATAAAACTTTCCTTCATCAGATAATTTAAATCTTGCAATCATATTTAGTTATTCAGCACTATTTAGTTTATATCCTACTGGTGTAAGAGGAAATAGTACAATTTAGGATAAATAACAATAAAAGTTAAGCTAAACAAATAAAGAACGAAAAATAATAGTTTTTTGTAGGAAAAAAACAATAAATTCAACAAAAATTAGAGTTTTCAATACAATGTTAAATCTGCCCTACTCTATGGATCTGAGATATGGCACTGCAATAAAAATAACATGAAAAAACTTCAAGTATTTATTAAGAACTGTTAATGAGGAATATTGCGTTTCAAGTGGTTCCATAAAATTTTGAATTGCAGAAATAAAAAGCATAAACTGATTCATCTGGAAATTAAAAAACGTAAGTGGAAATGGATTGGTCATGTTCTACGTAAACCTGAAAAATATATAGTCAAAAAAGTTTTTGTTTGGAACCCTAATGGCAATAGAAAAAGAGGAAAACCCAAATATTCTTGACGCAGGACGATTGTAATAGAATCGAAAACAATAGGAAAGACAGAAAATATCAGGCCAAAGTAGAGTGAGATAGAAAGTGAAGAGGAACATGTATGATGTTTTTTACCTTTGCGTTGCTGAGGAAAGATAGATAATATTATCAGGAAAAACTTTACAAGTCAACTAATAAGAATATTCCTTCATCAGATATTTTCAATCCTGCAATCATATTTAGTTATTGTCATTCATTTCGAAGTGTAAATCGAGCAGCCATTAAAAACAAGTTAGTTTTAAAACCATTTTAAACCATAAGAATGAAGAACTCAACTTTCCGCCTTAAGGTTTGCTTTCTTACAAGATTAATAAGTTTTTCCCCTTGTGTTGCAAAGGAGAAATAATACAGTAAGGAAAAACTGCTTTACAACTTAACCAATATGAAGATATATCCTGCTACATGGTTTAAATCCTCCGTATGGTTAAAAAATGGTTAAAAAATAATTTATGAATATAAAAATAATTTATTGAAATGATTAAAAAATAATTTAATTTTTTTAAATCACAAATAGGAATTTCGATTTTTTTTTATTATCATGCATAATAATAAAAAAATTAAAATACATTGTTTCTACTATATACTGTTTCTGATTAAATACTAGTTTCTAATACACTGTACGAATTTTCATTCTGAAATTACGGTAAAATAACTGGCAGCAGTCTGTCCATCTGATTAACCATAAAGTTTATGGTTAGGAACATTTCTTAACCTTTTTGTGGTTTTGAAACCGTTTAAATCTGGTTCCTTTAAAAACCGTGAATACAAAACTATACGGTTTTGTAACCATTTACTACTAGCATAGTTTCTAATCCATGAAACTTAAATGAACATTGAAGCTCTGTGGGTGTTGTGCCATTTATGCGTGAATGATAGTTTAGCATTCTAATAGTCTAGGGTCACCAATTGATGAGTGTAATACACTAGAAACTTTTAATGTATTGAAGGAATATTGTGGTATAAACGCTGGGAATCGAACCCCTGTTCAGCGGGTCATGAGGTTGGCCGATTAGATCTCTCAGCTACAGTGTATATTCAACTGCGAGGAACACGGTTACCGAGTTTTTTGTGTTGCCATAGAGCTAGAGACACGGTAGATAAATTAACCATATTCTGGTAGTTTTAACCATTATTTTTTCTAAATGCACCATGTAATTTTCTGTCCGACAGCAACGATAAATGGTTTTAGATCATTATGTTTTTATGACGCATAGAAAAATAACTTTTCAACTTGGTGTTCAAATTTTATATTTAGTAATTCACGTATATATGTTATTACATGTTCGGTAAAAAAGCTAACGCATGGCATTTATTTTGTTTTTATGTGAAAATATCAGTTGCTTACGTGTAAATAAAACATTGTAAATGTCACAAAACTAAACAAAAAGCCATTTAATTTTTCAAAATGAAATGAAAGCTGCACCTGTAACAAGTTTTGTAATACATACAACCTGACAAAACACATGTTATTTTTATAGATCTAACATCATTGTCAAAGATGCAACTCAAAAACATCAGTTATTAAATGCGATAATCTATTTTGTAACTTTTGTGTGCTGAGCTATAAACATATTTAATGTCAGCAAATCAGAAAATAAACTTAAACGTAAATATCAAAATTTCATGACTCACTTTATTGTATAGTCTCATAAATTGAGGATATTTCTTATTTTCTTAATCAGAGTTTAATTGTCTAATTTAAATACTCAAGAGTAAATAAATCATAGGCTTTTAAATATATAATTATATGCTAATGAAATATTTTGCCTAATTAAATGCTATTTTGTATGCTATAACTTATTTCTTTAAAGATTGTAAAGCTATACAATTTTATCGTAACATCAGTATTTTATTATTATTGTTATTATTATCTATACATAACATCAGCATTTTATTATTATTGTTATTATTATCTATACGTAACATCAGTATTTTATTATTATTGTTATTATTATCTATACGTAGCATCAGTATTTTATTATTATATTTTTTAAATTTTATGTAATTAACATCACTTATCTACTATTTATAAATGTTCTGTACCTAAAAAGTCACTATTCTTTAATTTTCAAATTTCTTATACCTTGACAGCACTATTTTACTATTTTTTAACTGTCCTATACTTAACGTAACTACTTATTATTTTTATTTGCTTAACATCATTGTGATTTATGTAATTCAGAATTATAATTTATTAACTTTTGTTTACTTAACAATAAATATGTTTTATGTCAGCAAATGGCTCACTTTAATGTATATACTCAGAAATTGTGGATATTTCTAATTTTCTAATTAAAGTTTAATTGTCAAATTTAAATACTCAAGAATAAATAAATCAGTGGCTTTTAAATATATAATTATATATTAATGAAATATTTTGAATAATTAAATACTGTTTTATATGCTATAACTAATTTTTTTAAGGATTTTAAAGCTATAGAATTTTAAATGTTCTATATGTAACATCAGTATTTCATTATTTTTTTAAATTTTCTATAATTATCGTCACTTATCTACTATTTGTAAATGTCCCATATCTAAAGCCACTATTTTATAATTTTTAAATCTCCTATGCCTTGATGGCTCTATTTTACTATTTTTAAATGTTCTATTGTTTGCATAATTGCTTATTATTTTTATTTATTTAACATCATAGTGATATTTGTAATTCAGAAATATAAATTATCAATTCTTGTTTACTTAACTATAAATATGTTTTACGATAATTAATGACTAACTTTAATATATATACTCAGAATTTGCGGAGATTTCTAATTTTCTAATCAAAAAGTGATATGTAAATTTAAATACTGAAGAGCTTTTATGAGCTTTAAATATATTGTTATCTTTATGAGCTTTTTAAATATATTGTTATCAATACATATAAAAATGAATGTCTTTCTGTGTGTGGGTGTGTCTTTTCTAGACTTTTAAGCCAGTCTACCAAAATTGATAAAATTTGGCATACAGATAATTTGAAGCGCGAAGAAGACCATTGCCGACATTACAACATTCTACGGCGAACCGTATGAGCGGGATGAGTGAAAAACAAAAAAAGACTTTTTTTGATTGGTTTATCGTTAGCCATTGTTTTAAATTTAGTTATAGACGAATCAACTTTCCGTATATTCTAAAGATAACGCCAGTGATAATTTCTAGCTTACAGATGCATTTAATCAAAAATTAGTTTATTGCACGCATGTAAATATTTAATTATGTTATATTCGCTATGTCAGATAAATTCAAGAACAATATTGCGTAGTAGCACGCGTGGTCTACGGCACCAAATTTATACTTTTAAAGTTCCACGGGCCTTTTTTAAAAAATTTATGTTAATTATTTTAAAACGTGTTTCTAAAAATAATTAATTATTTCATATCAACAGTAATTGAATAGAACAAAAATATTTATGTATTCATATATGTTGGTAATAACTATGTATTAATTGAAATAAAAAAAAACTTATGTAATAAAAGGCATAGTTAATGAAGAAAAGGTTAATGGGAAATTCATTTAAGAAAACCGTAGAAAATATCCATTCCCAGAAGACGCTTAATTAATATGTACTACTACTGGTATTACGGTAATTGGATCAGTTTCGATAAGAGTTCTACAATGGGTTTTCCGTTCTTTTAGAAAATATTTATTCCAACGATAGCAAAGATTGTGTATTAATACTTTAATGAATTAGAATTAAAAGAACTTTTTTCACCACTACTTTTAAATATTTTAACAGTAAAGTAAAGTTCAGATAGAGAAATGGTCATGCTCGAAGGTCCTTATCAAGTTATAAGCCACTGACAAATAAATGTATTTCGCTTAAAACTTAAATGTTGAAGGGTTATGTAATCAGTACCAAATATACTAATATAGGTATAAAGTATTTTATTGATATATATTTGGTGATTATTAAAACTGCTCTAATATTAAGCAGTTTTTATGCAGATATTTTGGAAATAAGTGTTTTACGTCCCCCTCGAACGGTATATGTTACGGAAAAGATTACTTGATAGTGGTAAATTTTGAATATAATGAGTCGATCGCGAGCAATTGCATCATGCGAAGTGATGCATTTTATACATTTTATCTTTATTCTAATGGGATGAACTACAAAAAATGAGTTTTGCTTATTTCAATAACGTAAAGTCACCGAAAAAGGCAATAAATAATATTAAATTAAAAAGTTAAAATTATTCTGATATTAATTTAAAAACTTAGTGGACGAATTAGGTAAGTAATATCTTCTGGATGAAAGAAAATCTGCAAGCAAACTATTTTATTACCAATTTATAAGAAGGCAGGGCTAATAATTCTTTGCTTTATTTTGTTTACCACTGTCGAATTTAAAATTAAAATAATGCAAGCAAACTAAAAACTAATAAGGATTAGTTATGTTAAATTAGAAAGAGGGAAAAAACAGTTTTGTTACTATAAACATATCCATATTGATGTAACCATTTTATGTTAATTCCCCTAAAAATTTCACTTACCTGGTTCTTCCACTAAGCTCTTTAATTTTGTTTGTATATGCCTTTTAGTTTAGAGCAGTGTTTACCAAACTTATGACTGTTGTGTACCCTTTCTAAATTTTTCGTAATGCTCTGTACCACTAATAAAAAAAGGAATGTATTTTTTACTATAAAAAAATTACGCAAAAATTAAAAATCACAACTGACTGTTGACACCACTAATTATTAACTGTTAACACTGCAAAAAATAGCCAATAGAAAAATACGCAATCGTAAATTTTCATAGCTAGCTTTGTTCTTAAATAATATTTATGAATTTTCGCTTGTTGCAAGATATTTCGCATAAGAACGCGTACCCCCTCTAAACTGTTCCCGTACCCCTGGGGGTACACGTACCACACTTTGGGAAACACTGGTTTAGAGCATGATTTCATACTATTTCTCAGCACTGATTTATTGATTCTTTTCTTTCTATTTTATTAACCCCGTGCTAAAAGCGGGTATTCAGCTAGTATATTAATAAAATATTTTGCGTAATTAAATACTATTTTGTCCGCTGTAGCTGAATTTTCTTAAAGATTCCAAACCTATAAACCATTAAATGTTTTATACGTGTATTAATGTTTTAATCCTATAATCAACGTCACTTTTTTATTATTTATAAATGTTCTATAAATTTATGCCAGTAACTTATCAGTTTCAAATCTTCTCACTTTGACTGCATTAATTTACTATTTTTAGATGTCCTACACTTAACATATCTATTTGTTATTTTTACTGATTGTGAGATATAACTCTTGTGTACATAACTATAAACATGTTTTACGTCAATAAATCAGAAAAAAAAACATTTCCCTCCTTAATATAAAAATTTCATGACTCACTGTGCCTTTATACGTTTAGAATTTAAAGATAGTCGTATACTTCATTTTTATCATTCAGTTTAAATTTAAATTCTCAGGAAAAAGAAACAATTTACTTATTAAATCTTTTATTATATAGTTTATTAGTTATTTTTACAGTTTAAATACTGTTTTAATTTTAATTAAACTAAATAAATTTAAGTGTTTTTTAAAGATAATTAATGTTTCATAACTAACTTCAGTATTTCTTTTTTTTAAATATGATATAATTTTTGTCACTATTTTACTATTTTTAAATATTCTATTCTTTTTCTGTTTTAAATATCCTATACTTAATGTTACTATTTTAATATTTTAAATGTGCTATATTTAAATAACTTAATTATATTTTCTACTTTAAAGGTGCTATATATATAACGATACTATTTTAATATTTGTTAAATAATCCATTCAGATAGAATATGGTAATTTTTTCTGGCGCTAATCTGACTACACGAAAAAACTCAGTAGTTTGTACCGAAGCGTTTTGGTAATGATTTGGTAAAAATTAACAATAAAATATAGTTTTATAATATGTTATTAAGTTTGGTAAATGTGGTAACATTTGGGGATTTTATCATCTTTAGAGGATGGCAAAAACCATCTATTCGGTTCAATTTACATTTCAGTTTTGTATTTTTTACTAGGTACTAAAAACTAAATCTGAAAACCGGAATTTTGGGTGAACCATATGAGAGGAAAAATTAAGAAATGAATGATTTAAATATTGATATTTTGATTTTATTAACCAGAATTATGACTTTTTACCAGAATTGTCCATAAATTCCAATACAGTGCGGTAATTTTACCAGAATTTTGTTTTAAGTAAAAGGTCACTATTTTTCTGTTTCAACTGCCCCTATTTACTATTTTTATAAGTCTTATTCTTAACTCAACGACAAGAGAACAGCTACTGCAGGCTCTCCTCTCTGGCTAACTTAAGTTTATATTTTTTGTTGCTCATTTTCTGTTTTTGTATGTACTTTTTCTGAATAAACATACTTTTTTGGGGGGGTATTCAGATTTCTGACCCTCAATATGAAGGGTAGGCGCATTCTGGGAAATATAGGCCCAATAGTTTGACCAAGAGATCGGTGCGAAGTTTGGACCCCTCAATATTATTATTTTTTGCGTATTTTGGCATATCTCTCGAATTTGTTTAAACAAATTGTAAGATGTTTGCTCACAACTATAAAATTTGTTTATCCAAAGATATATTTATGTAAAATGTAATTTTTAATAATTATTTACTATGTTTTACTATTACTTTAATATGTTTAACCCTTTTTTTAATAATTATTTACTATGTTTTACTATTACTTTAATATGTCTAACCCTTTTTTTAATAATTATTTACTATTACTACTCTCTATTCTTCCTGTAATGGAAATACAACATGATCATTAAATCATCATTTACGTTTTTCTTTTGTAAAAAAAATTTTTTTTTTTAAATTATGCCTGCTAGTTCAGTTAATTTTGAAAAAGGGGAATTAACTACAGTTCTGTCTTTGTTATTATACTTTCCCCAAACCCATGCATAATTCAAACAAAAATATACAGAAATCTAATGAATCTGTCTCGTCGCTTTGTCATCATGATAAATCATTCAATCCCAAACAACATAGCATCTCAAGTCTTTTCTTGTCCGAACATGAATGGACACAAACCTGACTGCATGACGTAAAAATAAGAATTCGTTTAATATAAGACGTCACGACATTAGAATGTTGTCCCTTATCCAGAGTGACTTGTACACTCTGAATTTCCTTGGGGGTGTCCCTTTAAAAATAGGAAGAATACGAACGGAAAAGACAAAACTAACAGCGTTTTCTGGATCTGACTTCCTGTCATCAAGATGTTGTCCTGCAGTAGGGTTCGTGTGGTCACGATATTTCAGTTACCGTCACGCAAAGCTACTGGATTATCTTCTATCCCGAATAAAAATGTTTATTTTATAAAATACTTGTTCATTTGTCATGGACTTGTTCCCGGAATTATTATTTAGTAAGATGTTAATGTAATTATAAGTATGAATTTTAATTTTTTGTTATCATGTTTGACAAGTTTCTAATACACTGTTTGAATTTTCATTCTAAAATTACTGTAAAAAACCGGCAGTAGTTTGTCCATCCAACTAACCGTAAAGCTTACGGTAAAGATTTTTTTTATTTTACTTTTACGATTTTGAAACAGTTTACGAGTTTCATGGTTAAAAAAACATGAATACAAAACTATGCGGTTTTTTAACCATTTACAGCTTGTATGGTTTAAAAACCTTAAAAAAAATTTACCTGGACATTAGATATAGGATTGGATCTAGGTAATGGGCATTAGAGTTAGGCTGCGGTCGAGTTGTGTTTAATTAAATGACCTGTTAAATGTGGTTGAATTATCTATCTCGTTGTTTCACCGATCGTTAGAGATGGGAAATACTAGTCTTTTTTGTGTTAAGCAGCTTTATGGTGCTTCCATCTATCCGTGAATGAGAGAATTATATTCTAATTGTCCAGGATCACAAATTGGGGAATGCAGTCCCCGATACTGATACTGGAAACTCTTCACGTGTTGGGAATGGGAAAAATATTAAGTTGCCAACGCTCTGGCACTGGAAACCCCGTACTGTCGATAATGAGATTAAAAAATTAGCCCTCGCAGCTATAATATTTACCCAGCTGCAAGGAACTAAGCGGCTTCATTAGGTGGGCCTAGTTGGTGCTATATAATTTTGGTTGTTTAACCATATTAGGTGAAAAAGCAGTTAATAAGTTGTTTTTCTCTTAGTTAACAGTTTGAGTACCATCTTATTTATGGTTATCTGACTGTTTTGTTTGAATATGGTAAAATAACATTTAAAAAAATTTTTATATAACTATTTTTACCGAGAAAATTCAAAAATTCTGTACTTATCACATGGAATGTCGTATCAATCTATGTAATCTAAAATTTAAACAAAAAAGTTTTTTTTTTTTAAGTTTTAACTTCTTTTGTGACTTTAAAATATTTTCTTACAATTTAATATAAAAGTTAGCTTTCACCAACAGCCAAAATTATAATTAAAATGACAGCTAATCGCGAGTCATAATTTTCCTTCAAATATCGATGTTCTAAATCTTCCCTTCTGAATTTTTAAGTAGATCGCTCGTGCGTAATCGTTCCCAACAAACTGCGACTTTAACTTAATTCCAGATATTGCCAGCAGCAGGCAGTGGGGCCTTTCACGAAAATAATGCTTCCCACCCCTATCCGCAATACCCCCACCCACGTCATGGTCCACTTCAAGGGGATTAGCTATCCATCCAAACCTTCCTCATCCACAGGATAGCGTCCCGTTACCATGGTGATACCATTGTTGCTAAAGAAGGGCTTTTCCAATTAAAAACTGCCCCCCTTCCCCAACGTTTTCGAAATAAATAAATAAATAAAGCAAAAATTAATCTCTCTTACCCTCTACCGTCCCATGTGTTATTTCCAGGGGAAGGAGGTAGAAAAAAAAATTAAAAAATATAAATGAGAGAAATTGTAAAATAATAATAAATAAAATGTTTTATTTCGCAGCCTTGTGTTGCAGGGGTTGTTTTTATTATGGTGTTTTTTGTTTAATGTTTTTGAATGCAGAGGTGGGTATTGGGAAGAGGGAATTCAATGACTGCGGCAGCTGGGGTGACGTCATATTTGAATCCAAAATTGGTGAAAAGGTGTCGATAGATTTATTTATTATTTATCCGCAATGTAGGAATTGTTTGTTCTAGAAATGGATAGAAAACCACATAAGTAAGCAACTAGAATTTATTTTTTGAACGCTGTTAGTTTTATGAAATAAGGAACCATTGAAATTCCTGCGAAAATGTTTAGAAAAAACTACAAATTTGGAAAGAATAGTTAAAGCTTTGTGATATTATGACATATTGTGTTTTTTTTTACTTTAAACAATCCATGTAATTGCTATTTATGACGCCCGGTTGCAAAGCGGTAGCACTTCGCGTTGTCGTGCCACAGGTCCCTGGTTCGATCCTCGGGCCGG
Source organism: Parasteatoda tepidariorum (assembly GCF_982258835.1). Taxonomy (NCBI): domain Eukaryota; kingdom Metazoa; phylum Arthropoda; class Arachnida; order Araneae; family Theridiidae; genus Parasteatoda; species Parasteatoda tepidariorum. Next base: position 73,259,288 of record NC_141763.1, on the reverse strand, counting down.
GCAAGGTCGACTCAGCCTTTCATCCCTTCAGTGGGTCGATAAATGAGTACCAAGCATGCTTGGGAACTAAACACTGGGGGTTCCGCGTTCGGCTGACCACCTGACCGGAACATCTGATCCTGCACCCCAGAGCCCAAGGTCAAGAAAACTGAGATGGGCACAGTCGGCCTCGGCCCTCTATGGGCTGTCGCGCCACTGAGTTTAGTTTAGTCTAAATGCTATTTATGCTTAGCCCTCTTGACGAAGTATTTTTAAAACTACATATTTTTCATTAGTTTGTATTAATTTACGTCAAATTAATTGAAAAATAATATATTTAACATTTTACTAATTTAAAATTATGAAATACAGTATGAAACGCCAGTATTTTTTTTTCTGCATTATTTAGATTTAAGGAAAACAGTTATTCATCATTAAAACTACTTTAATTTACAAAATCAATTATTGATAAATTTTTAAATATGAATGGTAAAAAGATTTGGATTTTATATTTTAGTACTAACATAATTCCGATAACCCTACAGATTTTTTTTGCAACTATTAGACTATTTTTTTATAATTAAAAAATACCAAAGTATATTTTTGTTCGTAATTACAGCTTCAGGGAAAAATATATATAAAAGGCACACCGGTGTCCCATCTGCGTCAAAGGGTTAAATCAAAGTTTCTTGAGAATGGAATTGTAAAATTTATTTAGGTGTCGTTTTAAATTAAGTATTTTTTTATAACGTTGTTCATAACGTTATTAATAATAACTAATGTAAATGTTTTTTATTTAAAAAATCACGGATTCGCACATCATACTGGCAGAATTCTTTTTATTTTTAATTCCACTCAACAATAATAATTTTAAAACTAAGTAAAATACCTTTAAAACTAAGTTCTTAACTCGCTATAACATTACCAAAGAGGGCAAAACTTAGAATGTTATGAAAAACTTACTAACTTCTTTTAGAGCTGGGTAAAACTTGAAGTTTTCTAACGTTTAAAAATCATAATAAATTATACATTTATTATTTTTTTCGCATTGTTTGGATACTTAATGTCCCAAAAATGGCTGATGACTTGAGAAGTCCTAAAAAAAATGGATTCGAAATGTGTAGCATGCTCTTTTCAGCCAAGATACTTATTCTCACCACGTTTCAAAATTCGTTAGCATGTGATAATAAAGCAATATTTTCAAAATAATCAACATTTGCATCAACACCGTAGCCCAGTTTGAGAACAGAACAGAATGATCCCACATGCTGAATAGCTTTTTCAGACGCTAGCGTCATCTGTCGAGAAAAATTTTAACTAATTTTGATAGTTGAGAATAAATTGTTTAGTTTCCTAAGCAGAATTCAGGGGATGGTCCTTTGTATTTCACTTCATTGTTTAATTTTTTTTAATAAGTCGTATATTACTTTTGGTCTTGATGCAAGCAGCATGAGGCAACCACTATTCCTATTTAAATTTCTTCTTCTTGAAACAATAGTATGAATACTGATACTTAAGTGCTTTTCTGTTAGCCGAGAGCAAAGAAATTCAACTATTTTTTTTTGTTTCATTAAATTTTTTCTAGTCTATTTTGTTTAGTGTTTAAAAAAATTAATAAAATTAAAAAATAGTGAAACAAGTTGGCATTTTTTTCTGACGTTTTGCTTGCGACGGTTAACGGAAAAGTATCTTGTTTTTCATGCTTACATCATTAAAATGCCATCTAAGTTTAAAACGGAAAATTATTTTGTAGCATAACCGCTAGTGTAAATTCACTCATGATTCTTAGTTATAATAATATTAATTTCGCATATTTTTTTTAAAACTAAGTGAAAATGTTTATCTCCTCATTTGACTTTTAAATTATGATACACTGTTCAGCTATATACTTTAATAATTTTTTATTGCAAAATTGGTTATTTCAATACCTTCTTTATTCTATGCTATTCAACTATTTTCATTTAACTCAAATCTTGTACGAATTATGAGAGAAATTTTCTGAAAAATGTTGATACAGTTATCAAAAACAATGTTTCTTTTCCCCCTGACGGTATCAAACAATGTTATATCCAAACCTACTTTCTTCCTTGAATAGTTAAACAATAGATGTGGAGCCTTTAGACAAACCTTCACGCTTATAGAGTCATTAGAGAAACCTTTAAGGTAAACCTGTAATTCATAAATTTATAAAACCTTTAAGGTAAACCTGTATTTTAAAAAAAATTTTGAAAGTTAAAGACACTTTTACTTTTCCATTTTTCGTTGTAAACTTTACGTTTTATATTTCAAATCACTTAAGTTTCTCATTCTATTCTACCAAATCTTGAAAATCGACGCCTGTTTTTGAGTGCTGGAAACATGTCTACTGTTATTTCCAATTCGTATATTTTTGAAGCGAATGAAGTTTTTTTTTTTATCATGCAATGTCTTACCATACAGTTTCTTTAAATTATCCCTTTAATAAAGAGACCCCATTAATGCCAGCGAAATTATGCAATGATGTAACTTAAAAACATAACACGACAATAAAAATTTCAATCGCATTTCTTTAAGTAATTTTAGAAGCAATGATCACTTTATGTTAAAACAGTTTTAATTAAATTAGTTAATATTTTAATGGCAGCGTTCACATATCTCTTATACTGTAAAAAATTCCTGATCATATTACGGTATAAAGTATTTTATATTACCGTAATTTTAACAGTAATGCCTGTTTAATTAGAGCGTGTCAGTGGTTTTACGGTAATTATTATTGTAAAAATTACGGTACATCAGATTTTTTTGTCCTGTAACATGGTTCGGTAAAAATGGATTTTACGTACGAAGAACCGCCTCCTTGAGTGACGATACTTTTTCACGTATTTTAATCCAGAATTTTTTAAAACGTGGCTTTCTGTTTCATCAGGCGATTTTTACTTTCCAAATATTTCTAAAGCACTAGACATAAAAAAGGAAAGAATATATTAACAAAATGGAAATCATCACTGAAAACAGTATTAACTTAAGAGAAAGTATTATTTACTGTGTTAGATGTTGAGAAAATACAGTATTTAACTGTATTTATAATGAAACACTGTATCACAAAACTGTATTTATAATGATTGGTATACAGACAGTTCTATTTACAATATTTAATAAACGGAAAACAATATTTTTTGGTGTAGGATAAACGCCTCTACAGGAAAAAAGTGATAAAAATCATCGAAAAGCGGTCTTTGATGTTATTATTGAGCATTATTCATATTGAGCATTAGCAGGGGTCTGTCCAGACATTTTGTGAAAGGTCCGTTATTATAAAATTGTGAAAAAATTACTCATAACTTGTGAATATAAAATAAACTTTAAGTTACATTCTTTCAACCAGGGTCCGCTTTTGTGAATTTGTGCAAATAGGGTCCTTTATTGCAAAAAAACATTTTCAAGGAGTTTTTAAATTGCAAAGAGATACACGATTATGCTCAACACTGTAAAATATAATTTAAAAAATTAAATTTTTTAAAATTAACAGCAATTGGAGCTACTAAATTAGCGAAGCAACGTACAAATATTTGGTATTTAGCCTGTACTGCTGAAAGCAGAATATTAATTTCGGACGAATAAAGGAAGAAGCGTCTGCGGAAGACAAAATTTAGTTCGTTTGCATCTGTCTTTCTCTCCCCCCCCCCCATTCCTGCGAAGGGTTTATTTGATTAACAAAACAATAATGGAAATAAACAAATTTGTGAAGGGTCCGATTAAAAGATAAATTATTTTGTGAAGGGCCCGTTTTTATGAAAAGATATTTTGTGACCCAAATTTCTTCTAAACAGACCCCTGATTTAGAATCCCAAAATTTTTATAACCAAACATTTTAAATTTGAGTAACAATAATTGTAAATATATACCGAGTTATTTATCTTTAAATGTTTTTTTTATTATGTTTTTATCCCGAAAATAATATCAATGATACATATTTTATTGAAACTTGGAAATAAATCCCTTATGTAAATTATAAGGTCTTATTAGGAATACCTAATGCATTATTCCATTATCTACATACATTAAATACATTACGTCTTCTAATCTTGCATACAAATATGTAAAAAAGTATTAATTTAAAGTTAAAAAAACAGAAAAACATCTGGTTTGAAAAAAATAATTGAAAGAACATTGTTATTTTTTTCTAAAAAAACAGAAGCATTATCTCAAAAATCCTTTCGTTTGAAATATTCTTTTATTGACAAACAACTTCATTCCACATCGCTTGAGCCTTACATAAAGAAAAAAAAATAAGCGGACTCTATTAGTTTCTCATACGAAGAGAAAGATATAATCAAACGTTTATCATATTGTGTTGATGCGAATTTTTTTTCAGAACTTGTACAACCCTTTTAAAAAAAATCACTTCATCATTTCTTCCTTTAACCACCCCCTCCAAAATCAACCCCTCTCTTACTTTCTCGATTCATTTCTGACAAAATAAAACAGAAAAATCGAATGAAAACATTTTTTTTTTCTTTCATCGAACAACAATGCAACGGCAAATGGAATTTTTTCTTCTCGCACACCCTCTAAACATATGAAGCGAAAAGTCAACAAATTCTATAAGTTGCTTTCTTGAGAGTGTAAAAAAAAAAGAGAAGATCAAAGCATAAATAAAATTTATTTAGTTGGTTAAGGGAGGGTTTGGGGGTGGGCCTGGGAAATAAATGGTAAGAATGAAAGGGGTGGTAAAAAGAATCCCTTATAACAATGCAAATAAATTGGTAGATTTACATTTCTCTTTCGTGTTCACGGTTTTTGTCATTTATTGAGTAAACATTTTGGATAGCATTGCCTGTAAACCAGTATTTTTTTATATGTAATACATGAAGGAAATTGTGAGTTATATCGAAGATTTTCACTTCGTTTTTAATTTTTGTTACCCCTTTCCCTTTTTTTTCTTCTTTTTCTCTCTGAAATTGGCGGAAGCTTTATTTACGTAAGAATATCTCAACCTAGTTTTTTTAGTCAAAATAGTTTTTTTTATGAAATCAGTTGTGTAAGTATTCGTTGATTTAATATCCTTAGGGTTATTTTTAGAAGATATTTTTTTATAGATCTCTTTCCATATTATAATGTTTCTTTTTTCTTTATGGCTTATTTTAATAAAGAAATTATCCTTAAAAAGTTTTAAATTGAAAATACAAAGTTAAGTCTTCGTGGATACGGCTTATAGTAAATGAAAAGGCAAAAAATAGTTAGTTAAAATAATTACTTGCTTAAATTATTGTTATTGTGAAAATGCTTTTAAGAGATAAATTGTCGCTCTAAATTTTCTAATCGTATTGCATTACAATCACTGTCTTGACAAATCATGAGGCCCGAGTTTCAACTTTTTTTCTATACGTTCGAGATGGTTTAAAACAATATACCATTTTATAATATTAAGATACAATATTTCAGAAACAAGCAATATAAAAAATTTTATTGGCCCTTACTCTATTTTGAGCTCGTATTTTAGTTTAAAAAAAAAAGGTACAAATACTAAAAATATTAAACTTTGTGGGAGAAAAAACAATTTGTTTTCTTTAGTTATTGCTAAGTTTTGTGCCTCGAAAATAGGGTTTCTTACACTGAAAAAAAGTATGGTGAAAGCTACCAGAATATGATAAAATTTACTTTGTTTCTGGCTCTATACGAACACCAGAAGCTGGTTTGACAGATTCTCTTTGGTAGTGATTTTGATAAAATTAACAATAAATTATGATTTTTTATAATAGGTGATATAATGTGGTAAAATTTAATAATTTTTTACGATACCTTAAAACATGGCATAAAAGCCATTTATTTGGTTAAATTTAATTTGAAAAAAAGAATATTAATTTTAAATTTAAGTTTTAAAAAAAATGTGATTTTTAAGATTAATCTATCTATATTATATAAAACGCTAATACGTACGTATGTATGTATGTATCAATAAAACCGATGATATTTCTTTTCTCGCGCTGGCAACAGTTTTCATTTTTAATTGATTGGATTCGGCGCGAAGAGCACGTAGTGAGCAACCAGATAACAATAACCAGAGTGAGCATTATAAGGTTGTTCAATTCAGATTCATGCACTAAAAACATGACAATATTTCATTTAAACTCAATTAGGAATTAATTAATTAATTGAAGTGAGAATGCTTTAAAAGGCCGCTGTTGAATTGATATTTTTCTACTGGGAGCTACCTAAACGTCTAAAAAACGTTTAAGTGTTTGTATTGAATGCATTGAATTTTTTTATATTTCGCGTTTATTTATGCATTGAATTTTCACGCTTTAAAATGCAGAATATTAGTGAAGCAATATTTGATAATTTATTTTGCTAATATGTTTCTTATTTAGCTAATGTTTTGATTTTTTCACCATGTACAATCTAAATCGCTAATATACTCTTTTAAAAGCCAGTAAGAACATTGGTAGAATTCTTCTACATAAGTACAATACTATGTCTTTGATGATAAAATACTATGTCTTTGATGATAATATATTATGTCTTTGTGCTAGAACATTGTGTTCATTGGTGAGCGAGCGCAGCGAGCCATGGTTCACGGCGTGAACCACATAGGATTGCGTAGCAATTCTCGGGTGTTGGCGAGCGTCAACGAACAGGGGGCGGAGCCTCCTAGTTATATTATAATTTATTATTTATTAAAATTAATTGATTTCTCCACTTTAGTTTTATGATAGTTTTAAATCCAGTTTTTTTTTCTCCGAAGAGTGGTCAAAATACGATTGGCATTAATATGGTTATGAATAATGCTAGTAGCGGTCTGATAACGATTAAAGTGTGTTTTATGTTACGGCAGAGACCATCGATTAAAACTTGTGAAAAGTGTTGGAATTTTGTTGAATTTCGATAGTAAGTTTTGCTTTCTATAAAAAGACACAAAAGCGAGACGTAGTACAGAGTAGGGCATAAATTTATCACAATTATGCTCAAATTTGAACTGTTCTTGTACATTTTCTTCATATTTGTACAATTTTTCAAACTTTTCGAAGATTTTGACGTGAGTAATTTCTCTACACATAACCCTATTCCAATTAGGAACACATATTTCATCATATTATGTATCACAAAAATAACAGCTTAGACACGTTAAATTGATGATGTTTGTTCAATTTTATCGCAATCTTACATGTTCTAACTTAAGCATAGAACTTTATCAAGAATTAAAAATAACTTTTTGAACATTTGATTCAAAAATTTTCAACATTTAGTATGTTTTAAAAAAATAAAAAATCTAAACATTTGATGTTTCCTAAAATATAAAAAACAAACTATACAATCACTAATCAATTTTATTTTTATGGCATTCACAATGTCATTGATCTGAATATGTGAGTATAATCAAATTCAAATTATATACTAATATATCCTCTCCATTATGTCATCGAAATGGCCATATCGAAAACTGAAGTTAATGATATCTGCTCTCTTATATTTCGCTTTGATACATTACTCCAATTTAAAAATGGAGCTAAATTACAAATAAACTTTTATTTCAGCTTTTAAATTTTTAGAATTTTTTATAAAATATTTCAAAATTTTTTGTTCCTGGAAATACAGAAAACTGAACATAATATCTAATCATTTTTAAATCTCTATATAGCCATACGACTTTCTCAATGCCATTACTCTCATTATAATCTCATTTCAATTATGTTAATATATCATCACATTAATGTCATCGAAATGACAGCGTCAAAAACTGAAGTTAATGATGTTTGTTCTGAAATGTTTCGTAAAGATACATTACTCCAAATATAGAATTAAATTATAAATGAACTTCAAATTCATATTTTTAATTATTTTTTTAAAAAATTTGTTTTTTAAAATATAGAAAACTGAAAATAATCTCTAATCAATTTTATATTTCTATGTCACCTTATGATTTTCGCAATGCCATTGCTCTGATTATAATATCATTTCAATAATACTAATTTATCATCTCATTATATCATGGGTGAAACGAAACGATGGCCGAACATTACATCGAAAACAGAAGTTAACGATATCTACACTATTATATTTCGCAATGATATTTAACTAGAACTTACATATAGAACTGAATCAAGAATGAATAATCATTCCAATTTTTTCTTTGCAACTGTTTATACCCCAATTTAAAAATAGAATTTAGAAAAAAATAATTTCAGCTGTAAAAAACTCAATTATAGTAGACTCCCGATTAACCGGGATCGGATTATCCACCCAGTAAGCACACACCTCACGGCAAACGTAAGGCCGTAAGCTGGCATTCTAGGTAGGGTAACGGCAAAAGGCAAGTACAATAAGGTCCTTTATCGTTTGTTTTGAGGCATTTCAGGAAGAGGCGGAATAACTCTTCACCTATACAGGCCCGAAAAATAAAACCGTTGTTTGGCCTCTTACACTTAATTAGTTACTGGACCTTTATTGTATACCGTTGTTTGGCCTCTTACACTTAATTAGTTACAGGACCTTTATTGTATACCGTTAATTAAGTGTAATGTTACAATAGATTAATAATGAATAGATGCAGAGTTGGTAAAAAATGTGCTTTTAACTCAAAAATTTGAAAAAAATCAGGAGAGAATGGAAAAAATCCATAAAACGTTAACCGTATTTTTGAGAGGAAAAAAACAACTTTTATTATTCTTTGAAAACTGCTAATTTTTTACATAGAATATTAAAAACTTGAATTTTATTATTTTACTATAATCTAAATATACTTTATGTGGTATTACCTATTATATTTTTTAAAAAAATAATTTTATTAAAAAATAATCATTTTAAATTTTATTAAAATTTTTAAATAAATATATATAATTATTTATTTTTTCTTTTTGAAATCATTTTCTGAAGTATAATTTTTAACTCGAAATATAATATATTCTTTCTTTCTAGAAAAATTTAATACATATTCCCTTAAAAATAAGAATAAATATTAATACTTTTAACTAGAACAATTCCTTTGTTCATTGAGAAAAAGTTTTTATTTTTTCGATTGTTTATTATAAAATTTTGTTAAATTTATTGTATTAAACATGTACTTAAGAAAGACTTATTGAATTGAATACTTATTGAAGACTTTTTCTTATTGAAGACTTATTATTATTTTTTTATTGAATAAGCGATACATTTATTTTTAACGTTAAAGGATTCAATAAAAAATCCATCATTTTTGTAATTCATGGTTAAAAAAAAAAATCTAGTATAATTTATATGATAGCAGTAAAAGGCTAAAGGTCCGTCATTGTCTATTTTTTGTCATTTTAGGAAGAAGCGATATGAAAACTTTTCCCATTGTTTATGTTTTGGTCGCTTGAAAATTATTACTGTAAGCCCCAAATGAAATTAACATAAATTTTTTCCAGACTATGACTCCTTTTTTAAACCTTCTCTAAAACAAAAATGAATAGGTAAGTTTAAAATTCATGTAAATAAAAAAATCTATTTATAGAAAATAAATGAATAAAAAAATATTGTAAATTGCTTAAATCCTCCTAGAAATTATAAATATCTTGAATTTAGAGCAAGGATTTTTAATGAGATGGGCTTTTTTATTACATTAATTTACTAACTTTTATTACAATTTAAGTGTTTTGTAATAATGAATGTATACCATTTATAATAGTAAACGTTTTATTTATATAAATTGTTTTTTATTTTATTTTTATTTTAATGTTCATTTCAAATTTAATATCTTAGTTTAATCACTTACTTCTTAAAAACTGGATTCAAAATAGTTTAAATGGTCTTAAGAATTTTGAATTTTAAAAAAATCGTGTTTAAATTTTCTGACTGTTTATAGCAAATGTCTAGTCTAATAAAGTAAATAACTTTTTTTCCCCTAAACTTTTAAGCAATACTTGAAAATAATAATTGTTTAGGAAATTTTATTCTTAAATATACGTTTTTAAGTAATAAAAATACATTTGGATATTTTTATTAATTAAACTTCAAAATATTAAGCAAATAATTTTTTTTAAAAACTTATAATACAGAATATAAATAAAAATTAAAATTATACTTTCAAAACGTTAATTATATTTATTTTTTATTTGCATTACAAAAATATTTTTTCATGCAGCATTAATTTATTTTTAAAATAGTTTATATACATTAAGGAAAAAAAACTGTTTTGAATGCAATACATAGATGGCGCTGTTTTTTATTTTTTACTTTAGACGTGTTTTCGAGTCCTGCGGATAGATGGCAGAAAATATAAAGTGTAGGGTCTTGTAGGGTTGCCTTTCTTTTAACTTTGATAGAATTTCGCCAATTTACTCAAAATGACAGTCGGTACGGCTTTTGTCCAGGCATAACCAATTGAGGACACTACGGCGACAATATCCCCCCCCCCTCTCCCTTCTACTTACTATAGTCAAGCAAATTTATCATTCATGTGTGGCAAGGGTCTGCACTATTTATTCTAGCATAAAATGTGACATAAATAAAAAAATGTTCTACTGCATATTGCCTTAACCAATTAAATAGCGGAGTAGTTATTTAAAACCATAATTGCGTTATTGAGTTTTATTTTGAAACTAAATTCTTTAAATAGCAAATTAGACAAAATTAAACATTAAATTTCTCTGTTTCAATCTTTCTTTACACTACATTCGTCACATACTTCAATTCAAGTGTTAATAAAAATAGCATTGTATTTAAAGCTGGAAAAAATACAAAAGTTACAGCAGGATTGAAAAAAAGTCACCGATTTTTTCTTCTACGAAGTCGATATAAGATTTAAATAAAAATGCATTGTGTGAAAAATTACTCATTTTCCAGTAATGTTCCCTAGTTGTAGAAAAATGAAAGAAACATAACAATACAAAATAATAAACATACATTTAATCATTTTAAAATGTCATTTGCAAAATGTTTCCTATACATGAATTAAAAACATTGTTTTTTTCTCACAAGGGGTTTTGGGTTAACAAATTTTAAAATTGTGCTATGTTTTAAATCTTAGGAACTAATAACAGAAATATGGCTGAAATATTAAAATAACGGTAAGAGAACCGAAATTTTATCTGTTTGTCCCATTAAACTGTAGGTATAGTTTTAAATTTACGGTAAATTTGCAAATCAATATTTCAGAAAAGGCATAACTATTTAGACGAAATTGAATGATTATGTAATTAGAACTAAGTGGAGCTCTTTTAACCATAAACTGGTGAAAAATGAAATAGTATTTCATGCTGCCGAATCGACTTGGCAATTTTCATAGTACAAAACGAATCCAATGAATCATTTTCATACCTCCTTTTTAAAGAGTGCAGTTCTTTTTGAACTAATTTATTGAAATCCGGTTAAAGTTTGACGTTAATTTAAAAAAAATTCAAAAACAGGTCATAATTCGTAAACATGCTAATATTTAAATATATTAAATGTTTTTCAGATAGTGACGATAATTTATACCTTGACTGCAGCAGATAAATTTTTATCAATTGATCAGCTTCTACAGTCCTTTTTTAGAGACAATTTTAAATATTAATCATACGCTTACTGATAATAGTTGTTCGACACAATTTATTTTTATGTATCCTTGTTTTCTACATGGAGGCACCGTCACCTGTTCGCTACGCTCGATAATCCCTGTAGTTGAATCTCATTCATCAAGTTTGAAATAATTGAAGATCAAGTACAAATTGTTTTCTTCCACTTTTTTAAGTAAAAATTACGATTGGATTGCCAGCAGTTGCATTTTAAGGATTCCTAAGTTTTGACAAATGAAGAAGAAGGAAAAACGGTCTCGCCGAGAGTTATTACGCATTGAAGATGTTCTATGGAAAAAGCAGTTTATGCCCGCGCGCAAATTCGTTTTTTTATTCTCTCAGAACTAGCGGTATTTGGCACAAACTGTTCTTAACAATGTTCTTAAAAGTTTTTTTTTCCTGAAAAGTCGATTAAAAATTATTTGCTTAATGTAAAATTATTATACTATTATTTAAGTTCATTATATTAACTTGTTAATTTTGACAAAATAAAAAGGATAGCTGGATTTGAATGATAAATAACTGCGCTTAAAAAAATTACATTTTAGAAAGGCAGAGTGTGCGACACAATGAAAAGGATTTATAAATTAGAAGTAATTTTTTCTTGTTAACCGATCATATAAGAAACAATTCTTATTTCTCTTTATTCTACACATATTTTCAAATGTCGGTATAAAATGTCGAAGTTTTATATTTGGCAACACCTAGCCTTTTTCTATATAATATTTTTTTCTTTATTTTCATTATTTTTAATATTAAGTCAAGAGGGATATTATGAAAATCGCGTAAATGAAAACTTTTTCCACAACAATCAATAAATAATTATTAGTTAAAGAAAAAATGAAAAAAAAACTTTTAAATTGTAATAACTTTCAAACAAATAAGAGTTTCTAAAAGGAAATAAAGACTCTATGTTACGGTTAAAAACAAATTTGACTCTTTCAGCATACCAAATTTAACTTCCGCAGCTGAATTCTTGCGGTCACAGAGCGGCCCGCATGTTATTTTTCTAACAAGTATAAGAGTAAAAATAATCTTGACTTAATTTTAGAATTATTTTTTAATTCCATTGTAATCTCCGTTCAATTTCCTACATATTAACGTAATTTGAAGTTTCTAAATCAAACAGTGTTTGATAAAATGTAACGTTAAGTTGAAAACCCCAAAACAGTGGCGGTATCAGTGACCTTTTCAGTTTTCTGACAGAGAAGGAAATTTATTCAGTTTTCTGACAGAGAAGGAAATTTATTAATATCTGCTCGTTTCACGTTAATTTAACAATGCAGTTTATTTTTCCAACTTCATATAAAAAGAATTTTCAGGAATGGTCAGTGTTAATGCTATTATTCTAGGTTCTCATGCGTTCGCACTTTTCGATTAGACCAATTTAATCGATTAGATTAACTTCAACACTATTATCTTAAGTAAAGAATTCTAAGAGTCATGAAAAAAATCATGATAGCATCTCGAAAATCAAAAAGCATCTCGAAATGATATAATTAAAAATAAAGAAGATAATTTTTGAAATTCTTGGAATTCATTGTTTTACAGACTGACCTTTTTCTTTTTACTTTCACCAGAGGGTAATTTTAATAGTGTTACATTAAATTACTTTAAAGCAATTTTATATTCGTTTTATAATTAACTTATACACAACTATTGTTCTTCTTTTTGGCAGCAATTATTATATAAATATTAATACTGAAGAAAGAAAAGAATTTTCTGCGAAACGTATATTGGCTGGAATTAAAAATCAATTTAGCCCATTGACTGACAAAAGGACAAAAATTAATTTAGACACCTTCTGTAATTAATGACGACCTTAAAAAAAATCTATCCAAGAAAAACAAATGATTAATGGGTATCCAGTGATTGGAATAGTGCAATTACAATTCTCTCATGTTATTAAACAAATAGTATTCTGTAACTTCCATTAATCATTTTATTAACGAATAAAATTGTAATTGTATAGTATATTTCTTTCTCTTAATAACACATACTTTTTTTTAATTTTTTATTTTAGTAATCTTTTTTTGAATTGATTCTGTTTTTAGAAAACAGTTCAAACCAATCTTTCAATAAAATTTTATATAAATAATATCTGATATCTAGTAACTTATTCTTAGTTTATTTACAGTTAAATATAATAAATTTCGCAATTATAGTAAGAATAAAGAAGTTTAACAAATACGACATAGTTAAGTTAAATTTTTACTCTTTATTTTGTAAAAAAAAAAAAAAATTATTTGATATGCATATTTTTTGTAGAATATTTATTTTGAAGAACTTGTAATTCAACATAACGTTGAGTAATTTACGCTGCGTAATTCTTTTGCCGCATTAACTTATTTATTCTTTATTTGACTTAGCTCAAATAAATATCCCCATAAAATCAATTTAGAGCAGTTCAGTATACATATCTTAATAGAAAATTAAAGGAGTTTAGTTTCCTACTCAGAATTTTAACACTTTAATCTTTACGCTACTATGACAGATATTAAATGAAAATATTATTTTGAATTATTTTCGTAAAAACAAAGTTTACTCACTGTCCCTTCTTTACACGACCCATCATGATAATTAATTCCTCGAATTAGTGCTGTTTTAAATAGTTTTCGATAAAATTATAATAATTTGTATTATTGGTAATTATTGTACTAAAATTAGTAGTTTGTAATGCAAGCGCTTTTGTACGTGGTAAGAACTAGCGATTTTTTACTGTATATATTAAATGTAAAGTCTATATCAAAAAGAGAATCATAAGAATTTTAATGGTCAATTAATTTTATGCAATAGAATTTCAGGAATAAAAAGGAGTTTGTAAGTGTATTTGTGTGCCCTTCATGATATTAAAATATTTGTTGCAAAAAGAAGTAAAGACCTTTATTTTAGAATTAGTTACAGTTTGCTTTGAGGGGGACGAGTATTTCCTCTCTTTGTTAGTGTATGGTAAATTGAGAAGTTAACGACGTCCGGTTATGCGCTTCTCGCATCCCACCCTGTTGGGGGTCAGAGTTCTTGAGGAACTTTAGACTTTTCCAATTTTTTTTTTTTCTTCACTAAAATTTCAGTTTTTATTTATTTCCTTATATTGCTGATGATTATTATTATTTAACATTTTCATAAAACCAATTTTGTTTGCAATAAGCTTTTAATTGAACTATTTATTTTTTCTAAAAAAATAAATAAGCAAATGTATAACAGAAAAACGCAAAATTCTCATATTTCATAGATTGCGAAAAGCAATACACAGTAAAAATCTTTTACAGATCAAAATTCTATTTCTTATGCATCTAACAAAAATCTTTCAACCGGATATGGGAAATTGTAAAAGTAAATAAAAAATAAATACATAAATAAACTCTAACTTTTTAAAAATATTTTTTGATTCAATATTAAAGTCTTATTTGATTAGTAATATAACTTGTTAAAAATGGAGAGAGTCTCGCTTTTTATGATTTATGGGTACAACTAAGCATCATAATTTTTTGCACTTTTTTGGATTTTTAAACCCCTTGTATCTGAACAGTCAAGAGTTTGTAAATGATTCAAATAAATCAAATTCATTCTCATTCATGTGTTTTAAAATTATAAGCAGATATATTTGTTTGTAGGAAAAAAAAACATTATAAAGCGAGTAATCAGTTTCAACCTTCCTTAATTTTAACAATTGATATAATAAATCGGTAGCTTACTTAATTAGCTATATCTCGTGGTTCGTGCACTAATAAAGAAAGCTAAAATATAAAAAGAAAACTATAAACGAAAAATTAACGGTAACGAAATTGTTAAATCTTCTTATTTCGCATCTTCATAAATTAGTAAAATCAAATTTTTCTCTCATCTGGACACAAATGCAATAAAAGTTAGATCTTTTGTAATTCATACATTTTAATTTTTTAATGTCCTAATTTTTATGAGTTAAGGTGGAAACTTCTAACCGTATTTCATTTATTAAATTGGCTAAAATGTTCAGACTACACAACATCATTTTTCGTTCTTTTCTTTATCTTTCATCTCTTTATCTAAGCAGTCGAAAGTTTGTAAATTATTTAAATCATGGTGAACGACTATTTGAGTCTTTCACAACTATTGAGATAATATAGTACGTTTATAGTACGCCATGATACAAATTAATCAAGTTTCTTTAAATGCTTCAAATATAAACACATATATATTTTTGTGCAGGTAAAAAAAGAACATTAAAAAACAAGAAATTAGATTCTTTGAACCCTCAAAAATTTGAGTAATTTATCTGATAAATTTGTAATAAGCTTCGTGTTCATGCATCACTGCGATATTTCTTGAATATCTTGATTTTTTTACAACGTAAGCACATTATATTTCTTAAACAAATGCGCAAACAGAAGTTTAACTGTTATGAAACTCTGAAGAAGCATCATAGTATTTTTTTCCCCATTATAGTAATAACTTTTAAGTAGGATTATTTTAAAATTTCTTGTTAGAATTTGTTTTACTAATTAAAGAAATGTTTAATATTTTTTTTCAAGCACAAGTTAGACACTGTTAATAAATTATTAAAAAAAGGAAGAAAATTAATGGTAATAAAATTGTTAAGTCTTCTTATTTCGCAACTTCAAAAATTAGTACTATTCAACTAGACACAAATGCGTAAAATGTTGGATCTTTTATAATTCATGCACTTAAATGTCTATTTTTTAGTATATTTACTTTGAGGAGTTAACTCAGATACTTCTAAACTGGATTTCATCTTTTTAATTAGAAAAATATTCTGCAAAAAATTATCAATATATTGTATTTTTATTTAATTTTTATATGAAAAAATTCATAAACAGTGGCAGGAAAACTACTAAATTATTGAGCCGAATCCTGAAAGAAATATTTACTATAATACATTTCCCTCTGAATAAAAAAGTCCTAAGGAGCGAAGTCCCCTCCGCTATTTTTGGGTGTTTATTTTAACTTTACATTTTGCTTTGCTGTACAAAAAGTATAAGATTTAGAAGTTTCAAATTACGAAGGATAAGCGGTGGAGGCTCAGGGGAAGGAACGCTAGCCAACTAATGAGTTTTGAGGATTTGAATCTTAAGAATTGCTGGTTGATACGAATTTCGTACCCGGCTGACATAAAATATTCCAAGTGATAGACGCATCGTGGATTATTAGAGTCCCATCTTCGTCTTGCTAATCACGGGAGGTTTTCGTGGTTTATCTCACCATGAAAAAGTTCTCCAAGAAGGCAATTCGTTCCCGATACTTTTGTACAGGAGTTCTCTTATTTCTTGGTTTAGATTCAAAATTACAATGATATAAAGTTGAACACTGGTAACCATGAGATCAAATTCGGGTTGGCTGTTCAACAACAGTTATAAAATAAAATTACAAAGGATTACAGAAAAATGAACAGAGAGTGCGATGAAAATGAAAATGACTATTCTATAATTAGTTTGGAAATTGTTATCTGCAAAATCTGGTGTAAAAAAATACTGTACTGGCTGCTTTGTAGAACACAGAAATGCAAATACTAATTAGAAATTTTGCGCTCTGTAAAGGCTAATTTTGATCTTGAAATTAATACCGGTATTCAAATATGTTCGAAAATTAATTGCAATTTTATTATTGCCTTTTACGCACCTTTTTTCTTCTTCTTTTTCTTTTCACGTGATTGTTCTCATGATGAGTTGTAGAGAAAATTTCGATTTTGATTGTTAACTTAAAAATCACTAATTGTTAATAAAAAAATACTGCGATTGGTTGATATGTTTGCTAGAAAAGAAAATTTAATCAAAACTACCAAAATATTGTAAAACTTACTTTATTTCCGGCTATAGGGAAAAACCAAAAAGCTCAGTATTTTTTAACGAAGTGGTTTAGTAATGTTTTCGGTAAAGTAATAAAAAATTTAGATTTTATAATATGAGTTGAAATGCGAAAAACGTGGTAAAATTTTATAATTTTACCATGATAGTTTAGAGCACTGTATAAAAACCATTTGTTCAGAAAAATTTACTATTCAGTTTTATATTTTTTACTAAATGTGAGGTTAAAAGAGCTATAATTTTGAAAGCTAGAGTATCCGGTTAACTGCTATCATTTTAACAAAAAAAATTACCAAATAAATGGTTTAAATACTTGGTTTTATTAACAGAGCTATGGTTTTGTTTTGAAAAAATGTTATTATCATAGAATGCGGTAATTTAAGAAAAACTTTTTCTTCGCGTAGTTGGCTGAAGGGTAACTTGGTTAAAATTTAATTTGCTGAAAGGGCGGATTTATGTGTAAACTTAACAAGAATTTTGTTTTGAAATTCCAATATGTTTGAAAGCAATTGAAAATTTAAATACCCATTCGTTATATCTTTCTTTAAGTTTTTTTGCTTTAAATATTGACCATTGACTATTTATCCATTGTCATAAAAAATTTATTTTATAAACATGCGCTCAAGTTGTTGTCAATAAAAAGTAGCGAAAGACAGCCAGAGAGATAGATTTGTTTGTTGCCTAATATCACTCTTAATAATTATATTGACATTTTTAAAAACAATAAACTTAATAAATAACGCTAAAACCGTTCCCTGTTTAAACTTCAATAAGTCTTGCTAACGAGTAGTATTACTTCTCATTTTTTTTTTCCAGTTGAGTTACACAATCTAAATTCCTTAAGTTTTTTTTTTCTTTCAAGTACAGATAATTATTTTTCAAATTTATTAAATCCTTTATTTCATTATGCTTAGCAAAATGTTCTTACATAAAGCTGCAATACTTGTATATTTTGAAAATAAAATGTTATGTGTTTTGCGAAAAGTGAAAAATATTGCAGCTTAAGGAAGTATATATAAAGAAAAAAAATCAATGATGAATGAACGATAAGCAATTACGGGAGTGAGCGGAGTAAGAAAAGGGTAAAGCCTGCTATTTTTTATTTTTGTATAAATGGAATGATTTTTAAACAAAAAATAGACAGGTAATTTTTAACTATGCATTTAATGAAATATTTAAAGTTTCAAATGATAAAATAAAAAATAACGTTTTTCATGTGTTATAGCTATGCAAATAATAGCAAAATAAAAACTGATGTTACTTCAAAAAATTTCGATGCATGTTTTGAAATATAAACTGCGTGTATATAAGTGTGTTTCAAAGTATAAATTTAAAATATAAACTAAATAAAACTGTTTGAAAACTAATAATGGATTTCTAAAATCAATGTTGTTGCTTAAACGTAAATAAAATAAAGTTTTAAAGTTAAAGTTACGATTTTTATGTTAAAGAATTTAAAAATCCTGAATTTTAATGCCATAGAAAGTATAAATATGCATAGCTAAATAGAATTTCATCGTATGAATATCATCTGTAAGAAAGTTAAAAGAACATCATTATCCTTATAAAGATAGTTAAAAGAAGTAAGTATTTAGTAGAAAAATAAAGTAACCTCAAATTTTTGCTTTAAGTATCCAAGGTAATGAATTTGTTGCAGTTGGTTATTTAGGATTTTAAATCTTTCTGATCATTAGCTTTCAACCAAAAATATAATTATTTTTTAGTAATGTAATTGAATGATATAAAAAAAACCAGTCGTCATGCATTCATTCATAAACAAAAACAAAAAAATTCTTAACTCGGGGAGTGATTTATAAAGACTTTTAGACGAAAATATATATATATTTTTTTAAAAATTTATAATTTTGTAGTGCTAATATTATATTTTACACAGCCAGTTTGCTAATGTAAATAAATTTGCCCAATTAAAGTTATTTAATTATTTATAAAAAATATTTCATAAAAGTAGAACGTGTTTTTATGTACTAAAATTGTTAAAAAGCTGATGAAACCTAAAAAATGGTTTATTTACTTAAACGTCCTTAATTATGGAATCTTTACTGTTCATTATAAAGAAACGATATTCTAATTTACTACTCCGCAAATCAAAATATATATGTAAGCATTATTTCCGAGTTTATATGTATTAAAAATTTTTCTTACGAAAAGTACTCAAATGAATTTTGACTTCAATAATTTTTTAATTTAGTAAGCTTGCTTATCGCTAATAGTTAATAAAATATTTTAGTGCAGATTAATTTTTTATTATGAGGACCAGAAATTGTCTTTAAGAATTCAAAATAGATATTCATTACTGTTTGAAATCACCAGATAAGTATGTTTGAAGTCCTTGAACTAAAAAGAATGTGGTGAAGCACATTTTGTCCCCTACCCCCAATTCTAAGAAACATTCCTTTCAAGTACGGAAAAGCTGCTCAGTAGGTGGTCGTTGATTACTTGTATAGAACAAGCTAAAAGATTCATTTGGCGAAAAGGGTGTAAAAAGAAGGAGATAAACGTAGCCCCTAGTTTTCTTCTTTCTTCGAAAAATAGAAGTGGCGCCACTTGAGAGCAAGTAAGTAACAAGTTTTTTCTCTTTAGTTCATGTAATTTAAAAAATTTTTTAACTTATTTATTAAATAGCTTTTTAAAATTAGTTTAATTCGCTTTGATTTTATTTGCTAAGTTTTTAGAAATTATGTTTTATAACTATAATACTTCAGTTGGCTATTTTATCTTATGCTTTCCTGTTGTTTAGTTTAAGCTGCTAGTTTAGTTTTAAAATGAATTAGACGATTTTTTTAATAAATAAAAGTTCAATTAACTCTATCTAATAAAAGAAAAATTTATGATTTCTTATGCATTAATTAAAAATGCTTCTTTCATTTTTCGGAAGCATTGATTAATTTAATAATTTACTTCATTTCGGTAGCCATATTTTTTCTCTGAAGGATTGTTAAAAAACATTATTTGAATTATCTAAACCGCGGGTGTCACTTATTGTTTCAAATAATAATTTTGATTAGATATAAGAAGAAATATTTTTTGAACCACCATAAAATAAATAAATAAATAGTAAGAGTTTAAATTTTCTCATCTCTAATTAGTTACTTTTATATTTAAATTATACTTTAATTTTGATATTTTTCTGCTTTGACTTTTTTAAATTAAAAAAAATAATAATAACGTTGGTAAACATGTAAAAATTGTTCCACTAAACACTTCCACTTTTAAAGTTTTTTTGAGTATTTTCAGAATATATTTTTAAACAATTTAAATATTTGTTTTGATACTCAATATAATATATTCTTTGTTCTAAATAAATAAATAACAAAATGACATATTAAATAGAAGGACAGTATTTCTAATTTTTATTTTGTTGTTTTTATACTTCTTTTGCAATTAATGAATTGCTGTAGAGGTATAAGAACATTTCAAATCTTTATATTAAGTTTAATTTTACGATTAAATTTGTTTTAAAATGAATTAATTCGTTATAAAATTATTATGTTGTAAAACTGAATTTGTTATAAAGCAAATTTAATTTAAAATTACGTTCAATTTTTTTGAATAGAAATTAGAATATTATTTCATGGTTATTATTTTTAAAATTTATTCATAAGTATAATAATATTTTCTGTATAATATTTTTTTTCATGAAATAAAGCTTTTTGTATTAAATATTGTTGGTCCTCAATGCTATAAAGACGATTACTAATTCTTTTTTTCCAGTTATTGTGCAAAATCTATAATTTATCTCATGTAATTTATCTTCTTCTTAATTTACTATTTTGAGTTTTTAAATGGTTGTTAATTCTAAAATATACCTGTTCAGCCTTCACCTTTGACAATTTTGTGTTTAAGAAAGTGTATACATTTTCTACAAAAAAGAATTTTTATTAACTGTTTAATTAAAATTTATGATGATAACTGTGTAGTGGAAATATATAATCTAAAAATTGTTGGAAACTATTCCTCAAAAATTCAGGAAATTTTATTTTTAAAATTGAGAGGGAGCCCTAACTAACAAAGGCTTTATTTAGAATTTGTCTATTTATTTTAATTCTAATTTATCTATTTATTTTAATTCTAATTGGCTAAAAGACTAGTTCTTTTTCTAAATTAGAATCAAAAAAATTTCAAGAGAAAATTTGGTAAGGTAAAATTTGGTAAACATTCAACTTATCGTCAGTTACCAAAAATATAAATATTCGCTGTAATTTTAATATATGATCCTTCTCTTTCCTTTAAATCAAAATTAATTTCATTTAAATCAAAAAATTGTTTTTAACAAAAATTATAAAATATAATTAGTTAGAAACAGTTTTGATTTTGTTGATTTTTAACTGTTTTTATGACGATCATACTCTAATTTATTCCTTTTCTTTTATGGAAAGACAGGGCGAACGATCCAAGAAATGCTAATCCAGCCATCAACAGCAAAATAAGGTAAGAACATAGTGAAACATTAAATATTAATATTTTTTTCAATTAAATCACATATTTTTGATTTGCAAAAGAATTTTGATTTTTTTAATTAATAATTATTGTGCTTATCAAAATTAAGTTCACTTTATGTATTTCTCTAACACAGTCTTTATTAATAACAAGTGTTTTTATTACTCATATAAGCTTTTATATTTATATTTTTGCAATATTCTTATTTAATAATTTCTTAATAAGGTTTCGTAATAAATGAAAAATGCACTTTATGAATGTATAAATTAGGTGAAAACATGTGCTGACAATTTTATATCATTACGATATTTTAGTATTTGTTTTCTCTGTTTTCATGCCTGTTATAACATTTTTTTATCATTCTATTTTTTTAATTAGTTAGAAAACAAAATTTTAAAAGAAATTATTTTTACTGTTAAAATAACTACGTAAAGTTATGAATGAATAACGAAATATTTTTCGTTATTTTATTTGAAATGATAATATTATATAATATTTCATTTTTCCATAAGTTTCACCAGCATATAATATTCGTATTAAAGCAATTATTTTAGCAAATATTTTTTACTTAAAAAAATACATGAAAAAAATTAAAAACTTTGTCCACATTAAATTTGGGCTGAAAGGCTGAAAGTATACCCCTACAAGCTCGTGCTAAGTTTTATTGAATTTACCAATTCACATTTAGTTCCCCTAACACACCACATGCTTAGAGTATAAACAAGATAAATGATAAACAATGAACTTATTGTCATATTCCATAACTGAAATAAAAATATTTACATTAATCTTCATACATGATTTTAGAAACAGTTTTTTTTTTTAATGTTTCGATTTTGTTGTTTTTGTTTTAACTAATTTTACAACTATCATATTCTAATTATAGTTTTTTTTTCTTTCATAGGGAGTCAGGATGGAAGATCAACAATGAAGATAAAACTCAAAATTTAAAAATCAACAAAAAGGATGGTAAGAAATAAATTTATATTTTACCTTAGGTTACCATATGGTTGAAAAGAAACCAGTTTTTTTTGTTTAAACTGGGGGTTTTGTGTTTTTTTAAAACAATTTGTGGGACATTATTTTAAGCCAATTGAAATTAACCGAGCCAATTCAAGGTCTTTCATAGCAATTAACTATTCCTTTAACTATTAATTAATATTTTCAATAAACAACTAAAAATATCCACTCTTTTCTTTAAATATATTAACAAAATATCTAATAAAAAAGGAAAGAACTAAATATTTAAGTATGCAGCTTTATTTAGCAAGCAAAATAAACATTCAGCATTTAAATTTGATTTTAGTGATACCATAAAGAATGATTCTCTACCTTGCTTGCCCGTAATATAGAAATGCTATATTTCAATATTGTTTAATTAATGTTATTTTTTAGATGTGTATAATTTATGATATTAGTATGTAATTAAATTTCATGGAACATAATTATTTTTTAATCCATTAATATAATATAAATTTTTATATATTTAAGGCAATATATCATATATATTTTATATGAATGATAATTAAAAAGTGTTTTCTTATATGGTGCATTATAATTATTTGATAAAAAAGATACAAAATTTATAAGGAAAGATATAATAAAAGTAAGTTTTTATACTAATAGTTTAATAATAAAGTATAAATTTTCTCTCCATTTATTTTAGCATAATAGTTTATTTAATAAGTTAAATAATATCCGAGTTCATAGTCCTGAAATTTCTGAATTCCTGATAAAGAAAAAAAAAAACAACTTTATTCTCATGTTTTTTTAGCTTTTTGCTCTGATTTCTGACAATGTCTGTGTTCAGAACATCACATATTCTACAAATACTAATGCAGTTCCTAAAACTATCAGTTTGAATAATCAAAAGATTTGTATTTCTGATGTAATATATATATATACATATACATATATATATATATATAAATGCCAAGACACAATATTTACTTTGCCTTCCTTTCAAAATAATTGAAACTCCACTTAAAAGTAATTTATTAAGGATGTCACGAATTTAATTGCAGATTTTAAATAAATATTGGTATGAAATAATATTAAATAATTGATACTGGTTACAGAAGTACTATTAACATTTCCTAATTATCAATCTCAAACTGTTACGAATCGCTCATTAATAGAATTAAAAAAATTATTCAAGCTTTGTTTCTGGAATTAAAAAATTTATATTTAGAGCAAATTATACTTTTTTGTTAATTTTTTTTACAGTTAACTGATAAATGTATAATGTACCAGCAATTTGGTTATTAATATAATGTCGCATTAAATAAAATTAAATATAACATGAATATTGTTAATAAATTGTTGGGTTTAAGAAAATCATTTAAAAAAATTTTTTTTTTCTACATTTACCATTCAAAACATTGAATGAATTGTTTTCATAACACTTAACATTACTTTAAAATATTATTATAGCTACAATAGTTAACATTTCTAACTAAGATGGTTAAAATTATTTAATTATTACAAAACTAATTGAATAAATAGAATTATAATTATGTTTTTCATTCTCAATTTGCTAATGAATGTTAAAGTTTGTGATACTATTTTTCAATTAGATATCTAAAGCAGATTAAATTAGTTTAGATCAGATTGCATTGCTGAAAAAACTTTTTTAAATTACTTTGGGTAGAATAAGTCTTGATATCTATGAGCTACATATATATGAACTGCATTTAAATAATTAAAAAATGAAATGTGAATAATTTTAATATGTTTGGCAGTTGATCTATTTTAAAAAATAATAATTTGCTTGCATATCCCTTTCACCATTTCTTAGTAAATAACCTTATTAATGGAAAAAAAAAAGACTTGAATTAAACATACTATAAATAATGTTTTTATTAGTTACATAGTATAAAAAGTATTTAAAATTATAATAGTTAAATGATAAGTTTATTTAAGTAATTGATTTTTTTCAAATCTATTTCTTTAAATCAATACTTTTCTTAAGTATAATCATTAAAGGGATGTATGACTATAATAATTTACATACATATCTCTTTTATTATTTCTTAGTGAAATACTATCATTATCTCTGAAATCAGATCTTAGTTGTTTTTTTAAATGCAACCTAAAGAATGCATATTTATTAACTAAATTCAATATCATATTTTTATAATTAAATTAATAATTTTTTGTAAAAATAATCAGCTTGTCTTAATCCATGGCTTTTAAAAAATCAGTTGATTTAAATCAATGATATTTTTTTTTCTGTGAACATTTAATATATCTATAGTAAAATAAATTGCTTTATTTTTTGCAGGAACAAGGCTCATTGAAATAAAGCTTCTGGAATGGGATAAAGAAAATATATTTGTCCATATGTAAATAGTGTATACAGATGTATTGATTTGTTACAAGGAAATAAAACTCCTTCATGGTTTATTTTAAGCTTTATTGTTGTTAAAATTCCTGCTTTTATATATTTAAAATTACTAAAATGGTGTATTATTTACTAGTACAAAATATTTTTTTTTGAAAAAACTATTTATGATATATACTGTTTATCTAATATTTAATAAAATTAATGACTTGATGAATATACACAAAATTATAGGATAAATAAACTTTTATGTGTAAGTTTCTATCAATAAAAGCTAGATGTAGGTTTTAAATATATAAGCATTATTTTAAAAACTTAAATAACTTATTTATTGAGTTGCATTGTGTTTTATTTTAGAATAAAAATTTGTACTTAATTTCCTCTATCTCAAAATGCTTAAAAAATTTAAATACTCAATTCAAAAAGATTTTTTTTTATATGCTTCTACTTTAAATGATAGCGCTTATAATTGTTTAAAATGAAATAAAAAAAAGTCTATTTTATTGTACGAAGATTCATTGGACATTTGGTTATAAATTAAATAATTGTTTTACACCATTTTGTTTTTTATATTTTCATAAAACAGTATGCATGTAATGACAGTTGTTGTTATATTACAATATAAAAAGCTAAGAATCAATAAATTACTATCACTGATATCAGCCGAGTAGAACAAACACTCGTGACAATTTATGTTCCCTAAATAAAAATTGTAACAAAATGCAGCAAGAAGCCTTTGAAATTAAAAGCTAAGTTCTAATAATAAAAAATAAAAAAAATGCCGAGACACCTAAAATAAAGGTGTGATACCGGCAAGGACGGCATTAAAGTTTTCTATTGAACCAAGTGGGAGGTGAGTTAAGGGTGGTTTATTAGCAAATAAGGCAAAGAAGTTCGCCTAAGCATCTGAAATAAAGGTGTGATACCGGCAAGGACGCCATTAAAACTCTATTGAACCGAGTTTGAGGTGAGTTAAGGGTGGTGCATTGGTAAATAAGGCAAAGAAGTTCGCCTAAACACCTGAAATAAAGGTGCGATATGGGCGAAAACGGCATAGACGTTTTCTAATCAGTCTACAGTTAAGGTGCCTTAACGGCAAGCGAGGCAACGACGTATGCCAGTGAACGTATTCAGCTTTTGATAAAAAGGCAAAAAAGACATCATAAAGGTTCAATAAAAGCCTTTACGGCAATTTTCTTTTTATTCTGTGAAAAAAATTTTTTTCCCCGGTATTTAAAAGGCAAAAATGGCAAAGCAATCCAGAGGCAACAAAATAGTCCCGGTCCTTCAACGATTGCCAGAAGTTTGCCTGAAATGCCATGCACTGGCCCTCATTCTGGCCCAGATTTCACTTTATTAACGGAACCGATACGGCAATGAAAAGCCCGCCGTAATGGCACTTTAGGTGAGCCGGCATTGTCCCTTCACTAGCCCAAAAGTTGTGTGCTTGTTGGGCAGGCTGCGGATATATCAATTTATTCCTAACAAAACAGTGAGATAAATTACATCTCCTTTCCTTTTTAACTATACGAATCGCAAATCTAAATTAAATTAAGAAATCTTATTAATTCTTTTTATTTTGAATTAATTTAACTAATAATGTATTATTGTATAATAAATTTACATTTTCTATCATTTTTTCATCAAAATTTGTATTAGTTAGACTAAAAAACTAACTATACTATTGTATAATAATTAGTATACTATAGTATACTAATTATTATACAATAATTAGTTTACAATAATTATACAATAATTGTACAATTATTATACAATTACAACTATACTATTGTATATTGTTTAATAATTTTACATTTTCTATCATTTTTTCATCAAAATTTGTATTAGTTAGACTAAAAAACTAACTATACTATTGTATAATAATTATCATACTATAGTGTACTAATTATTATACAATAATTAGTTTACAATAATTATACAATAATTGTACAATTATTATACAATTACAACTATACTATTGTATATTGTATAATAATTTTACATTTTCTATCATTTTTTCATCAAAATTTGTATTAGTTAGACTAAAAAACTAACTATACTATTGTATAATAATTATTATACTATAGTGTACTAATTATTATACAATAATTAGTTTACAATAATTATACAATAATTGTACAATTATTATACAATTACAACTATACTATTGTATATTGTATAATAATTTTACATTTTCTATCATTTTTTCATCAAAATTTGTATTAGTTAGACTAAAAAACTAACTATACTAATAAAAAACTAACTATAATCACTAATCAATTTTAAATATTTCTTTGAATTTATTTTAGTCATTGAGCCATTGCTTCATTCCTATTATATACTAATATATCATCTCATTATGTCATCGAAATATCATCTTCGAAAACCGAAGTTAATGATATCTGCTCTATTATATTTCGCAATGATACATAACTCCAGCTTAAATATAGAACTTAATCAAGTATGAACAATCACTGCAGCTTTTTAAAATTTCATTCCTAAGTTTTTCTCCGAGAAACACGATTCATCAAGTTTGGTTCCTTACTTATCGTCTTTTGGCGAGGAATTTATATCACAAGCAAATTATGTAATAAACTACAATATACCCTGATGTGATGGAATAATTCAGATCTTATTAAGTCCATTAATACGTGCTGACATATCGATTATCATAAAAGAGCATATTATATTATTAGGCATTCCATAATTTCATTATTAAACGTTCTATATCATTTCTTGAAGAGAACAACTCCCACCCCTAAGAGTCCATAAAAACGAAAAGAAAAAAAACTTAATTTTCCTGACTCTGCATGTGAGAAAAAAATTGATGAAAAAATATGTAACAAAAAGTTCTTCCTTAGATTATCTCGCAAATTATTGTTGAACATTTCTTGCGGTCTCCCTTAATCTACGTTTTGTCGAGATTACGAAGCGTGTGTTCCGGACAGGGACTAGAAATTTGTGACCCCACCCTTTAAAAAAACGTTTATTTTTTGTGATTTTTTTTTCTAGGATGTTTTTATTCTTTGTCACTTTGTGACTATTATTAGTTGAAATTATCTTTGTGTGGGGGTGAAGTTAAGTGCATAAGTTGGTAAATTTGGCTTAAAAATATTTTCTTCTTCACACTGAGATAAAAGCATTGACAAAACTGCCAGAATATGGTAAAATTCACCATGTTTCTGGCTGTATGGAAACAACAAAAATCTCAGTAATTTTGACCCGAAGCACTTTGACAATGATTTTGGTAAATTTAACAGTAAAATATGATTTTACTGTTAAATTTACCAAATTGTGGGGGTAAAGTTAAGTGCATAAGTTGGTAAATTTGGTTTAAAAATATTTTCTTGTTCATACTGAGATAAAAGCATTGACAAAACTGCCAGAATATGGTAAAATTCACCATGTTTCTGGCTGTATGGAAACAACAAAAATCTCAGTAATTTTGACCCGAAGCACTTTGACAATGATTTTGGTAAATTTAACAGTAAAATATGATTTTACTGTTAAATTTACCAAATTGTGGGGGTAAAGTTAAGTGCATAAGTTGGTAAATTTCGTTTTAAAATAATTTCTTGTTCACTCTGAGATAAAAGCATTAACATAACTGCCAGAATATGATAAAATTCACCATGTTTCTGACTGTATGGAAACAACAAAAATGTCATTAATTTTGACCTAAGAACTTTGACAATGATTTTGGTAAATTAAACAGTAAAATGTGATTTTATAATTTGCGATAAAGTTTAGTGAATGTGGTACAGTTTAATGATTTTATAATATTATAAAATTTACATTTTAGTCTTACATTTTTTAGTAAAGGGGTTTTAGATGTTAGATATTTTAATAAATGTTCTTTTTCTGGATTTTAAAATTAGAACTATCATAAAGCCTTGAGATGTCTAATTGGTAGGACTTTGAGCTTGTGGTCGTGAGATCGTGATTTTGTATCCCTCCGGCAGAAGAATCTCCGTGTTTTTAATAGTGACTGGTGCACGTTAAATCTGTCAAGGTCACAAATTCCTCCAAGTTCTCATAAATCAATACATCTAGGGGTACTGAACTGGAGATTGATCGTTTCGTGGTTCAGGTGAAAATTACGATCTGTGGATGAATGAATTAAGTATGTTTGTGTCCTCTTTGTAAAATGGGCTATGACGTGTGTGTGGCTGAAGTCGTATTCTTGGTCATAGTTGGTGCCCTCTGCCTTAAAAACCTGCTTGATCAACGACCTAGGCAAGTAGCATAAATAACAACAGCAACAACAGATCTATAATTTTAAAAAGCAGAATTTCCGGTAAGCCGTCACTATTTGAACGGAAAATAACCAAATGAATGGTTTCATCATCATCATAGTTGGCTAGACAGCCCAATGTGAGCCAATGCCTTACTCTGAAGATTTCTCCATGACGACTTCCGATATATCTTTTTTTTTTTACGAAGATTTATTATTATTTTTTTAAGGAGATAAAAAAATGAATGGTTTAAATACCGCATATTTTGGTTTTCATCACATGTTTTTTTTCTTCTAAAAGTGTCAATACCTTACGGTACTGTAGTTTTACCAGAATTTTTTTCCTAGTAGAATTGCTTAAAAAATTGCATTTTCCTTAGTTTTTTGTCTTGAACTAAAACGCTGATTAAGTGCGAAATGGATTATCAAATTAATGGGAAATCAAGAAAGATCATATTACAAGCGTGAAAAAAAAAAAGAAATATTTATTCTATTACGCTTACGAAATTTTTTTAATAATTTATTTTTATCCATGGCTGTTTTAACCAGATTTTGCCTTTTAAAATAATTTTATAGTCAAAATGTTACGAGAAAATGGAAGAATCATCCTGGTGTCGAAATTCCGAATAGATTGTCACGAAGAAAAATGTTAACTAGTATTTAATTTTTTGTTTCCTTAGCATTTTATGCATGCAAAATTTTGTCCTACAACCAAATACAGATAAAATGCAAAGCGGATAATTCACCCTTGGTTTATCAGGAGTTCAATGTATCATAGCCGTGAGAAAAGGAAAAAAATCTAAATATATTACACAAAAAAATCAATTTAATAATTCATAATTTTCTTTCCTTTCCGCTAATAACAACAGATAGCAAACGATTGCAACACGCGCTCAAATTCTAGCTAATCTTCAACCGAAAAAAAAAATCTTTTCAACCCTTTCTTTCTAACTGTTGCAGCATAAACAGTAGTATCGAAAGAGTTGATAAAATAACAAGATATTGTTGTTTTTATTTATTCTAATGCACTTATTTCCTTCTAGTGACGATCGTTTTAGGGATAGGGACCTTGACCTTCATTTCTTAAGATAACAATGTCCTTATCATTAAATTTTTCCTAATTTTTTTTTCATTTTAGTTGTTGAAAAAAACATGCATTATCTTTTGCCGTCTGTATGGTTTCTAATCGATTCTGTTATAAAATGTGTGACAGATGAGATAAACTGACCGAGTTTTTTTCTTCTTTTTTTTTCAAAGTTAAATTTATTGTTTTAGATTTTTTTTTTACTATGTAAACGTATACACGATTTATATTTTATATGCTTTTATCAGGTTTATAAGTGCTATATTTGGAATAAAAAAAACGCAGCCTTAGATTTAACTCTTTCAAGTATCAAACTTATAAATTTCGTCAAAAATACTAAATTAAATTTCTTCGAAAAAACGAAAGTTATAATTATTTCTAATATTACTTAACAATGACATTTTCTAATAGTAATCAAGTTTGAGATATGAATTAAACCATAAATTTGTTATTAAATAAAATAAATATTAAAAATTATTTTTCTAGACTTGTTTAACTAGCCTTTATTACTTGACCAGTCTTTAATACATGATTGAAGTTAGGTTTTTGAAAAAAATATTTTGATGTGATGGCTTTTACGTCCAGTTGAGACTTAGTAGATTAATTTGACTTTCAACATTTTGTTTAAATATTTCTCAATTAATTATTACTCTTTGTTTTATATTCGGTATTAGGTTACCAAGTAAAAATATCAGATTTGTATTATTTAAAGGCAATGTAAAATCTGATTTAAATCCTTTGAATCAAGAGATATCGCTGAACAAAATTTAAATGACGAACCGTTCCAGTGGGATGAGCGAAAAACGAAATGGAAATTTCTGATTCGTTAGGCGTTAACCATTGTTTTAAATTTAACTATAAACTATTTACTTTTTCGCATATTTTAAAGATAACATGAGTGATAATTGCTAGCTTATAGCTGTACTTGATCCAAAAAAAAATCATTGCACGTATTTTGCACGCACGTCAAAAATAATTTATTGCACGTTGTACATTGATATTTAATTGGGTATAATATGAAAAAAACACAACTACTTCGATTTAGTAGGAACAACATATGACGCAATGCTAAACGAATGGAATTTAGTTGTTGTTTATTTAGTTATTGTTATTAGTAGTTGTTGTTATTTGTTTTAGTTGTTGTTGTTTATTTAGTTGCATTTAGTTTCAATAACTTTTCTTTATAATGCAATAAAATCTGGCGAGCAGCTATTTAAACGATCGAACACTTCGTTTGTTTATTTGTGGCTTGAAGTTTGGCTCGCAGAAAATGCCGTTCATGGGTTAAATTTAGTAGGAACAACATAACCTGTGACGTAGGTTATATTATACCCAATTATTTTAGATTCGTTATGTCAGGTAAATTTAATGAACAACATTACGTGGCAGCTCACGTGGTCTTAGTCACCAAATTGATACTTAGAAAGTTGTCTGATACACACGCTTTTTTTTAAATTTATATTAATTTTTGTTTAAACGTGTTTCTAAAATTAAAAAAAATGATTTAAAATCAACGTTATTCAATAGAAAATATATATATGAATTTAAAGGCGAAAGTAATGGGAAAGTGGTACTAATTCGCATAGGGGAAACGAAAATTTATTATGACGTATTATTTATGACGCCGATGATGCTTAATTAATTAAGGTGAGCCGCGATGGCTCAGGGGATACAGCGTTCGCCAGAGGTAAACCGGGGTTCGATCCCGGCGATGGCTCTTCGATACGAATTCCTCATCCGGCTTGCACCGACCACAGTTCTGACGTGAAATATCTTCCGTGGTAGACGAATCATGGGTTAGAATCCCCTTTATTTATAATGAAATTTATAAACATATAAGAAAACTTTCAGCATAATTTGTGATTTCTGAAACGCAAACACTCATAATGTGATAGAAAAAAAGAAGGGAAAAAAAACCTTACTAAAACTGTTTTTTCTATCATATCTCTTATAATTTTTCTATCACTTTTCTACATTTTAACTTGCTTAGTAATTCCCGCCTTGATTTTTTGTATACTTAATTGTGTATACTTGTTCACACGATAAATACGATCCATATCATGTTGGGTAAATATTTGTTTAAGTTTTCCTCAATGATGGTTTAGAGAACAGGTTTACAAGCATGAAAAATTACAGAATTTTTTTTTCTCTCCAAAAATTCATTTCTATCCTATGTTTTATACTCTACTTATTAAATTCAGTGAATTTGAGGATGGAAATTATCCCGAAGAAAAACTTTCAAATATATATCAAATACATTTCAGAAATCTTTCAACTGAGTTACAATTAATGACGTAACTACTCATATTGCGATGAATCAAAAGCAAGCGAAACATCCTTAAACGAAACTTTTCTCACCATTAGTAGTGACATTTCTTTAAAAACAGTGACAAATTCATATGAATAAGCTTTCTTAATGACAGTATAATATGCGTTAAAAAATCTTACCATATTAATATGTAATAGGATTTTTTTACCGTAGTAATATGTAATAAGACTTTTGATCACCGTAAATTAAAATATAATTCTTTGCTGAGAAGTTTATTCATTTGATTACTTTTAAAAAAGAACCATACACTCTTATTTCAAATTTATAATTCAGATGTCAAATGTGATTAATATTATGTAGAACATACATTTTATTGGATTCTCTTCGATAATATACTTCGAAAGTAAATTTACTGTCCCAAAAAAGGTATACAGAAAAAGCTGTTTTTCCGGAAATACATTACTATCTTATCTTGTATCGTATTTTCTATCTATAAAACTCGGTGAATCATGGAGGAAAATCACTGCAGGAAAAAAACATACTCAAATCTAAATATGTAACACTTTCAGAAAATTTTCGGCAGTAGACACGAACTAATTTTTTTCTGCCACTCCTTATTTTTCAATGAAAAAGAAAAATACAAGACATTTACTTATTATTTTGTATCAACGACAAAATAATATGTAGTAATTTTTCTTAGAAACAATATTCAATGAAAATTCTTTTATCATATTAATAACCATATTAATTTGCAATATTAATTTTTTGATTGCATTAAATTAAAATTTAATACCTTGCTTAGTAACTCTCGTATTACGTTATCTTTGCATAGGTGACAGTTTATTCAATTTAAAATTTATTATTCATTTATCAAATATGATTGGTATCATGTTAAACACATATTTTTCCTTATTTTTCTATATGAAAAAAATACAAAACATTTACTTATTATTTTGTCTCAACGGTAAAGTAATACGTAATAATTTTTCTTAGGAACAAGATTCGATAAAAATTCTTTTACCATATTAATTTGCAGTAAAGTTTTTGATTGTATTAAATTATAATTTAATACCTTGCTTAGTAACTCTCGCATTACGTTATCTTTGCATAGGTAACAATTTATTCAATTTAAAATGTATTATTCATTTATCAAATATGATTGATATCATGTTAAACATATATTTTATTGAATTCACTTCAATGATAATCTTCGAAAGTAAATTTGCTATCTCCAAAAAAAAAAAGTATAGAAAAAGCTGTTTTTCCAAAAATAAATTTCTATTTTATCTTGTGTCGCGTATGCTATCTACAAAACTCAGTGAATTATGGAGGAAAATTACTACAGGAATAAAAACATACACAAATATGTAACCCTTTCAGAAAACTTTCGGCGCGAGTTACAATTTGTGATTTCTAAAAAGCAATCACTCATAATGCAATAAAAAAGAAGAAAAACATTATCCGAGAACGAATTTTTTTTCCCTCGCCATCTCCTTACAGTGTCGCTTTTTTGTACACCCCCACCCACCAAACGACAAAAATCATTTGCGAACGGATGTTTAAATATGCATGCATTCCACCAAATATGCTTACGACCGGGGTATTAAAAAATGCAACAAAAAAAATTCCCGTCCTCTAATAATGCACAAAAAATGAAGAAAAAAAACCTCTAATCAGGGCTAATTTTCGTAACTTAGCTTTTAGGTCTATGCAGGTGACTCGAAAAAGATCACCTTCAGAGAAGTAAATCTGCTAAAAAAAGGGGTAAAAAAATGTTCCTTATCTTTACTCGTTAACGCCCTTGTTGGGGCACAGGATTTGACATATATGACAGGGAAAATATATTTTACCCCACATGTAAGATTGCATGATAAATTTTCGCCCCCTTTTTTATTATTTGATTTTTAACCGAACTCGCGTGTCAGGAGGTTCAGACAATTATTATTTGGGACAGTTAAAGAGATTGTTGAAATTAAAAAAAAATAATTCTCCTGATTCAAGTTTTATCCGAAATGCAAATTGGTTCTCGAAACTTACACATTTTATTTTTTGGAAGTTCTCTTTTTTAAAAAAAAATTGAACACCCGTCCGAGTTCTGTTATTAAGATTCTGTTATTAAGATAGATAAGATTAAGATTACACCAGGAAAAGTTTCTATTTAAAACGTTTCTTACATCTTTTATTGTATAGAAAATATTTTACGAATGCTTATTTATTTTGTATGTGCTTTTTGAACGCAGAATTTTTATTAAAGATATTTTTCATACTTTTTTTCATTATTTTGTATTAATTTAGGTCAAAATAAGTAAAAATTATTATATTTAGCATTTTAGTTATACATGATTATCATTTTGATGCATACCAATGGTATGAAATTTCATACCATTTCATACCCAATCAAATTTCATACCCAATGGCATGAAATTTATTTTGAAAATTCTGAATAACAAAATATCTGCAAATTTCCTTTAAGAATAAAAAATAGAATACGATATATTTTTTATCTGAAATAATACTACAATATTGTTTTGATGTATTTATCTTCGTTACATATCTCGATGTTGAGGATATTTGTTCATAGAATCAGAATAGCTATATTTTTTAGATTTTTTAGTACATAATATTCCACACTGTAAAGAAAGTCTGGATCAAATTACGGTATAAAAAACCTTCACTTTAGCTGCATCATCCGTAAATTTAATTTTACCGTAAAATAATTTTTTACCGTCAAATATTATGCCCTATTCTTTGCAGAATATTTATTTAATTAGGGTAAAACAGTGATTTACGGTAATTACTACTATAAAATTCGGTATATAATTTTTTTTCCGTAACACGTTTTTGGAAAAATGGAATTGACAGTAACGTAATTTGTTCCGGAATTTTTTGTTGCACTCGTTATGTTTCATGAAATTCTAGATCGCCTTTCGAAATGTAGACTCAAAACATAGATTCAGAATTTTATGTAATTTTTTTCAAAGTTAAAATTTTGCATAAATAAAATTTCTCTCTCAATGTAATTTTACTTTACACTTAATCACTTTAGAATTTTAGAAATAGAAATAGTAATAAACTTAATAAATTGTATATGAATATAATAAATGAAAATTATATTCTTTGAAAGGAAAAATAAAATTTTAAAATAAGGACAAAAAATCTAAGAAAATTAGGCTTTTAAAAGTCTGTCATATACTGCATATGAAAATTTGAATTGTATATTCGGAGTTATACTTGTATATTGTTTCCGTATATTCAAAGGTGGAAAAAAAACCTTTTTCGTTTTTACATATTGCAAACTTTTTAGCAGAACTAGTTTTTAAAAATGTATCTTTACGAATTTATAGCATTTTTCCTTACATTAAAATTAATTATGTAATTAAAACTCCGTAATCGATTTTTTCTTGAATATGGTTGTAAAATAGTTTGATGATGCCACTTACGTACTTTATACTTTTTAATCGGAAATTAATATTCTTTTATTTTTATTGAAGTTTAAAAGTACTTATTCATATTAACAAAATAAAAGCATTTTATGGTACTGCAAGTAAAATATAATTACTGCCATCCATCAAAAATCTAAGTACAATAACTTTTTCACAACCGAAAAACTCGATTTAATTAAAAGTCAAACTTTAATTCAAGAGTTAAAAGCGTAACAAGTGATAAAAAATGTTGCTTTTCCTTCTTCGAGGCTTTTTCTATAAGATAAATTATCAGATAGCAGCTTATTGTTCGCTGCTACAAAAGCTAGCTCAATTAATACAAAAGATTGGCGAAATACAAGGTGAGATTGGCGCAATTGGTGACAAAAAAAAAATTCACAAAACGCAGACGATGTCAGTGGTAAATGAAATAAAAAACGAACCACAAATCCAGAAAACTCTTTTCTAAAACAATTAATCATCAGTATGTGCTAGCGAAAAAAATGACATTTTGTTAAAAAATGTTGAAGATTGATATAAAAAACTTCGATTAAAAGTGTGAAAACAGGGACAATAAAAAACACAATTCGTAAAAAACTAACTTAATGAAAACATTTAAAACAAGGAAATCCAAAACAATGAGTGACAATTCCAATTTTTTTCATCTTCACAATGTTGTCTCCAAATTCTTTTTTTATGCTCCAGTTTTTTTTCTTCCAAAAAATATTCCTAAATGAACATCGGTAGTGAAAGAAGGAAATGAAAAAAAACAATTATTTTTTTCAAAAAGAATAAAAAGGTGGCAACCCATTTTTTTTTTCTCGTTCTCTTTTTGTTTAACCTTTTTTTTTTTCCTTCTTAAATATTCTTTTTATTTTTTTCAATACCAACTTCCGTTAATTTGTTTGTCATATCAGAACTCAAGTAATTTCTTTTACCCAAGTGTTTGTACATTTTACTGCGAATTTCGGATCACAGACCTATTGTTAATGCATTATTTATCGCAGGCACAAAATGCGATAGTCACAGACCTAGGTTTTCCTGTGCAAATAGAAGAGTAGCATACAACATTAAATGGATCTGCGGAAAAAATTATAAAAGGATAACGGATATGGTTTAAAAAAAATGAAAGATATAGAAGAAAGGAGAAAAAGTTGAACCGCAGAGTAATATTTTGCGGAATTAATAACTTTTATTATTCGATTTTGGTAGCACCAATGAGATACGAGGCAATGAGAGATACACTTAATGACCGTGTAGGGGGAGGGGATAAAATAAAAAAATTAAATGAAACAAAACTCTAGTATGTATATATCTGGCAGATTAGTCAAAGAATAGACGGAAGTGTTATTTTATAGAAAAAAGTTAATAAAAAAAGCAAAAAAAAAATTACACCATGCTTTTACCCCTCATTGTAGCCGCGGAGGTATTTGAAAACAAAAGACAAGCCAAATTTTTCCAATAATTGCATTTAAGCTTCATTTACAAAAATGGCTAGATTGCAAAAGAAATAATAATAATAAAAAAATTTGAGCCAAGGCGCGGGGAGTAAAAACGTCAACAAAAAAGCGAAGCAGGAAACAGTTTTTAACATTTTTCCTAAACTGTGCCCCTCCCCTTCTGCGTACAATTCCCCAAAGGGGGTTTTAAACAATAGAGTAAATACTAATGTAGTTCTTATGGATCGTTGAAAGTTAAAGCTTCGTTTTTAAACAAAGAAAACGAAGATAACACAGCGCTGACATAGACAGGGGAGAGAAAGGTTAGCAATCTAAAAATTTTTCATTTCTTTTAAATCGTTTTTTGTTTTTAAAATAATAGTCTCTTCAGGGTTAACTTCCTTCGTCATTCACCCCTTCTTTTCGATATAATTTTCCCGTTTTTTTTATTTTATTCTATTGCGAGGGGCAAATTCGGGAGATAATAAAACAGACATTGCTATCATCATTTTAGGGGGTTGGGGGTGTTGAATCAAAGACAAAAAGGGCAACTTCTAATGTGTAAAACAATGGGGGTTAAAAAATATCGGTTATGCGACATGATAGTGAAAACGAAAAAATTAACAGATCACATTTGTTAGAACAATAACAATAAATTGCTTGGCACCCAAATGTTCGCAAGGTAAAAAAATATTCCTTAGAAACAGAAGAAAAATTAAATAAAAAAATGGTCGATGAAGAAAAATGCATGTTTATTTGCTTAAAGACCGGGATGAACAAGATTTTTTTTTTTTCAAAAAAATATTTTTTCATTGTTCCATACTTGTCGTCTGCACAATGAAATAAAAAGGTTTTAAAAATCGCCCATGGTTTTTGTTTAATAAAGTTAAAAGTGTGAATTGGAAAAAGGGAGGGTACCACCACGGGCAAAGATAAGGACTGGGGGTATTGTTTTGTTTTCACCTTTTTATTCGTCTCATTTAGCAATGGTTTTTCTGGCAAAAGAAGAACGACTGAAGAAAGAAAGGCTCGTGACGTCATATTCATTGTTTTCCTGCCATTGTTTGTTCGAAACGGTCGTTTGGGAATCGAGCAATTTCGCGCCTTCCCTTGATTAAAAGAAAATGGCGGGTGAGGGGAATTAAAAAAAATGGTAGGAATTAATTGCCGTCCAAGAAGTGACTTTGTCCTTTAACAGTGAAGCCATAGCAATGAATTCGTCGTTGCCACTTCAAAATAAAATACTACGAAAATGAGGTACAAAAAAGAAGACGATAAAAGAAAAAAAAAGTGTTAATGGAAAGTCGTCAATTTTTTTCTGAGGGTATGGGGACTTATGCCGATTAAAAAAATAATTTTTTTTCGCAGGAGTTTATTTAATTAGGAAGAAAAAACGGTATAAAAGTTTACGCTCCCCAAAAAATACTTCTTCGAACAAAAAAATGGCCATAATAATCATCATAAAGAACAAATAAATTTCGAACTTTTCCCCCATGTACTCATTTGGGTTTAAAAAGTTGTCTCAGTTCCCTTTGTTATTAAACAAGCGAAATATCTTCTTGTGAAGAAGTCGCCTCGAAGATAATTCCAAACAAACATGCATGGAACAAAATGAGAAGCGTTATAATTAGTCGCCTTCAACTCAAAAGAAGTATGCATATTTATTTAAAGGAAAACTCGTAACTGGGAGAGAAAAAACTAGTTTTTTTGTAATTTGCATTTTATAAGAAAATGCTACTCCATGTTCTTGGCTCTTTTTTTTTAAAAGTATTGTCATTATTATTATGATATTTTTTAAGAATGGTTTTAAGAACAAGTGTGGTATTTGTAGGCTTAAAATGTAATATTTTAATTTTGTTACGAGAAATATAATTGATTACTTTTATAAACTAAGAACAGTTTTATTACTTTTTAGAAGATTATTTTAGTTTTTAATTCGAAATTAGTAAAATAGTTATACATACTAGTAAAATTTGTTATTCTTATTTTTATTTTTGGGAAAATCTAGTAAAATTAGAAGTTTATCCTTTTGTACTCATTTGTGTTTAAATAGTTGGTCTCAGTTCCCTTATCTTCTTGTAAAGATGTCGCATCAAGGATTTATAACAAACTGAAAAGTTTTTTAGTTAATCACCTTCAACTTGAACGAAGTATGTTTATTTAATTAAATAAAAACTTGGAACTGGAATTTTATTTTAAAAAAAATTAATTTATAAAACTCAAGCTTCTTTTTAAAATTATTGTCATTATTTTTTTAATAATAGTTTTAAGAACAAGTGTGTTTTTTAAGTGCTAAATATCTTTGATGTATAATTAAATTAATTACTTTTAAGAACGATTAGCATTTTTTTTAATAAAGAATGTTTTATTTCTAATTTAAAAATTTTGATAATAGTATTAAAAATTTCTAATAATGTTTTAATTTTCTATGTAAATTCATGAAATACAATGCTTTAAAATTGTGTAGTTGTCCTCAAAATAAAAATGTGTATAGACATTATGCGATTTAAGGATAAAACTATTTAAAATTCGTGAATTAAATAAAATGCTTAGAAAATTTTATTATTAAGTATTTTATATAACATTAAAATTTTTTACGCTGTTTTTAACGCTATCTTCGCTTGCATCTGCGAGGTACTAAAATGATCATCCACCTGGTAAATGCACTTTAAAAAGGTTAAATTCACTGTTTGAAGTGAAAGCCGGCTTACCAACCCCAAATGAAGAGTGTTTTCCACCCATCCGGGGTCTACACTTTCCTTTCCTAAAAAAATAATACATCTCTACTGGTAGCTTCAATCAAATGAATTTTTTATTTATCTGAAATTGAACTTGTTCCATTAAATTTGCGAATTAATTTATTTTAATCACTTGCTACTAGTTTATTTAAAAAAATTTAGTTTCTACAAGTTTAAAAAAATACTTAAACGTCACAATTTTGTCAAAGGTTACATTTTATGTCAAATTAATTCTTAGTATTGTCACTTGAAAGAGTTACAAAAAGTTAGTAACAACTTATTTTCTTCTCGGAAATTTTAGTATTTTACTATAAATTAAAAAAAAAAAAATTTTTGAAAAATCTAAAAATGTGGCTTTTTTTAAAATTTGTTCCAAGATTTTCAAATATAAAAATTAAATAAGACATTTTTTGTTGTAGCTAGTAGATATTAGACTTTATCCTTTCCTCTGATCACAAGAAATAAATATTTTGATATTTTAAGCATTTTCTATGGAATTATAATGTGAAAAATTTGCAATTAGCAAATGATCATAATAGAGATGCGCATTACTAAAATAAAATCCCGTAAAAGAAATATTGTTAAAATGTAATGTGATGAAGCTAATGCTGAATACTTCATTTTAAAATTTAAAAATGTTTTTGTGTTAAATTAGAAGAGTTTAAACTAATTAAAATAATAAAATGTCTAAGTTGATAATGTTTATTAAACTAATCATTTCATGCACAGCATATGCTTTTACATGTTCTCTGCAATTCTCTTGTATACGGCGTCACATAAGTTCAAACATTTAATTGAAAGTAATTGTGAAATTAATTGAAAGTGTTTAATTGGAATAACTAAATATTACACCATAATAAGTAAAGTTTTCGTATCTCATTATATTTATTTTCTGTAAACATATCCTTTCGTTTAATCATCACTCAATTCGTATTTTAAAATGTATATTTTATTCTCTTACTTATATATTTTTTATTTAAATAGTTGATAATAAACTAAACAGCTGATTTATCAAAAATTTAATTGAATAATAAATTGCTTTTTTATTGTTATCACTTGTTAATTTGCATTAATTTTTTTACTTTAATAGACTTTATTTATTATTTTCTACTTAATCGTATTATGGTATTTATCTGGTACATTAGTATATTTTTCGTACATTTATGTATTCTTAATTTTGTATGTCTTTTATTATCGTATTAAGTATATTCTTCTTATGTTTTATTAGACTCTTATCGTTAAATCTTCTATTCTATCATTTAACGTTTTATGTCGATCAGAAATTCAACTTTCTTTTTCTTATCCTTCTTTTCTATATTTTAAGTAATTTCATATTCTTTTCTTCATTTTTTAATTTATTCTTTGATTATTTTGCTCATATATTCTTTTATTTTCACCACAATGGAAATTTTAGAAATTTTAAAATTTCTCTACATTAAGTTTCCTCTATTTAAAAGTATAATAAAAATGCTCAAAAACGTTGCATTTCATTCACTAATTTTGAAAAGTGATGTTTCTAATTTTTTTAATTGCTAAAAATAAATGTCAAATTTTCTTAACAACCAGTAAAAAATTTTTCGACTAAAATTCAGCATGTTAAATCAAGAACCAGAACTAAATACCATAAACAGGTTGTAAGTTTTTCATACTTTTTTCGAAAATGCTCTCAAATAAATTGCTATTTTTTGTTTATTTTTTTAAATAAATAATAAGAAAAAAATAACCAAAAAAATTTTTGCCTTTTTTTTTAAAATTTTAACAATTATTCTACTTATCAAGCTATTATTCTTTTTCAATAAAGAAAATCAAAATCTCATCTCAATATAAGCTGACTTAGTCACTAAATGCGAATACAATTTGGTAAAACATTGCTATATTATTCTAA
This sequence comes from Parasteatoda tepidariorum, assembly GCF_982258835.1. Lineage (NCBI taxonomy): Eukaryota > Metazoa > Arthropoda > Arachnida > Araneae > Theridiidae > Parasteatoda > Parasteatoda tepidariorum. The sequence goes on along the minus strand of NC_141763.1, from coordinate 73,217,144 downwards.
CTCTACCGTTACTATCTGAACAAAAATCTCTTTTTTTATGCATACAAAATATTTTTTGTTGTGAATTTCTATTAAAATAAATCAATAAATAAATTAACGAACTTAGTTAACGCAAAAATAATAAACTAACTCTTTTTTTTATTTTATCTTAATTAGTTTTTTCGCGCAAGCATCCATTTTTTATATTTTTCCTACCTATTGGGCAAAGTTCCAGTTAAAAAGTTAATATTTACCAATCTTTAATTATCGTTAATAATTGAATACAATATGTGAGCGTCTTTAACTTAATTTCAATTTAGTATAGAAAATTTTACATGTAATTACATGTAAGTTAATATAGAAAATTAATATTAAAATTACAGTATTATTATAAATTTTTAAAGCACTTCCATTATAAATATAAATCATTTAAAACAAAATCAGTCCGTATAATATTATATTTAATGAACATATTAGTGATCTTGGTAAGCTTTGTATTAGCTGAAAAATGGCAATTTAGACAAAAGGAATGATGCTTAGAATTACTACAATTTTATATCCATTCATGATTATGTTTTAATTAATGTCGTTAATTATATTTTTAAGCTCCATTTAATTATACAAAAATTACACGTTATATTTTTGGAAAATTCGAACTGGAAATCAAAGTTCTCTCAAACGTTCACTAAACGATTATAAACCCCAATCGATGCAACCAGCAACGAAAACAAATCGATAATTAACTTCGGTACCTACACAACAACGATATATTGGGCATTGAAATTATCGATCTGCATCTTCTCTGTGTCCCCAATCTCACTGCATCCAATGGCCGTGTTTACTTTGCGCTTGAAATCTCCCTAACGCCCTTCAATCCCCTTCCCCCTCCACGCCAAACAAGGCCAAGCTGGCGATGCAATGCTCCTTTCTTCGCGGACCTCCTCTCAAGCATCCTCCCCATCCCTTCCATGACTCACTCTGTCCGTGCAAACAACATAAAAACGGGACACAACAAAGGATGCTGAATTTCAATCACTTCTCCGGTAACGCGAGGATGCTTAATCCAGCGGTTTTTAGTAGGGGTGGACTTGGCGGAGGGAGTTGGCGAAAAGCGTTTCTCAAACTTGTTCGTCACGTGTGCGGATAATTCATGCATCCAGGAAGTATATCGTATCTACCATCTGAGAGGCGTTGATGGGTTGACAGAATGGAAGATGCGGATCAGATAGAAACGTTTTGATGGAAGAATGCTTAAAATGGCTTTCTCATTGGGATTATGTGTTATACACTGACAATTTCGTAGTATTAATTGTGTTTTATCCAATGAGAAAGTAATGTGAATTTTAATAGATTTTAGATATTAAAAGTCTTTAAGCTCGATGTTAGAGAAAAAATTAAATTAATAATTTTAAAATATTCCTTTAAAATTCATATTAATAAATGGAGGAGTTTGTGGGCCATTGTATCTGTCTATGTCACTTTCCAATAACTGTAGAATCATTCGAGCTACAATGTAAAAAATCCCGGAAACGGTATAAAATGCTGACACTTTGATGCATGCTTCGTAAAATCCGTTTTTACCGTAAATTATTACACCGTAATGTTTACAGTAATATTTATTCAATTAGAGTGATGCAATGATTTCACGATAATTCTTACTGTAAAAAAATACGATATATCAGATTTTTTTGTTACGTAACACGTTTGGTAAAAATAGATTTCACGGTAAAATGTATCCGCGGAATTTTTTAGATTGTACTTTCTGCTAAATGTGTGGTATTAAGAACTAAACTTTTGAAAAACAGAATTTCCGGTAAATCATTGGTTTGAATAGCGTATATTTTAAATTATTAACCAAAATTATGTTCTTTTAAGTCAAAAATGTTATTACTATACAATACGGTAATTTTACCAGAGTTTCTTTCTCATATCTAAAATTAATATTCATGACAAACTAGTTTCGAAATTTTATAAGAAATACCGTAATTTCCATTGTTAATCAATAAGATGCAAGATTATTTTTTCTATATTTCGTCATCTTTAATTTCTAACATTCTACGCAATTAAGTATTTAGAGTAATTAAAGACATATTTAAAAAAAAACACATATGCAATTAAAATTATTATTACCAATTTTCTTAAAAGATATGTTTATTTCTATAACAAATAATTTCTTCCAAGCATCACGTTTCTATTCATTTAACATATTCTAATTAATTACTATTAATAACAAAATTTAACTTCGGCGAATCCTGTTATTTTACCATCCGGGAATGGCATCGTTTCTGCTGAAATTCAAAAACATCCTTTAATGGCAGATTTTAACTTTACGACTAATTTAAATCACCTTCCACGGCGGCGACAGAAATCTCTTCTCGTTGTTATTTCCATTCTTCACAAATGAAGCCACAATGCGTGGACAATAGATATTCTAGCCCAGTTATGACCCATTTTTGGACATCACTTCCACTCTAATCAGCCATCCGCGTGCTCCTCAACGCCGTTTCCATGGCAACCCGAAATGGTCGCCCTTTACTCACAGAGAGCCACTTATTTAATTTGGGGATTTCCGCTATGCTTTTGGAAAGGGATGGATGGACGCCGAGAAAGGATGACAGGAACGAAGGGGTTAAGCCGTTTGTGTGTTGGGGCTTAGGAGAAAAGGGGGGTGGTGGTGCTTTTTTTTGGGGCTAGTTAGGATTTTGGTATAAATGGCAGCAAAGCGGTGTTTTTGATGTGGAGAGGAGTAGATTGAGTGTTGTGAAGTATTCTTTTTTATTTTTAAATCTGATTTTGTATATTGTTTTGGTGAAATAGAATTAGAGATTCCGTTGTTAAATTTAGCGCGTTTTCGTTTGAATTGACGTTCTGTAAATAAATGATCTATTAGAAGCAATATAAGCCACGTTTTCAAATCAAGGCTTTTGGTATGGATGCAATGATTTTTGTATAAATGGCAGCAAAGCTGTGTTTTTGATGTGGAGAGGAGTAGATTGAGTGTTGTGAAGTATTCTTTTTTATTTTTAAATCTTATTTTGTATATTGTTTTGGTGAAATAGAATTAGAGATTCCGTTGTTAAATTTAGCGCGTCTTCGTTTGAATTGACGTTTGGTAGATATATGATCTATTAGAAGCAATATAAGCCACGTTTTCAAGTCAAGGATTTTGGTATTGATACAATGATTTTGGTATAAATGGCAGCAAAGCGGTGTTTTTGATGTGGAGAGGAGTAGATTGAGTGTTGTGAAGTATTCTTTTTTATTTTTAAATCTTATTTTGTATATTGTTTTGGTGAAATAGAATTAGAAATTCCGTTGTTAAATTTAGCGCGTCTTCGTTTGAATTAACGTTTGGTAGATATATGATCTATTAGAAGCAATATAAGCCACGTTTTCAAGTCAAGGATTTTGGTATTGATACAATGATTTTGGTATAAATGGCAGCAAAGCGGTGTTTTTGATGTGGAGAGGAGTAGATTGAGTGTTGTGAAGTATTCTTTTTTATTTTTAAATCTTATTTTGTATATTGTTTTGGTGAAATAGAATTAGAGATTCCGTTGTTAAATTTAGCGCGTCTTCGTTTGAATTGACGTTTGGTAGATATATGATCTATTAGAAGCAATATAAGCCACGTTTTCAAGTCAAGGATTTTGGTATTGATACAATGATTTTGGTATAAATGGCAGCAAAGCGGTGTTTTTGATGTGGAGAGGAGTAGATTGAGTGTTGTGAAGTATTCTTTTTTATTTTTAAATCTTATTTTGTATATTGTTTTGGTGAAATAGAATTAGAGATTCCGTTGTTAAATTTAGCGCGTCTTCGTTTGAATTGACGTTTGGTAGATATATGATCTATTAGAAGCAATATAAGCCACGTTTTCAAGTCAAGGATTTTGGTATTGATACAATGATTTTGGTATAAATGGCAGCAAAGCGGTGTTTTTGATGTGGAGAGGAGTAGATTGAGTGTTGTGAAGTATTCTTTTTTATTTTTAAATCTTATTTTGTATATTGTTTTGGTGAAATAGAATTAGAGATTCCGTTGTTAAATTTAGCGCGTCTTCGTTTGAATTGACGTTTGGTAGATATATGATCTATTAGAAGCAATATAAGCCACGTTTTCAAGTCAAGGATTTTGGTATTGATACAATGATTTTGGTATAAATGGCAGCAAAGCGGTGTTTTTGATGTGGAGAGGAGTAGATTGAGTGTTGTGAAGTATTCTTTTTTATTTTTAAATCTTATTTTGTATATTGTTTTGGTGAAATAGAATTAGAGATTCCGTTGTTAAATTTAGCGCGTCTTCGTTTGAATTGACGTTTGGTAGATATATGATCTATTAGAAGCAATATAAGCCACGTTTTCAAGTCAAGGATTTTGGTATTGATACAATGATTTTGGTATAAATGGCAGCAAAGCGGTGTTTTTGATGTGGAGAGGAGTAGATTGAGTGTTGTGAAGTATTCTTTTTTATTTTTAAATCTTATTTTGTATATTGTTTTGGTGAAATAGAATTAGAGATTCCGTTGTTAAATTTAGCGCGTCTTCGTTTGAATTGACGTTTGGTAGATATATGATCTATTAGAAGCAATATAAGCCACGTTTTCAAGTCAAGGATTTTGGTATTGATACAATAATTTTGGTATAAATGGCAGCAAAGCGGTGTTTTTGATGTGGAGGAGTAGATTGAGTGTTATGAAGTATTATTTTTTTATTTTTAAATCTGATTTTGTATATTGTTTTGGTGAAATAGAATTAGAGATTCCGTTGTTAAATTTAGCGCGTCTTCGTTTGAATTGACGTTTGGTAGATATATGATCTATTAGAAGCAATATAAGCCACGTTTTCAAGTCAAGGATTTTGGTATTGATACAATGATTTTGGTATAAATGGCAGCAAAGCGGTGTTTTTGATGTGGAGAGGAGTAGATTGAGTGTTGTGAAGTATTCTTTTTTATTTTTAAATCTTATTTTGTATATTGTTTTGGTGAAATAGAATTAGAGATTCCGTTGTTAAATTTAGCGCGTCTTCGTTTGAATTGACGTTTGGTAGATATATGATCTATTAGAAGCAATATAAGCCACGTTTTCAAGTCAAGGATTTTGGTATTGATACAATGATTTTGGTATAAATGGCAGCAAAGCGGTGTTTTTGATGTGGAGAGGAGTAGATTGAGTGTTGTGAAGTATTCTTTTTTATTTTTAAATCTTATTTTGTATATTGTTTTGGTGAAATAGAATTAGGGATTCCGTTGTTAAATTTAGCGCGTCTTCGTTTGAATTGACGTTTGGTAGATATATGATCTATTAGAAGCAATATAAGCCACGTTTTCAAGTCAAGGATTTTGGTATTGATACAATGATTTTGGTATAAATGGCAGCAAAGCGGTGTTTTTGATGTGGAGAGGAGTAGATTGAGTGTTGTGAAGTATTCTTTTTTATTTTTAAATCTTATTTTGTATATTGTTTTGGTGAAATAGAATTAGAGATTCCGTTGTTAAATTTAGCGCGTCTTCGTTTGAATTGACGTTTGGTAGATATATGATCTATTAGAAGCAATATAAGCCACGTTTTCAAGTCAAGGATTTTGGTATTGATACAATGATTTTGGTATAAATGGCAGCAAAGCGGTGTTTTTGATGTGGAGAGGAGTAGATTGAGTGTTGTGAAGTATTCTTTTTTATTTTTAAATCTTATTTTGTATATTGTTTTGGTGAAATAGAATTAGAGATTCCGTTGTTAAATTTAGCGCGTCTTCGTTTGAATTGACGTTTGGTAGATATATGATCTATTAGAAGCAATATAAGCCACGTTTTCAAGTCAAGGATTTTGGTATTGATACAATGATTTTGGTATAAATGGCAGCAAAGCGGTGTTTTTGATGTGGAGAGGAGTAGATTGAGTGTTGTGAAGTATTCTTTTTTATTTTTAAATCTTATTTTGTATATTGTTTTGGTGAAATAGAATTAGAGATTCCGTTGTTAAATTTAGCGCGTCTTCGTTTGAATTGACGTTTGGTAGATATATGATCTATTAGAAGCAATATAAGCCACGTTTTCAAGTCAAGGATTTTGGTATTGATACAATGATTTTGGTATAAATGGCAGCAAAGCGGTGTTTTTGATGTGGAGAGGAGTAGATTGAGTGTTGTGAAGTATTCTTTTTTATTTTTAAATCTTATTTTGTATATTGTTTTGGTGAAATAGAATTAGAGATTCCGTTGTTAAATTTAGCGCGTCTTCGTTTGAATTGACGTTTGGTAGATATATGATCTATTAGAAGCAATATAAGCCACGTTTTCAAGTCAAGGATTTTGGTATTGATACAATAATTTTGGTATAAATGGCAGCAAAGCGGTGTTTTTGATGTGGAGGAGTAGATTGAGTGTTATGAAGTATTATTTTTTTATTTTTAAATCTGATTTTGTATATTGTTTTGGTGAAATAGAATTAGGGATTCTGTTGTTAAATTTAGCGCGTCTTCGTTTGAATTGACGTTTGGTAGATATATGATCTATTAGAAGCAATATAAGCCACGTTTTCAAGTCAAGGATTTTGGTATTGATACAATAATTTTGGTATAAATGGCAGCAAAGCGGTGTTTTTGATGTGGAGGAGTAGATTGAGTGTTATGAAGTATTATTTTTTTATTTTTAAATCTGATTTTGTATATTGTTTTGGTGAAATAGAATTAGGGATTCTGTTGTTAAATTTAGCGCGTCTTCGTTTGAATTGACGTTTGGTAGATATATGATCTATTCGAGGCAATATAAGCCACGTTTTTAAATCAAGGCTTTTGGTATAGATACAATGATTTTTGTATAAATGGCAGCAAAGCGGTGTTTTTGATGTGGAGAGGAGTAGATTGAGTGTTGTGGAGGTTTTTTTTTAAATATTTATTTTACTTTTTAAATCTGATTTTTGTGTATTGTCTTGACGAAATAGAATTAGAGGTTTTGTTGTTAAATTTAGCGTATCTTCTTTTGAATTGACATTTCGGTAGATATATGATCTATTTGAGTCTATAATATGATAAGCCACTTTTTCAAACTGTTCAAGAGAGTATTACTTAATTAAAAACTTCATTCACTTCTAAAGTATACAAATTGGAAAGAACTGTCGACATGTTTCAGGCGCTCAACAAACGGGCACTCATTCTCAAGACTTGCCAGACATGAAGGAGAAGTAATAAAAGTGATTTGAAATGTAAAATGTTAAGTTGTCTACAAAAAATGGGTGATAAAGGTGGGAAACAAAACTAGAAAAACCACTGTAACAGAAAGAGAAAAAGATTAAAAATTGAACGAAACCACAATGGCCAAGAAGGGAATTCAGGGTAAAATGCATTTCCATGTGCTACGGAGAGGTAGTGAGGGGCTAATGTCGTTAACAAGGGAATCAGATTCAATATGAATAAAACAAAATTCATAGATATCAAGATGAGCTTATGTGATTGGGGTTTAAATAATTTTGTTGTTGTCAAAATTAAGTAATATCTAACCGTTTCAGTTTTTTTAGATTGTTTATTTAATGCTCAAGAGAGTTTTTTAGGAGCATTTTCGCTAAAAAACGCAGAAGTTTGTGTAAACTATAAAATGTTTCAGTGTTTTGAGTTGTCATTTTTAGAAATTTCTGTGAAAGATTATTCTTACTTGGAACCAGTAAAATTACAAAAAAACTTCTATTGATGTTTGTCTGAGTAAAACATTAAAAAAAAATAGAATTATTTATCTAAGTAATTAGCAAATTCGTTTAATGTGTTGAATAACCACAATTTGTGATAAATAAATATTTTGTAAATTGGTACGATCATAGTTTTTGCTTAAATTTAAGTTTTTGTAAATATAATATCTCAGATACATTAACAACTTGATTTGAAAGTTATTTTCACAATTGAAGGACTTGGGACAATGTAATGACTAGGCACGTTTCCGTATTATTTAGAAAAAAATTTCGGTGTCATTCCACATCCTTCTATCTGTTCCGAAAAGAATTTTGGTGTCATTCCACATTCTTCTACCTGTTCTGAAAAGAATTTTGGCGTAATTCCACATTCCTGCTACCTATTCAGTAGAGAATTTTGGTGTCATTCCACGTTCATCTACCTGTTCAGAAAAGAATTTTGGGGTAATTCCACATCCTGATACCTATTCAGTAGAGAATTTCGGTGTCATTCCACATCTTTCTACCTGTTCAAAAAAGAATTTTGATATAATTTCACATCCTACTACTTATTCAGAAGCACAAGATTCCAAACTCTTGATTTACATTTATGCTTTTTCTTATGAAAACCATAAAAAAGTTTATTTTGGTATAGATTCGGAGTAGCGTGTTATCTGAAGTAATTACAGTATTTTTAGATGGAAAAAAAATGTGACACAAATTTATATGTCTTAATGTTGAAAAAAAGTGTATTTTTTAAACTTATCTGTGATATGCTAAATCTGTGTCGCCACCATATTATAATAAAACTTTTCTATTCCAACATTATTACATTATCTTATTACTACATTTATTACCACATTTTGCGTTTCTAACGTCAAGTCAAATGCTGTTACAAATAATACGGCAAAAATTAAATGTTTCCAGTATGACTAATATAGATTAAATACAACATTAGAACTCTTTAGGTTATTGTATTTATTTTTCTCAAAAATAGGAGCAAAATGTACAATGGCCTTAGCAATCTTTTTTGTTCATAACTCTCTAATTTAGTAATAAAAAATTTAAATCTGTACATTGCTAGTTTGTAAAAAAATTAATATTTCAGCACAATTCAATGGGTGTAATTGTTGACTGAGCCGCGAGGTTTCGGAGGTTGAGACACTGAACTGTTATTGTGAAGAACTGGGGCGCGATCTCCGGTGGTAGCTTGAAGCCCACCCAGCTTCAGATCAATGGATACCAGCTCGTCTGGAAAGTAAAGGTGGTCAGTGCGCAGTGCTGACCACATTGCCACAATCATGCTTTTGGTCTCGAAATTGTAAAGCCTTATCCTCTATGACCCACTGGCCCAAAATAGACTGTTGCAGAAATACTTTACTTAAAAATTTTGACTTCAGTTTTGTTTCTTTGCCACAATTGTTCACTTTTATAAATTGTTTACCTTATTTTTTATTTTATCCTTTATTGTAATTATATATTTTTTTCTAATTACTGAGTTCAAATTTTAAAGTGTTATTTAAAGTGTTACTGCAAGTTTTAAACAACCATAGTTTGAAACTTGTATAATTAACATAATTGTTCGCGTAATATTTCAAATATCCCTACATTATGCCTCAGAAATGACATTGTTTTTAAATCTCATAAATATGTTTTTAACGCTTTAACCGAGATGGGATACCGGTGTCACGTCCATATATTTTATCTTGATGCTCTAATTGCAAGTAAATATATATTTTGGTATTTTTTAAGTATTATAGTTACTAAAAAAATCTGCTGGATTATCGGTATTGTATTTGTACTTAAACACAAAATCCCCAAAAAGTAACTTGAAAAAAAAAATTTTTTTAATCCATTTATAAAAAATTTTTAATAATTGATTTTATAAATTAGATAAATTTCAATGATGAATAACTATTTTCCTTAGATCTAAGTAACTGCGAATAAGTGCATATTTAAAATTATATATATTATTTCGAAGTGAATCGTGTCTGAAAGATTTTACCTTTAACGCAGAAAAAAAGACTTACTGTATTTCATTGCCATAATTATTTATCACTTATTTTGTCTTAAATTAATGAAAAAAAATATTAAAAATATGTTTAAACAAAATTCTACGTCAAAGGGTTTGGTTTTTAAACATAGTTTTTTAAAATGTTCTTTACATTCAATTATTTGTTCCTTAATTCGTATCTAAGAAAATCTCATTCAATAAATTTCATTTTCTAAAAATACTATCCGGTGGTTACAGTTACATTACTGCCACTTTTGATCTTCTCTACCCTACACCCACCCCTTGTACTTTTCTTGACCACACAGTGCGTCACACCCCCATTGTTGTGCACTATCATTCCCATGGCAACGTGGTTCAGTATACTGTAAGTAAAACAGGCTCTCTATCTAAAACTTGACGGCAGTCCCCCCCCCACACCTTCATACATCCACCCACGTCTCCTCCTCACTCCTTTTATTGTGACTGTGGGAAGGAGGTTATTTATTAATTTGTCTACCCATAAAAGTGCGATTATTATTATTATTTTTTCTTGCGTCTTCTCTCCTTTTTCGTTTTTTACGTTCTTTTTACGGATGTACTGGTATGCATGTATGCACGTCAGTAAATGCTTGTACTCGTATTTTTGGGTGATTATCCTAATGGAGGTACCCGACTCGTTTTGAAAGTTGATCTATTATGCATTAGATAGTGATACTGATTTTTGTGGCAAGGGATTGCGTTACGTCATTTTGCTTCTTCTTTTTTTTTTAAATCGTAATTTTGTTTTTGGTGCATTCATCAAGTTTCTTATTTGTCTCCGGTTTTTTTTTGTGGCTGATCATGATTTTCGCCAAGGCACAATGGACCTAGAAAAACCTAAAAAATCAATAAAAAGTAGTCTAAATTATTTTTTTTAATCTTGTCATTTCTATCGCTGTTATTAATTATTAATTAATTAAAAATTAGTCATAACATTAATTAAATTTAAGGACTTCGTAATATTAATGAAATTATTTGGATAAAATTACTCAAGTTCCTTATTTGTCTCCAGTTTTTTGTGGCTGTCAGGATCACGATTTTCGCCAAGGCACAAGGCCTAGAAAAACCTAAAAAATCAATAAAAAGTAGTCTAAATTATTTTTTTTAATCTTGTCATTTCTATCGCTGTTTTTAATTATTATTATTAATTAAAAATTAGTCATAATATTAATTAAATTTAAGGACTTCGTTATATTAATGAAATTATTTGAATAAAATTACTCAAGTTCCTTATTTGTCTCCAGTTTTTTGTGGCTGTCAGGATCACGATTTTCGCCAAGGCACATTGGGCGCGAAAAACCTAAAAAATTAATAAAAAGTAGCCTAAATTATTATTTTTTTAATCTTGTCATTTCTACCGCTATTTTTAATTATTATTATTAATTATATAATTAGTCATAACATTAATTAAATGTTAGGACTTTCTAATATTAATAAATTATTTGGATAAAGTAAATCAATAATTTTCTCTCTGCAAAATTTTTAACTCGTTTCTTTCTAAACATTAGGCCCTTTTTCTCTTTTTCTATACGTTCTGCAGCTATTAACAATTGCATGGGAGTGGGGTGCAACAGCCTGATAGAGTAATATTTAACACTCACGACATAAAAAATTTAAATTTGTAACTATCAATTTTATTATGAAATTCAATTTTTTCACTAAATATTTGACTCTAGCAGAACATTTTAAGAAAAATAAACTACACTGAAAAAAATATATAGTCAAAACTACCAGAATATGGTAACATTTACCATGTTTTAGCTTTATGGGAACACGGAAAGCTCAATAATTTTTTATCGAAGTGCTTTGGTAATGATTTTGGTAAAACTAAAAATAAAATAGCATTAATAAAACTGAATTACAATGTTTTAAATTGAACCGTGAGGGCTCAGGGGATAGAGTGTTCTCCTTCCAATGAGGTGAACCGGGTTGGAATCCCAGCAATGGCTGGTCGATATGAATTCCGCATCCGGCTCGCGCCGACCACAGTGCTGACGTAAAATATCCTCAGTAGTAGAGGGATCATGGATTAGAGTCCCCTTGCCATCAGAGTAACCGTGGGAGGTTTTTGTGGTTTCTCTCTCCATTTAACACAAATGCGGGTTAGTTCCATCAAAAAGTCCCCCACGAAGGCAAATTTCTCCCAATACTTGATCTAGGAGTTCCCTTGTCTTCTGGATTGGGTTTAAAATTACAAAGCTACGGAGTTGCCGTATACCCAAATAATTGGGTCGGCTTTTCAACGACTTTAAAAATACTTTATAAAATAAAGTATTTTTACTTACGTACAATTCGCATTTTGTTATATAGACGAACTTGAATGCTTTTATATCGCGCTGATTTTTCATTTCTGGGAAACTAACTCTTTCGTCTAAAGATTAAGTAAAAAATTACTATTTTTTTTTCTCAAAGGTTACTATTTTTTTTCTCAAAGGTTCTGAAGGAAAAATAAATATTTTTTATAATTCTCGTAAAGGTAGTTGACACTTTTTGTCTCAGAAATAATTCTAGGCTTTTTTTCTTCTTTAGATCATTTCTAGGAATGTGTAATAATTTTTGGCACTTTGCAATCTCCACCTGTTAGTTAAACATTCATAAAAACATGAATGCACATTAGAAAGGTCAA